>NC_039367.1:115781504-116152704 GCF_003573695.1 Papaver somniferum
TGTAATACAAAGACACACACAAAGAAATGTAAAAAGAACAAATGAAATAAAAAAAAAACCTAAAAATTCTACCTAAGCACAAATCCCCGGCAGCGACGCCAAAAATTTGATGTGTTTTCAAAGTTGTTGTAGATAGTGATAAAAGGGTTGTTTTAAGACTTGTGAAGGAAATGAATTTTAGACTTAATAAAAATTTAAAAACAAAGAAAACTTATTACAAAATTGACTTCAAGATATTAGAAAACAACCAAGACACTGATTTCACTATTACACATGAATAAATTATGGTAAACAATCTAAAACTCTAATTATCTTTTAAGACTCTTATTTCTTAATTCACAAATAATCTGAAAAATTCTCAAAAATTAATTGTATCCCTAAGCATAGATTATCTAAACAAAGCATAACCTATCTAATTGAATCACAACTAATGAAGAAATTTTTTGCAAACAATTAAAAACTCTGCAAAAGCAGTGATTGAGTGAATTATAAATTATAAATTAGAGAGAATAAATAATTACCAATTATTCATGCGTAAATAGCTTCCTCATTGTCTTGGTTGTGAGAGAATTAGCCGCTCATCATGTTGGAAAACCTCTCAAAGAATTTCATTGATGCTCAAAAATGGTTTACAAATGATGAGAATATGAGAAATACAATAAAACCGGGTTTGTAACAGTTATAAGTGTTGCAAACCAGAGAACTACGACCTACAATATGTGTCACTGATGCTGTTTCTCTAAGACCCACGTTAAGCGTCGTTGTCACTGTTGGAAAACGACTGTCTTTGGCAGTCCGTTCTTCGTGCTCTTCAGAAATGCAGTAGCAGAAAATGGCAGCTCTGCAACTTTGGTGTTTAAGCTCTGTCGTGCTCTAGAACTCTCCCCAAAATCTTTGTCTGCTTCTCTGCTACCCCAGGATGATATTTATACTCAACAGGCGAAGAAAATCCTGCGTAATAACTCACAGTAATCTCTCTTTATTCGGCAGTGAAGGGTAATATTCTCGGAATATTTTCTTTCCAAAAATCCTTCTCCTACACGTCTGCTGCTGTTGAATCTACCTTATTTACCTCTGACACGCTCCAAACTGTTGCTCGAATCAACAAACATGCTCAGAAATCGTTCAGACTCATGCAATCCCGTGAAATAACTCTCCCATGCACGTACTGCCCTATTTTGCTTCTCACGGAATATCCAGCCAAATTGGATCGAACCAAAGGCCCATACCAAGCCTTTTAGGCTATATCACGTCCACCCATGAAGTTTCAGCGATTTAGTCTACCTCTAACCCATCCAAAATCCAATCGAGAAAACTGCGAGGAGTGAACTCTTCTTCCCGCCAAAAAATGAATTTGAAATGAAGAAGAAGAGTTGCCCCTATCCGGTTCTGGGGTGCGGTTAGCAGCTGCCTAGAAATGGGGTGCCCCTTAGTAATTAGGTTACCCCTTATCCAAAGTGAGGGTCCGTATAGCAAATGTCCTCCGGGGGGTGCTCCGAGCAACTTTTCGAGCAGAATATTCCAACAATATTTATTTCCTAAAAATACATAAAAACACAATATTAGTACAAAAATCGAGTTCCAACAAAACAGACATTGAGGACAATTTAGACACAAAAATGTGTCTATCATACACCGTCATGGCTCTCGCCAATCCCCAGCATGGTCAATGTTAAAGATCTCTAATTGATGTGGCAGTGCTTGACAGTTGGAGCAAGACCCTTGGAGCAATCGAGACTGAACCTCCATATCCGGCCAGTAGTAGCCAAGGCGTTGAAGACGACGGTAAAGAGTTACCACCAACGTTTATCCACAAACTTCGCCATGAACGTGGTTAAGCTGTAGCTGTGCTTCTTCATCGCCGAGACATCTTGACAGGGAGCCATCTGGGTTTCGTTGATACAACACTCTGTGAAGCATGAACAAATTTTGTAGGATTTTGAGACTGACCTTTCCTTGGAAAGTGAACTGTTGAGCTCTTGGATAATCGGTGTCCTCCAATCGTTTGTTTCAGCATCCTTGGACTGTAAGAGCCATGTCGATGCTACAGTCCGTCTCCTCACTGTTAGGGTTTCTCTAAAACCTTCGAATTGCAGCTTCGAGGCCAATGTGGCTAGGCAATCAGCGTGTTTGTTGTTACTTCGACCGAAATGAGTTATGGTTGCATAAGCGAAGTAATTCAATAACTTTTGCGACTCATATCTATACAGAGCCAATGTTACCTCTTTTAGTGCATATACTCCATTCATCTGTTTAACCAGTAACTTAGAGTCACCTCTAACTTCCAGGTACGTGGCGCCTTCTTATTTGGCCAGCGACAGTCCCATGAGAAAAACTTCATATTCCGCTGAATTATTGGTGCACTGAAAGTCCAGCTTGAAGGAATGCGAAAAGACTTCACAAGTGGGAGACACCAGAACTACACCTGCTCCTCCAGTATTATTGCTAGGGGTGGCAGAGCCATCGAAATACAGTAGCAACGCTTCTTCTTTAACAAAAGAGATTTCCGGAAATTCTCCAGGAAGGTCTTCATGCAGTGTGGTGGTTCGTTCTCCCGGGAAAGCTGCTAGCAAATCTGCGACTTTTTTTCCTTTGATGGCCCTTGGGGAAGCGTACGTTGTATCCAGCTCTGACATTTGGTGTAGTTGCAGGAAATCCTACACTACACCCCTCATATGATTTCACTATTAATCAACTCATTTTTAGATTTACACTCTTAATTTTATTGATCAATCTTTGAATGTTCTTACAAGAAAAGATAACGAAATCAAGAATCACCTCTGCTCTAGACTTTCTCTCTCCTATTTACTTGTTTCTTACTCAAAAAAGATCTCTCTTTTTCTTTACAACTTGAACGACTATATATAGGGAAATACATAGTGGATGACAACTAATCTGTCCTTTATTTTCGGGTATAATCTGCGACATTCTCGCAACCTTACAAATATTAATTTCGCAAGCTCCTCTAATTTTTGCAAGACTATCACATCTTTCTCGTGATCTTAGATGACGTCATTTATTATATTCTTCCTGAAATTGTTCTGCGACGCTATTGTATTGTGTTGTTGATAATTTCGCTGAAATATTGTCGTTGCGAGATTCTGATCCTACATCTTGCCTCTTCTCATATCTTCTCTGCGAAGTAGAGAATGATGTGAGAAATGCCGCAGCTGTTCATCTTTTCATATTCTGCATTTATCACATGTATTCTTTCTTCCGTTTACTTCTTGACAAGTCTTCTGTAACCGCTGCTTTTCAACCGCTCACGTCTTTTCATCTTAATGGTGTTTATTTCTTCGAGTAAAAAAAAATCTCCTTTATATACTCTTCTTACTCTTCTTTCCACTTTTCTTTTTACTTTCTTTTCTATTTTTATTCTCTCATCTCTGCAACTTTGTTATTCTTCTGCAAGTTCTGCTGCTGTAATTTTTTCCCTCTTCAATCCTCTTACTTTTTATTCATTCCCATACTCTATATTCAAATATGGCTCCAGTGGTCATAGACATGAGAAGAGTTTAAAAGATGTCCAAAAAGATCTTGTTGATAAAGGTTTCACACTCTCCACCATTCCTGGTGAAAATGCCAAATCAATTCTTTCTGTCAAACTTATCTCTGATCAGTATTGTGATGATCAATCAATCATAATTTCGCTAGGTCAGATTCTCGCAGGTCTCCCTATTCCTCTTTATAACCCAGATCCTCCTTTATTTTATGAAATTCTCGCTCACTCGGGATTTTCGCGAGCTGTCTTCCAACTGAGTGGGGACTGCATCCGTCTGATGCTAGAGTTCGCTAACCGTGGTGCTGGTAGAGGATCTCTGTACTCCAAAGAAGTTAGGGATCGTAAATTCGCAAACCTAGAGATAATTGCTAATAAATACACAGTAGCGAGTTTCTTTGAGAACTATGAATTTATCTCCATGAAGAAAGAGAATACTCGCTGGGGTATTCGCTTAAAAAGGAAAGATAACATTGACGAAGCCAAAATTCTCATGCAAGATATTGACTGACATTCTAGTAAAATCACAACTCCTCGCCAATCCAAAGATGATAAATGGTGTGTTTTTCCTTTAATGCTAAAAGGACCCTACATTGCTGGGTCAAATGTTCTTCCTGCGAATCTCGCTGCTTATCAACCTTGGGTTTTCTCTTGGCCCGAGAAGGAGAAAGAGGTATGTTTCTTCCCATTTAACTCACTTTATATTTTTTTGTTGATTTTTATTATTTTGTTCGCTAACTCTTGCGACATTCCGCAGATCCAAAAACTGAAAGATAGTTATAAAAGGACTGGGAAAGCTAGTACTCTGTTAGCTCTTCGCTCATACACATATGAGGTAAGAAATTTTCTCTTATGATTTTAAACTGTATATTGTTGCTTCCATTTCTTATTTCTATCTATGTGTGAAGATTATTGCTAAAATAGAAGAGTCTGCTGATGTTGCGAAGACTGGTGATAAAGGTAAAGGTGCTCTTCGCAGAGAAAAATCAACTGCTCCTCCTCCAAAGAAAAGGAAATTCCGTTCTTCTTCTCCTTCAAATATTCCTCCTTAAGAAAATTTCGAAAGTGACAAGGATGATGAGGACAATGATGATCTTGTCGCAAGTGAAGATTTTCCACCTGAATCTTCTATGGCTAAGCTCTCTGGCCTCTTTTCTGACTCTATGCAAGGAATGGGAGATAGCCAATTCGCCAACACCTGCAAGGCTCTCGCTACACTTTGCGATGTCCCTTTACTGGATGGTGACAGTTCTCTTCGTGGAGTTTCTAGATCAGTGACTCCCGACTTCTTGCATTCTCTCAATAGTCTGGTATATTTTTATCCCTTTATTTCTTTATTGTCATAACTCAAAATTTCTTTTTATATTAATATTTTTTATATTTTCTCGCAGGCTGGAAAAGCTTCTTTTGTTGTTGCCTCAGACCTAGAGAGAAGACGCGAAAATCTTGAAAAGAAGAATCTTCAATTTCGCACAAAGAATGAAGAATTGGAAGCTGAAGTTAAAGGTCTTCGCGAGAAAAATAGACAATTAGAAATTGATTCTTCTTCGTATAAGAACAAAATCTCTAGCCTTCAGCAAGCTAATAATCAGCTTTACGGTATGTTACTTTTCTCTTTTCCCTTCATTCATTCATCCTGTTGTTTTATCTTATTTAAATGATCCTTTTTGCAGACATTTATGGTCTTTCTGATGAAGCTACCCTTCTTCGTTCATTTCCTAATTCCTTGGATAATGATACCCTTCTTGAGCGTCTTAACAATTCCTTAAATAACTTCTCAAATGATAGAATTTCATCTCTTTCTCTAAATGAGCTTAGATCTAAATTTCGCCTCTTAGAAATTGACCATAGATCTAGTTTAGGCTTAGCCAACCGATTTAAGCGTCTCCTTCTTGATTCTAAAGAGAAAACCAATGAGTTAAGAACCAAAATTAGCGGTCTCATAGATGATAAGGATCGCATCTCTGATCAAGGTGCCAAGGCTTTGGCGAAATTCCAAGAGGCTCTTCTTGAAGTTCAACTTGAATGAGATGAAGCTAACCACAAGAACATCGAACTCTGCGAAAGGGAAAATCAAATTCGTTCTCGTCTTCTTATCAGTAGTGAGGATGAATTTGTTTGGGTTGCGAAAATCTTAGATGATGCTAGAAAAGATTTAGGTGTAAATTTTAGTCTCCAAGTTGAGCATACAGCCTTGATTAGAGATATGATTTCTGACAGAGAATGTTACTAACTGCTCTTCTTTACTAAATAGATATCGTGAAAAGATTCTGAAAATAGATATCGTGAAAAGATTGAAGAACTCGAAGCTGAAAAGGAGGAACTCGCAAATAATCTTTCTTCTCGCAACGACAAGTATTCTAGATTAAAGAATCAAATCAAGATCACTTTTGCGAATTTTAAGAATGATGCTATGCATTTTCGCAATCAAACTATCCAAATGGTTTGTGACGATCATAATATCCCACATTCTGATTATCCTTGTCTCTTGGAAGAAATCCCACAGAATACTCCCAGTTTGATTATCTCTGATAGCGAAGCTGACGATGAAGAATCTGATGGTGATGAAGATTCCGACGCAGACAAAGAAGGGAAAAGGTCTGATGAAGATAATGAAGGATCAACTAAGAAGTAGTATTTATTTCTTTCTTTGATTCTTTGTAATACTTGTACATTTATTTCTTCTTTATGTATATTTGTGTTTCTTTCATTTTGACTTGCATTCATTAAAACAATTCTTCTTTGCAATACAGTTAATTAATATAATCGTTAATTCTTGAATCTTTGAGTAAATCTATCATATGGAGACAAATAACATTTTCTAATTTCATACATTCCCATACTTGCCTCTGTTATTTGAATCCAAATGAGAGATTTCATAAAAAAATTCTTATTTTATGTCTCAATTTCGCGGTTAATTATGTATAACTTTGCAATCTTATGCGAAGTGAATTTTGATTCTTTTCAAAATCTCATTCCTGTGTGGTCTTATTTTGCCTTCCTAATTAAAGGTCTTATTATGCCACCTCTTGTCATTGCGACAAAATCGCAGGACGTCCTTGCACTTTCATGCAAAAACCCATTGATCTTGCCTTAACTTTTTCTTTTGTATTATGGCCTCTTCAGGAATGTTGCGACAATATGACGGGCCTAAATATTCTTGCGAAAATGAAGCCCCATGACATTGCCGTCTTGCGACGAAATCGCAGGACGTCTTCGCACTTTCATGCGAAAACCCATTTATCTCGTCTTATCCTTTTCTTTTGTATTATTGCCTCTTCAGGATTGTTGCAAAAATATGACAAGCCTTAATATCCTTGCGAATAAAAAGCCTCATGACATTTGCGTCTTAAGACACTTATCAGCTCCCTAATGGAGGGTACCGCCCTTATCTCCCCCCTGGTTTCCCCTTCAAGGAGGCGTACTTCTACCATACAAGGTTAGCTCCTCCAATCCAGTCTTAACAACAACCAGTTGTTTTCGCAGCCTCTTATCCCTTTTACCTATAGGGCTTATGGTTACGAGAATGCACCCTAAGTGGGGTTTTCTTCAGGCCGAGTGCAGTATAAGCCAAGGCTTGTCAAGAATGGCAAAGTACGCTTCAAACGTCCCTGGCACTCTTGACTCAACCGTGTACCTCGGCGCCTTGATCAGATCTGCACTCCTTGGGAGAGTCCTTATTACCTTAGTCACCCAACGTAAGTCATATGCTTAAGCTGAGAATCCAAGGTGCCTCTCCCGGATGGTCTTTATTGACCCCAAATCTCCATGACTCAGGTTCCGGTGGAGGTGTAGCCTTTCCCTGAGCCATGCAACAGGTACCCCCTTATATGACGTACTTTAGGTCTTACATTTTCCTCTTGCGAAATTGCCTTCGCGAACTAGGGTGTACGCCATAAAGGTTTGCCCCTTTCTTTTTTGTCATTTTTCTCTGATTGTCTTCTGTAAAATTCATTATCTCTGTGAGGGTCTCGCAAATCATCATATTGTATCTGAATTTCGCAATCTCAATTTTTCCATTCAATCGAATGTATTTTTAATAATTTTACTTATTGCGAGAGTATCGCAACAACTTAATCATTCATACATTTCTTGTTTTTATTACCTTTGCCATCCTATGCTTTTTTATTATTTTCTGTTACTGCTTCCTTGGTAGTGGTATGTTCATCATTTTTATTCTGAGCTAGCATTAGTTTCGCAACATCTCTTCTCCTTTCCTTTCGATTGCATCCACCATCAACTTCTCACTTCTTTGTGTATCCTTGATTTTGTTTCGCCAATTTTCCTTCTTGTTTGCTCTTACTTCGCAAGATTCTATCTCAGTTTCGTAACACCTCTTTCCTTCAACCCAATCTCCCTTTATGATTCCTACACCACTAGGGTGAGGGAATTTGATGCACTGGTGGAAATTTGAAGCTACACCTAGAATCCCATGTAGCCAAGGTCGACCAATTAACGCATTGTAGGGTGATTCTACATCAACGACACAGAATAAGATTTCGGAAGATATTCCTTTCAATGGAATTCGCATAGTAACCTCCCATTTAGGCTTGTTAGCAGTACCATTAAAACCATATATCTTATATGTTGATGGTATAAGATCATCATCTCTTCCACCCATGGTTTTATAAGTATGATAAAATAAAATGTTCACTGAGCTTCTAGTATCGATTAGAATTATATTAATTGCCCATGAATCTTCAGCTTCATCATCCTCATCTTCTTTCGGTTTTGGATTAATCTCTAATTTTACTACCAATGGATTGTCATGCACCTCTTCTCCTTCCGTAATTTCTTCTGCGGTAAAAGAAATGAAATGATCCTGTCATTCCTCTAGTGGCGAGATTTTCGCAATATTCATAATTTCTATTCCATCATTATCTCTTGCGAACACTCTACTCAAAACATTATCATGAAAATCTTCAATTGTCTTATATGAATGTACGATAGAGTGACAAAATAGATTTTTTGCTTTTGCACCAACTTCTATGAAGAATGTTTCCTTCTTTTTCATCGTATTCACTTTGTGATGCTCTGGTAGTGGTGGCATTGGTTGAGATTGTGGATTCCCTACCAGAAAGTTGTTTAGTTTTCCTTGATATATCATTCTCAAAATATTTTTTTTACATTTCTGCAATCATTTGTTGTATGTCCATGAAAATGATGATAAGAACAAAACTCATGGATTCTGTGGTTTGGAGGTGGTTCCGTTCCCATGTTCCATGGTGTTGGTATATTTTCATCAAGATTATAGCTTCCCATATCTTCTCCACACTTGCATTTAGAGGTGGCATCTTGATTTCTTCCCATACTACCTTGTGACCTCCTTGTCCTCTATTATAGTTTTGTCTTTGACCTCCATAAGTTTCTTGTGGTTGATCGAGTCTTTGAATCTTGTTATTTCCACCACGATTGTAGAAATTTCTTTATCTTTCATACTCTTCTTGATCTCGGCTTCCCATAGCCACCAGTTTCTGTTGATTGTTACTCGTTACCTTCTCTTGTTGTACTTGCGAAATATTCGCTACTGTGTTTATTAGCTTGGGTAATAAGCTTGCATTCGCTGTTTGTGAGATGGTGTTCGCAACTGGATATGATTCCATTTCATTTTGCCTTTCCTCTAGAGCAATGTATTCTTCTTGAAGTTCTCGTAATTCAGTCATTGTGATCGTATTCTTGACTCTGAAAATTTGGACATGCAATAGGTTTGTTGCAAACGTAGCATTGATAAATGATAATATAAGATATCTCTCATCTACACGGCCAGCCATTTCGCTACACATAGTTCTCCATCTTTTAGTCAGGTGCTTCAAACTTTCGCCAATCCTTTGTTTTAATCCAAACACATCTTCTATACCAGGTCGCGAGGAATTATTACTTTTATATGCCCCCAAGAATGTAGTCTGCAAATGATTGAAGGATGTTATTATGTTCTTTGGTAGACCTTCAAACCATTTTAACGCCTCTCCTGTTAAGCTGGATGCGAAATATTTGCACAATACGACATCATGATTTTCCCATTGTAACATGCACCTCACATAGGCTTTAATGTGTTGAATTGCACAAGTTGTTCCATCAAAAATGCTGGTTAATGCGGGCAAATTGCATTTCGGTGGTATTCCTCCTAATTGTACTTCCCTTGTAAATGGAGTTTTCGCAGCTTCTTCTATTGCTTAATACAATTGTCTTCTGCCTACTTCTCCTCTATTATTTAGCATTCCTCTCATTTCTTCTAATTCTTTCAAGATTTGTTTATTTACACCTGAATCTTGATCCATTGGTCTTTTTAATTTCGCCTCTCTTCTTCTGCGTTCATATCTATCTTCTCTCGCGAAATTTTGCATTTCTTCTTCATTATCCTCATCTCGTCTTCTTCTGCGGTTCTCTTCCTCATATCTATCTTGAATTCGCATATGATGATGCCTTTCGTTTTCCCCTCCATGATTTTGTTCATTTCTTATCAATTCCATTCGCCGTCTTTCAGCCATCCTCTGTACTCTATCATACTCCTCATTGAGATTACCGTTATTCCGGTTTTGTGTACACCTTCTTCCTCGATTGTCTTGATTGTTCTGGCGAATTGTCTCCTGAAGCTTTTGTTCTTCCATTTCCGCTCTCAATCTTTCACGTTCGCATATTAAACGTGCTTGTTCAGCATAATGTCTTTCAATTTCTTCTTCAATTGTCTGTTGATTTCTTTGATTTTCTCTTTCATGTACAATTCTTCTTCCTTCCTCCCGATTTCCTTCGCCATCTTGATCATTTCGTCCCTGACGTTGTCCGTTCTCTTGATTTCCACCATTTTGCCCATCATCAAAAGTTTCATTTTGTGGAACGTAATGATCATCATCTTTTTCTCTATTTTCGCGATATTCTTCATTAGGATTTGATATTTCTTCTTGAATATTGTTTCCAGCATTGATTGTGGGTGAGTTTCGCCTCATTTCTATTCTAGTCGATCTTGAATATGATTTTGTAATACTTCTCGATCTTCTATTCTGTAGTCTTATATTCTCCATTCTTAATTCGTGATTTTTCCTTGTTAGATTTGCACGTTCTTCTGCCTTAGCTCTTCTTTCTTCATGTATTCTTCATCTCAACGTTTCTAACGCTCCAATTTCCTCATCTCCATGAATTATTCCTTCATCTGCTTCTTGATTTCTCTCTTCATGTCTATAATTTCTATTTTGTTGCTCTTCTTCTACTTCTTCTGCCGAATTTGATTGCCAAGTGTGTATACTCACCCTATCATAATCTGTATTCCTCCCTTGAACTAGTGTTTGTTGAATTGGTGGTTGAATTTGATTTTCTCTATTACTTCTCATTCTAGTAGATTCTCCCATTTCACTTCTTTCCCTCCCAGCAATTCTCTTGCTTCTTCTAACAGTAGTTGGTTGTTCAGATGTATTTCTTCTTCTAGCCATTTCTTCAATGTTAACAATATTGCAAGAAATTATGGAAAATTCTTAATCAATCACTCTAAATTTTCACATATCTCAATATTAATTTTCAGCCTTTTATAGAATAATCTTCAGTCGGTCCCTGTTTCTAGCGCCATTATGTAGTTGCAGGAAATCCTACACTACACCCCTCATATGATTTCACTATTAATCAACTCATTTTTAGATTTACACTCTTAATTTTATTGATCAATCTTTGAATGTTCTTACAAGAAAAGATAAAGAAATCAAGAATCACCTCTGCTCTAGACTTTCTCTCTCTTATTTACTTGTTTCTTACTCAAAAAAGATCTCTCTTTTTCTTTACAACTTGAACGACTATATATAGGGAAATACATAGTGGATGACAGTTAATCTGTCCTTTATTTTCGGGTATAATATGCGAAATTCTCGCAACCTTACAAATATTAATTTCGCAAGCTCTTCTAATTTTCGCAGGACTATCACATCTTTCTCGTGATCTTAGCTGACGTCATTTATTATATTCTTCCTGAAATTGTTCTCCGACGCTATTGTATTGTGTTGTTGATAGTTTCGCTGAAATATTGTCGTTGCGAGATTTTGATCCTACATCTGGAGGAGCCATTTGGCCGGCCTTCCCATCAAGGTCGGTTTTGAAAGCAAAAATTTGACGGAGTCAGCCTTAGATATCAGCACCACTTTGTTTGACATCAAATAATGTATAAACTTCTGAATGGAGTGAATTAGGGTTAAGCACGCTTTTTCTGCCTTAGGATATCTGAGTTCAGCATCCCTTAAAGTTCGACTGAAATAGTATATAGGATGTTTAATTACTTCATCATCTTCTTGAGCGAGGTGAGCTCCAACGGCAGTATCACTAAAAGCGGTGTAGAGACACAATGTATTCCTTGTACAGGAGACTCCATGACTGCTGGGGATGACAATATTTGTTGGATCTTCTAAAACGCCTCTTGTTGTAGCGCAGTCCAAACGAAACTTGCTCCTTTTTTCAGTAAGGGGGTGAACGAAGCGATAAGCTGGGCTAAACCAGGTATAAAGCGCCGAATGTAATTTACCTTGCCCATGAAGCTCTGGAGTTCTTTCACCGTTCGAGGAGGCGGCATCGTGAGGATGGCTTGGGTCTTGGTTGGGTCCACCTTGATTCCCTCAGCAGTCACTTGGAATCCCAGAAATTTGCCTGAAGAGACGCCAAAAGCACACTTCAAAGGGTTCATTTTCAGTTTGTACTCGCGACATCTTTCAAACACTTTCCGCAGAACCTCTGTGTGTGCCGCTCGGGTTTTTGATTTGACCACTATGTCATCCACGTAATCCTAAACTTGCTTATGCTTCATGTCGTGGAAAATTGCATTCATGGCGCGTTGGTAAGTAGCGCCAGCATTTTTTAAACCGAAAGGCATCACGGTATAATAAAAATTTCCGAGATGGGTTCGAAAAGCTGTCTTACTTGCGTCATGCTCATACATCTTTATATGATTGTATCCGCTGTACCCGTCCATGAAGGAGAACATGCTATGCCCACTGGTGGCGTCTACCAGCATATCAATGTTGGGAAGAGGAAAATCATCCTTGGGGCAGCATTTGTTCAGATCCCTAAAATCGACACAACACCTGATTTGACTGTTCTTCTTCTTTACAGGGACCACATTGGCCAAACAGGTAGGATGGTGAATGGGTTTGATGAAACCGGCGGATAACAACTTCTGAATCTCAGTCTTGATTTGTTCCTGCACATCGTGTCTGAACTTCCTTGGAGATTGCTTGACTGGTTTGGATCCGGGTATTATGTGTAGATGATGAGTGACCAGTTTTTCATCTAAGCCAGGCATTTCCTCGTATGTCCACGTGAATACATCTTGATATTCCTTAAGAAGGTTCACAAGTTTTGTGCGTTCGTCTGTACATAGAGCCGAGTTGATGGAGACGGGCCGCGGGGATTCTTCACTTCCGATGTTGACAATCTCGAGTTCATCTGTGGTGGAATTCGTGGCGTCTTTCAACTGTCGCGGAGTGTCTGGTACTTCTTCTTGTAGCTTGTCATTATGATTGCATTCCATTGGGCGGAGAGACTGGATGATAATCTCCCCTGCTAATTGCTAACAGCGGCGTTGATATATGGTTTTCCCTTTTTCATCACGGCTGGCAACAAAAGCCCACTCTCTTTTTGTATGAGGATGAGCCGCACTTCCGTTTGATGAGGGGAAATTGGCGTGCCTTGTGGGTGGAGGTGCGCCGTGATACTGGTTTAGCGACGCGAGTCTGTCCTCCTCTTCAATTGACGGCCATGTAGGGAATAGAGTGCAGTAAACCTTTCCTGATGAGTTTCGTGAATTTTCCCTTGGATCGAACAGCTCCACGCCACAAATTGGTGCATAAGGAGATAATGACGCGGGAATGCGGACAACTTCTTCGTTCAACATGGTTTTCAGGCATTGGTGATGCGTTGAAGGGATGATCATGTTGTCATGGAGCCACGGTCTTCCCAGTATCATGTGGTAGTCCGGTTCTTTCTTTATTACTTCGAAGTTTACCTTCGAATGGACTGGTCCTACTGACAGATTCAGATTGATATGTCCATATGTGCTGGTTTGGTTTCCTTCAAAATCTGTCATTCTGGTAGGCTGTCGTACGATTTCATTTGGCCGCATCCTGGTTTTCTTGAGTGTTCTAAGAGTAATAACATTTGAGGATGCTCCTGTGTCGATGAGAGCTCTTTTGAATTCCGAATTCTTAATGCATGCAGTAACATGTAGCTTTTTCTGCCATCATGTCATCTTCGATAAATGTAACATTGTTGACGGACATCTCTGACATTCTTGAGGTCTCTGGATGTGAAGGAGCCAAACGCGCATCCAAGGCTATTTGATTGATTGCAGCAAATGTCTCTGTTCGCTGATCCCTTGAAAGGTGTAGAAGCTCACATAAACTTTCTACCAAAGAGGCTGCTTCCTGGTCCACTGGCCTCTGGTTGGTGGTGAAACTGTTGATCTGAGGGCGATCATCCAAGGCGTCAGTCCCCAGCGTTGGAATTTCCGGGACAGGTGAACTGCTCCAATCTGATGTCAATTTGATAAGAAAATCGAGTATGTTGTTTATCGCCTCTATCAGGTCCATGTTTCTTGTGTGGATCTCCTGAACTCGTGCCAACTCGATCAGTCCTTGGATTTCTTCATTGGCTGCATCATTGGGTATAGCGTTGGGAGGGGAGATGTCGCCATTCGCCAAGTTCTGAACGGAACTTGAATTTGTGGAATCAGTTTTAAGACCGACCATCTTTTTGAAACTGGAATTGCAACCGAGAGAATTAATCTCCCACTGTGGTCGCCAGTTGTTTATGGGTAAAAACTGTTTCTGCTGGTTTTGGTAATTTGGGTGTGTGGATGAGAAACAAATCTAAACCTAAAACAAATGCTCTGCACGGGAGTACTTTAGATTTGAGAGATCAATTTGTACAATCCCGGCCTAAACCAAGAAATGGTCGTTCCAGTCTTGCTTCGGTCACAAAGTGAAGGAGAAGGTTTGGTCTTAGGGAGGGAAGCGAAGAAGGCGTTGAGACCAGAATGGTTAATTCTAAAGGTGTGGCTATTTTATGACTTCTATCAGAAATTGGAACTGGCTTGTGGAATGAAAGCTATCAGTTCTTTGGTATTTTTCTGGATATTGTGTTGGTGTTCTCATCAAAACTTGTTTTTTGTTGGAAAATAGGTAAAACCTATTTATACAAGTTATAATTGAATACACCTTGGTCTCGTAGGAAGTGGGAGTGATTGAGTGATGGAAGAGTGGAGCAACGTGTACCTGCCAGAAACCACGCCTCCACTATGAAGGAAGCAGGTTTGTTTACACCCACTACTTCTTGCCTCCACTAACTGCCCTGTTTTCCTGACACTTTCTTATGATGGACGTGTTGCACGCCGCACGCTGTAAACCGCCAGACCAATACCCTGATGAGCATCCCCCCAGTTTGTGACATGTTTGATGTCTCGAGTGTTTTCGTGAAAAACGTGTAGCAGATTGCTACGTGTGGCAAGTAAAAGTAAAGATACTTTCCATAGGAAAATAGCATGTGATGCTATTAGGCTTGCCTTGGCTGGTCGCATAAAACTTTCCACAGGCCTGTTAATTCCATGGCGAATTTCGACGGCTGAGATTGTAGCTTATGAGAAAGGATGGCCATTGATTATGGACACATCTTGTTGTATAGCAAAGTGGAGCCGTTGGCATAGTGGCGCCTGGCGTAGCCATGGCATAGCGGCATGCCAGTGGCGTAGCCGTGGCAGCTGTTTTGGCATATTGGTGTTAGACCCAAATATGGCTCCGGCAACATTGGCCCTGTTGCTAAGTTAAACTTAAGGCTTTAGGAGAATTACTTGACCTTGTTGGCATGGCGACTTTAGCTAAATTAGGGTTTGGCGTATCGAAACCCTAATTAGCACGTGCGCTGCGGCACGGTGGCGTGGCTGACATAGTTAGCGCATGCCAGTGGCACGATGGTGCAAGTAGCACATGGCGTATCCATGTCCGCTAGATTTTGGCACATTGGTGTTATACCCAAATGTGGCGTGGCAACATTGGCCCTGTTGTCACATCAATCCCAATGCTCTGGGAAACGTTACATGGCTTGGTTGGCGTAGCAACTTTGCCTAAATTAGGGTTTGGCGTGCCAAAACCCTAATTAGTGCATATGGCATGCGGCGTGTGGCATGTGGCCGTGACGCATCGACGTTTTGTGCAAATGGTTCCATAGCCAAGCCAAAGGAACCATAGCCAGGCCATCATATGGAAACGTCCACAGGAGCAAGGATTTCCACGGGTGGCTATGATACGACGTCTTTACTAGGGCTTCCTGGGTCCCGCACGGCTCGTGACATGTTGTGGGGCCCGAAGTGGCATAATTTGTCCCACGACTGGAAATTAGGGTTTCGACAATGCAAGGTCGTGTTTCTGGTTAGGTAACCACATTGAAGTCTGTTATGGTGTTGGCCACGAACAGAAAATGGGTTGGCACGTAAGTGCATTATTTATGGTATGTTGTCACATTCAGCATGCTTCTGTAGCACGTCCGGCACGTTGGCATGCACGTTTGGCATGCCAGTTAGCGAATAGGTGCAACTTTGGAAAGCCAATTTAGTATTGGCGCAATTTTTCCTCTCTTTTTTAATACTGCGGCAGGTTTAGAGCAACCTGATTGGTCGAAAAAGAGAGGGACGTCCAAACGCGGGAGTGGCCACACTTCTGGTGTGGGTGTGGAAAGTTTAAAGCGATCTGATTGGCCGATAAGAAATAGGGCCGACAAGTATGGGCCAGCCAAAACTTATGTGCGTGTGGCGGGTTTAAGGCGACCTGATTGGTCGAGGGAAATATGGCTGGTTTAGGCAACATGGGGCGTGGCCAATGGCAAATGGCGCCGGCTGGCCTAAGGCATGGCCACGCCTCCCTTTGCTGCTGCTCCTATTGTGCGGCTCCTTTATTTCTTGTTTTCTGATTCTTGGCAAGATTTTGCACCTACTAATCCATGGTGGATCAATTACCTAGTTTGCTACGCTTAATTTCGAAAGTCAAGGTCTGATATATTGCACAAGGCGCAAAACCCTATTTTTTGCAAATTAGTCAGGGTAATATCTGGATCTTGTGAATTATCACAAAATTGATTGAATTCTATGTGTTGACACAGAGTTCTTTAAGTTCATTTCCAGAGAGCAGTATGCTTTCTGATTGAATACTTTATGCAAAGACCTTATCCTTGATACTTGGAAATTCGTGCTACTCTGCTGCAAGTGAACACAAATTGTCATGCCATATCAACATTAAGGGTTCATCCGGGGAACAGAGCACAGAAGGCATTCAAAGAAACTTATATTAACTGAATAATACAGGCAAGGTGCCAAAATTTACTGAAAATCAGGGATTGTTACTACATGCACCATTCTGGATAATTTTCATATACATATTGAGTTACTCAATAAATGCGTCAGTGAAGAGGTTGAACACTCATCACTTTTACATGGCTCTGTTTCCTTGCAGAGTGATGGCACATTAAATGCATGGTTTTACAAATTTAGCCCTGAACTAAAAACCACCATCAACACCTGTGATTTTTCAATTATGAAGATAAATAATATAATGCGGAAAAGAAATAACTCAGACACCAGAAGTTTTGTTAACGAGGAAACCGCAAATGCAGAAAAACCCCGGGACTTAGTCCAGATTGAACACCACACTGTATTAAACTGCTACAGATACTAGCCTACTACCAATTAACCTCGGTATGGAATGTAGTTGATCCCTAAAATGAAATCCACCGATTAAGGTACAGTCGCATCCCTTACGCCTCTTGAATCTCGTAAGACTCTGCGCAATTGATTCCCTTAGCTGATGTCACCCACAACTAAGAGTTGCTTCAACCTCAATTGAAGACTTTAAACCAAATGTGCCTCCCACAGAATAAGCCTATAATTGATTTCCTGGTTTACGATCTAAACGGATGATCAGATCAAACGATAAATCCAGGTGATGGAAATCGATAGCAACTTAGACAAAAGTCTGGCTATCCTCAAAATACGAACTTATGCAACCCGAAGTGCATCCTCACAAGTATAAAACTTGCGGAATCAACAAAGTAAGATACGAAGAGACTTTGTTGATTACTATCTATCTTGATCGTTGGAGCAAGCTCTACAAACAATCAAGATCAGGATACTCAAGTTATCAAGATAAAAGATAACTGGACATGGCTTCACGAATCCCTGTGAAGTCTTTATAGTCGCTAAACCCTAAAAGGGTTTCTGGAGAGGACGACTCTAGATACAAGTAGGACACACCAAAAAGTAGTGTCGGGATTCAAAGATGCAAGTTTCCAAGAGTTCCCCTTATATAGACTTCAAATCCTAGGTTGCTTTAGGTTTAAGCTAAGATAGCTTTAGAACCAAGCAAACAATATCCACCGTTAGATGAAAGCTTTGAATCTTAATCACATATATAAGATATACACTACGGTTAGTAAACCGTAACCGAACCGTGTATAAAGATTATGTTCAACATGGCTAGCCGAAACTAGCCGATTTGAACTTAACAGCTTAACGCTCATTTTTCATCTTTGCTAAGACATTAAGATTGAGTCACAATCATGTGATCAATTGAGTCTAGTGTTAATTGGAGAAAAAACCAAATGCAAATTACTTCATAAAAATAATTTAATCGCAATTGAATCATGATCGACATAGTTTGTAAATTTACTAGGTACATTTACTTGAACCATTCGTGAATCGGATGAGTCACAGTACATGGACCGGTTTGCAAACTTATATGAAATTACCGAGTTCCAGAGTCAACAAAAAATTTCAGTTCATAAACCGGTTTGCACACTTATGCAATTACCAAGTTCCGGACTCTTACAGAACTTTTCAGTTCATGTACCGGTCTGCAAAGTTTGACCAAATTCAAAGTTCTGGAGTCTACAGAACTTTTTAGTTCATGTACCGCTTTGCAAACTCGTAGACCTTTGCGGGTTTCGGGGTTCACAGAACAATCAACTTGCGTACCGGTTTGGGTACTAAACTGGTTCTAGAACATAGAACTGTTTTGGTTCGCATATCATTTTGATTATTTTAACCCGTTCCCTTACCGCAGTTCCACAATTGTTTGTATACGAATATACACACCTATCCGGATCACAAAACAAACAGATATTCCCATGATGTACATACGAATATGCATATCACACAAACCTGAAAGTCGATATATAGCTACTTTGCTACGTGTACGAACACATGTAATAGGACTTCACACATATTCCGAATATAGTAGTTTATATTTCTCTAAATCAATTCGAAACATTCCTGAGTAACAACAATGACACTTATCACTGTTCCAGATTATTTTCGAATGATGAACTTGAATCATGATTTGGTTCCGAAAAATAAATTTTCTCCAACGAATTTGATCAAGTATGAAAAAATGTTCATTAAGCTTAGTCATTATATCTTGAGAAATTCGTAAACGAAATAATTAGTTCTCGACTCGAAATTCTTATTTATGCAAGCTTAGTCTAATTAGTTATGCGACAATCGTCTCAAGATAGAAAAGTGAATATAACTTGAGAAATAGGCGCTTCAGTCTTCACTTACCTTTTGTTGATGAAGTTCTCCAAAATCTTCGGTTAATCTTCGCCTTCAAACGGTAGAACGCAAATGATGACTGGCTCCTTTCTCAACTCCAATATCCTAGACCGAGACTTAACTAATTGTATACTAGAAATCAAGATATAGTTTTGACAACTATATTTGAAAACAAGATTGATATAGAAACACTTGTGAGTTCGACCGAGGAATGCTCTAATAACATGTAAAATAGTGTCAGTTTCTGGTATGAGTGCAGGAGTAATAGTGTCAGTTTATGGTATAGGTGCAGGATTAGTAAGTACAGGTGATAGTGGTGGAGGTGATGGTAAAGGAGATGGAGCTGGGAGTATTTGATCAGGATGAATGATAAGTGGAGGTGGTGGAGGTAAAAGAGAAACAACTGTGGTAGATGGTGATGCAAGAAAAGAAATAGAAAATATAAAAGCATATGGGAATTCTGTCTCATCAAAAACCACATTTCTTGAAATTATAAGTCTATTAGTGGAGGGATTGAAGCACCTGTAACCCTTATGCATGACACTATACCCCAAAAAGATACATTTGACTGACCTATTTTCCAGCTTATGTTTGTTATATGTCCTGATACAGGGCACAACCAAAAACTTCCGAAAAGCATAATCTAGAGACATGAAATACAAGCACTCAAGGGGAGTATAACCATTAAGAACGGGTATAGGTAGTCTATTGATCAAATAGTTTGTTGTCTCAAAAGCGTACGACCAATAGGAAGGTGGCAAAGAAGCATGCTTAAGTAAGGCAAGACCAGTTTCTACAATATACCCATGCTTCCTCTCAGCTTTTCCATTTTGCTGGTGATCATGTGGATAAGTGACTCTATGAAGAATACCCTGTGTATATTGAAAACTACAAGCATTTCTATATTCTCCTTCCCAATCAGTTTGCGTCATTTTAGTTTTTCTAGTCAAAATATGTCTCAACATAAACTTTGGACTTCTTAAAAATAGAATAAACTTCTGATTTATATGAAATGGGATACAACCAAGTGAACCTACTAAAGGTGTCAATAAAACTGACATAGTATTTGAACCCATTAACATAAATTACAGGAGAACACCACACATTTGAGTGAATAAGGTCCAGTTGACCATGCATATTATTATTGACAGAACTATGAAAAGGTACAGCATGAGATTTTGCCAATTGATAGTCACTACAAACTAAAGGACTAATATGAAGAAATATTAACTTATCCACTGCTAACAAAACATGCTTGAGGGTCCTAAAGGAAGGATGGCCAAGTCTGCCATGCCAAATAGATGAAGGGGATGTAGAACTGACAAAAGCTTGCTTGAAAAAAGTAGAATCAAAGTTGAGATCATAGAGACCATTTTAACACCTCCCTAAAGTAACTCCTTGTGAGTTTGAAGGTCCTTCACATAGAAATACGAAGGATGAAACTCAAAATAACACTTATTATCCCTGGTAAATTGAAGCACATAAAGTAGATTTCTGGATATTGCAGGAACAAACACATTGTTCATAAGAAAGTAGAATTACCATACTGAAAATTAGAAAAGACAATGTGATTAATAGACATACCTGAACCATTTCCCACTCTGACTAGATCATCACCTTTATATTCAGAATGCATATTAAGATTGCTTAAGTCATTGGTGATATGGTGAGTTGTACCAGAATCAGGAGTCCAATTGCCACCACTAGTAGAAGGATGGGAATAAGAAGTATCAGAAGGATACACAACATAAGCTTCGGGATCTGGAGTCCAACTTTCATCATAAAACTCTTCACGGTAGCAATCATCAAATGCAACATTATGAGCTTGAGGATAATCAGAGAATGCTCTATTAAACATGTGATAACATTCATGAGCAGTATGACCAGATCTATGACAAATCTGACAAGGAATGCCAGAATGTCTCTCATGTGGAAAAAAATTATAAGAGCGACCACCAAAACTTTCATAGCCTCCTCTAAATGAATCACGATCACATCTACCACGAAAACCAACACAACGAGGTCTTGAATAATTGAAGTTTCTAGCACCACCACGAGCTCGAAAATTGAAACCACCAGAAGAGTGGGGAGTAGACTGTAGGATCAGAATCTCGCAACAACTATGTCTCAGCGAAATTATCAATAGTATAGCACAATAGCGTCGCAGAACAATTTCAGAAACGACGTCAGCAAGGATCATGAGAAAGATATGATAGTCTTGCGAAAATTAGAGAGCTTGTGAAGTGAATATTTGTAAGGTTGCGAGAATGTCGCAAACCATATCCGAAAATAAAGGACAGATTAGCTGTCATCCACTATGTATTTCCTTATAAATAGTCATTCCAATTGCAAAGGAGAGAGAGAGATCTTTTTTGAGTAAGAAACAAGTAAATAGGAGAGAGAAAGTTCAGAGCAAAATTCATTCTTGATTTCTTTATCTTTCTTGTAAGAACATTCAAAAATTAATCAATAAAATTAAGAGTGTAAATCTAAAAATGAGTTGATCATCAATGAAATCATATGAGGGGTGTAGTGTAGGATTTCCTGCAACTACATAATGGCGCTAGAAACAGGGACTCAGTGAATTGAAGATGGAAAGTTGAAGATTGTTGGTTGAGAATATTAAAATCAAGAAAGTGATTAAATAAATCAGTGAATCAGTTAAAAGAAATATGAGCAGAATTAATAAAAATGGCAAAAGATTGGAGTGTAATATGATAACAAAAAGCTTGATCAATGAATTTCATGAAAACGTCAAAGGAAGAATACACAAACGAAATTTTGAAGGGAAGAAATTTATAGCGGTAGAAAAAATATCACCCTTGAAAGAGTGGGAAAAGCAAAAAATTGCATTCATGGCGGAAGAAATACCAAAAGAAAATTTAAATCATACATCTCTGTTAGTTATCACAGTGCATGTTACACGAAAAGAGAATGATACATCAATAAAATCCGCAGGAGAATGGATGTTGAACAGAACTTTAATCGATACAAGAAGTTCAGTTGACATAATATTTTATCATGCATTCCGGGGAATGGGATTTAAAGATGAAGAAATGTCCAATTCAGCATATTTTGTTCACGGCTTCGGAAAATCCACAACCAAACCTAAAGGAGAAATAGTGGTGCGAATTCCACTTGGAGAAATCGAAACATATGTAACATTGTGTGTGGTGGATATGGAATCGCCATATAATATGTTATTAGGAAGATCATGGATACATGCGATCAAAGCTGTGGTATCAACGTTGCATCAATGTATTAAATTCCCTACTCCAAGTGGAATAGATGAAATTAGAGGAGATGTTGACAATGCGAAATTATGCAATCAAATTGAAGTAAAGCATTATGAAGAACAAGCAAAAAGGAAACAATTTGACAGAAAATTGGCAAAGGAAGCAAAGAAGGAAGAAGAATTTAGAGTATATATGATAAGGACAAAAGAAGGAAAAGGAATACCCAGCGAAATTTCGGAAGAAGGGGAAGAACCCATAAAAGCAATAAAAGAACCAACACCAATGGGAGAACCTAAATCCAGTTACATTGCCGCAGAACCAACAAAAGAAATAAATGTTGGGACTGTAGAGGAGCCTCCAATGTTGAGAATTAGAACCAAAATGGATGTAGAAGAAGAAGAAAGAACTGTCAACTTGTTGTGAGAATATAAGGATATTTTCGCAGGAAACATGGATGAGATACCAGGAATAGATCCCTCAATTGCTTGCCACAAATTGGAGATTAACAAAAATGTGAGACCATTTAAACAGAGAATAAGAAAAATTGCAACAACTTACCATTCCCAAATAGAAGAAGAATTACAGAAAATGCTTGAGGCAGGAATTATAAGAGAAGCTAAGTACCAAAAATGGATAGCGAATATGGTCATTGTTCCAAAGAAAAACAAGGGAATCATGATTTGCATAGATTTCACTGATTTGAACAAAGCTTGCCCCAAAGATAGTTTTCCGTTACCCGATATTCCTCAAATGGTGGAATCTGCAGCGGGAAATGATAGGGTATCATCTTTGGATGGGTACAAAGGGTATAACCAAATTCCTCTCGCTGAAGAAGATCAAGAACATACTGCTTTCTTTGCCCCTAGAGGTTTATATTGTTACACGAAAATGCCATTTGGTTTGCGAAATGCGGGAGCGACATATCAAAGAATGGTAGAGAAGGTGTTCGCAAAATGGATACATAAAACATTAGAAGTATGCGTGGACGACATGTTAGTAAAGAGTAAAGAAGCTAAAGACCATGTACAAGACTTGAGGGAGATTTTTGAACAAATGCGGCAGTATAACATTAAATTGAATCCTGAGAAGTGTACTATTGGAGTGGCATCGGGAAAATTTTTAGGCTACATCGTATCAAAGGAAGGAATACAGGTTGATCCAGAAAAAGTGCAAGCAGTTCGTGACATGCCAACACCAACAACAATAAAAGATGTACAGAAGTTTAATGGGCTTCTAGATTCGCTGGGGAGATTCATTTCGCGATCATCAGACAAATGCAAATATTTCTTCGATATACTCAAGAAGGGTGCAAAATTTAAATGGAGTGATGAATGTGAAAAGGCTTTTCAAGGAATCAAAGAACATCTTATGAATACAACTATTTTTCAAAAGGCAGTACCAGGAGAAGAATTATTGATTTACCTTGCGACAACGTCGCATGCGTTAAGTGTTGTGTTATTGCGAGTAGACGCAGGAGTAGAGAAACCCATTTATTACATTAGCAAAACTTTTAATACTGCTGAGAAGAATTACTCAAAGATTGAAAAGTTAATCTTAGCATTGGTCTATGCATCATTTAAGCTCCGCATATACTTTCAAGCACACAAGATAAAGGTATTAACAAAAGTACCAATTGAATCAGTGATGAAGAATTCTAAAAGATCAGGAAGGGTAGAGAGATGGAATGCACAAGTAGGCCACTTTGATATTAAATATGAAATTTTGTCTTCACCAAAATCACAAGTTGTTGCAGATTTCTTGGCAGAATTTCCTTTAGAAGAAGATGAAGCAGTAGAAGAAATGATGGATGTAGAAGAAGAACATGGAGATCCAAAAGATTTATTAACAAAACCAAATAGATGGGAAATATTGGTAGATGGATCATCAAATGGAGAAGGAAATGGAGTTGGAATTGTTTTAATTTTGCCAGAAGGAATAAAGATGGATTTTTCATTCAGATTGGAATTTGCTTCCACTAATAATGAAACAGAGTATGAAGTTGTGATACATGCTTTAAAATTCACAATAGAAATGAAACTAGAAAATGCCAGGATCACTAGTGATTCGCAGCTAGTTACTCGCCAAATAAAAGGAGAGTATACTACAAATGAACCATCCTTGAAGAAATACAAGAAGCTGGTTGAAGAATTATCAGCGAAAATCCCAAAGATAAAATGGAGGCACATTTCAAGAAAGGATAATAGACTCGCAGACGCTTTTGCTTTTATCTCAAGCATGATGACAGATCCAACTGCGAGATGCATAAAAATACAAACACTTCTGTCACCATCAATAAATAAGGAAGAGGAAGATATGGATGTGATGGTGATAGATAATGAAAAAGAAGAACAAATGAACAATGTCGCAGATTGGAGAATGGAACTTCACGCATATTTGGCGAAAGGAGAAACACCAAGAAATAGATTGGAAACACACAAGTTAAAAAGCCGAGCAACAAATTATGAATTAAGAGATGGGTTGCTATACCGAAAATCCTTTAGTGGACCATCACTCAGATGTTTGACACGAGAAGAAGGAGAAAAGGTGCTGAAAATGTTACATAGTGGAGATGCTGGCAATCATAGTGGAGGAAGATCTTTGGCACATAGAGCAAAAATGCAAGGTTATTATTAGCCATACATGCATGAAGATGCAAAACAAATATCAAGACCCTGCGAAGATTGCCAGCGACACGGAAAGAAAATACATGCACCAGGAGCACCATTGTCATCTTCAACCAGTGTATGGCCCTTTGGAAAATGGGGCTTAGACATTGTGGGGCCATTTTTACCAGGAACTGGACAAAGAAGATACTTAATAGTCGCAACAGATTATTTCACAAAATGGACAGAAGTGAAGGCAGTACAACATATTCGCGACAAAGATATCTTTACATTCATATTCGAAAATCATTTGCAGATTTGGAATTCCTGCACAGTTGGTATCTGATAATGGGAAACAGTTTGAGGGGCAGAATATAGAAATGTTACTTAATGCATTCAAGATAAAATGTGGAAAGTCCACTCCTTTGTATCCACAAGCTAATGGGCAAGTAGAAGCAACAAATAAAACAATTGCAGATATATTAAAGAAGAAATTGGAAGGACATCACAGATCATGGTGCGAACAAGTACATAATGCAGTATGGGCTTATAATACAACTAGAAGAGAAGCTACTGGAATGTCACCTTTTTGTTTAACATACGGAGTTGAAGCGGTGTTACCAACAGAAGTTGTTATTCCGACAACAAAAAGAGAAGCTTGGGAGAAAAATCTTAGTGCGGGTTTAATTTTAAACAAACTTGATGAATTAGAAGAAAAAAGAGAAAAAGCTTTACAACATATGGAGAATTATCAGCGAAGATTAGCTCGAGAATATAATAAACGTGTCAAAATACGTGAATTTCAACCAGGAGATTTAGTTCTGCGAGAAACACCAATATATCAGCGAGAAAATGGTGGAAAATTAGCGAAAAAATGGGATGGACCTTACATCATTAAGGAGATAGTTGGAACAGGAGCTTATAGATTAATGGATCCAGAAGGAGAGATGTTGGTCATAGATTAGACAGACCATGGAACAGGTTGTATTTGAAAAGATATTATCAGTAAGAAGCTTTGAGAAGTTATGAATTCTGAAAAATAATTGCAGAATTACTCATATCAAAAGAAGATCATGATGTGCGAAATTGTCGCAGAGATAACCACAGAACAATGACATAAAAGAAAGGGGCGAACCTTTATGGCGTACACCCTAGTTCGCGAATAAAATTTCGCAAGAGGCAAATGTAAGACCTAAAGTACGTCATATTAGGGGGTACCTGTTACATGGCTCAGGGAAAGGCTACACCCCACCGGAACCTGAGTCATGGAGATTTGGGGTCAATAAAGCCCATCCGGGAGAGGCACCTTGGATTCTAACTTAAGCATATGACTTAGGTTGGGCGACTAAGGTAATAAGGACTCTCCCAAGGAGTGCAGAATCTGATCAAGGCGCCGAGGTACACGGTTGAGTCAAGGTGCCGGGGGCGTTTGAAGCGTCCTTGCCATTCTTGACAAGTCTTGGCTTATACTGCACTCGGCCTGAAGAAAACCCCACTTAGGGTGCAGTCTCGTAACCATAAGCCCTATAGGTAAAAGGGATAAGAGGCTGCGAAAACAACTGGTTGTTGTTAAGACTGGATGGGAGGAGCTAACCTTGTATGGTAGAAGTACGCCTCCTTGAAGGGGCAACCAGGGGGAGATAAGGGCGGCACCCTCCATTAGGGAGCTGATAAGTGTCTTAAGACGCAAATGTCATGAGGCTTTTTATTCGCAAGGATATTAAGGCTTGTCATATTTGTGCAACAATCCTGAAGAGGCAATAATACAAAAGAAAAAGATAAGACGAGATCAATGGGTTTTCGCATGAAAGTGCGAAGACGTCCTGCGATTTCGTCGCAAGACGGCAATGTCATGGGGCTTTATTTTCGCAAGAATATTTAGGCCTGTCATATTGTCGCAACATTCCTGAAGAGGCCATAATACAAAAGAAAAGTTAAGACAAGATCAATGGGTTTTTGTATGAAAATGCAAGGACGTCCTGCGATTTTGTCGCAATGACAGGGATGGCATAATAAGACCTTTAATTAGGAAGGCAAAATAAGACCATATGATAAAACAAATTATGATAAGCATTCACAACAGATTATTTTGCAAGAAAGATAATGAGAGGCAAGTATGGGAATCGATATACAAGAAGCATTATCTTTCTTATCAACAAAATATTAAAAGGAAAAGTTGACTTCAAAGTTATTGAAAAATGTAGCTCTCAAAAGTGATAAAAATAAGACAGTCAAGAAAACAAAGCTAGAAAAGAAGCTCAAGCTTCAATATTAATATCAGTAGCAGGAGATGACAGAAATTCTTCGCCAACATTCTCGCAAGCTTCTCCTTCATTTCGGCTTTGATCTTCGCCATGACTAGCATTTTGATTATCGCCAGCAATTACTTCTTCAGGAGAAATTTCTTTCTCATTCTGATTAACACCAGCAGATACTTCTTTAGAAGGAACCTCTTCTTCATCTTCCAGGAAATTATCCTCTGCACCGCTTTCGTAATCATAATCACTATCAGCAGGACGAGGAACTTCATCATCATCTACTTCTAGAGGATCAATTGATGTAGGAGGAAGAGAGTTGGACAATAAGATGTCATTTACAAGGACTTCAGCCCGGAGATGAACTTGGCGAAGAAGTGCTCTTTGATGATTCCTATCTTGAATATCTTTAAAATAAGCAAGATAATCAAGTCTTCTTTCTGCTCGATCGCGAGAACCAGTAAGGTAGAGACGAGCAAGGCATTCTCTTTGCGAATTTTGCATATTTAGCCTCCAAGTCAGAAATAGAGGAATGAAGATTCTTCTCAGACTCTGCGAAAAATAGAATACAAAATTTTGTTAAATAAGGAATTCAGAGAGATATGACAAAGAAAAGATAATTAAGGCAGTCAAACTATTATGACTACCTTCCTTTTGCGAAATAAGGTGTTGAATCAAGGATAGACAACTATTCTCCCAATGGTCCATTGCGTCATCAAATTTATCTCCAACTAAACCTTTAAGTCGAGACTGAAGATTTTTCTCTTTAGAAACAAGGAAGGCATTTTTCTTCGCAAGAGAAGAATAAGATTCTTCTAATTTGGAATATTGTTCTTTAAGCTGATTTGCCTTCACACTTAAAGCTATTCTACCTTGAATGAGTGTATCTCTTTCAGCGATAGATGATTTGTTACTTCTTTAAGTTCATTTCTTAAAGAGCGAAGAGATTTCTCTTGGTCAGCACATACTTTTTGGAGAATATTAAGTTGTTGCGAAGATATCGCCATCTTGTTTAAATAAACTCGCTTCTCTTGAGATAAGGTTTTTTCTCATCTGATAAAGTTTCCATCCCTAAATTAGCTTTGGTTAAAGAAGAAAGACGAGATACTTCATTACTTAATAGATCTTGTCTTTGAACTAATTGGGTATTTTCATTGGTAAGATTATTTATTTGATCAAGGAATATGAATAGAGGTTATCTAATTGGTTATATTGATCCATTAAACTTCTTTATCAACACGGGCTTCTTCAACAGCAGATTCAAATTGATATCTCTCCATTACTCGTTTCTGATTTAATGCTTAACATGCGAAAGAGGGATTTAAAGGATAATTAAACATGGGAAGGATAAAACCATCGAAAAGGCAAATTAAAGACATAGATGAGGAAATCATACCTCTTAATTCATCATTCTTCTTGCGAAGATTGTCACGATCCAGCAAAACATTCTGAAGTTTCTGATTTTCAAGACGAAGAGCATTACATTCTTTTTCTAAAGCTGTCTGCGAAGCAGCTTTGTCAGAACCCAAATGCTTGCTCAGAATTTCGCAAACATTAGACTTGATGGGATCAGTAGAAGACTTCTTTCCATCATCCAGAATCTCAGATAAAACCTTGAAAGCAATATCTATCCCTTCCACGGTTTCTTTCGACAGAGGAAGAGACTTGGGTAGAGAACTAGTAGAGATAGAAGGTTGAGAAACATTCTCAATGGGAAGAGAAGAGGTTTCATTCGCAGAAGGATCCCAAGGGGAATTTCAATCATAGAAAGATCAACTGGAGAAATGAAATCAGAGGCAGCATTTTCGCGAGTTGGAGATAAAGGTTTATCTTGCGAAGAGGTCGCAGGAGATTTGGAAGAAATGAAATCAGAGCAGCATCTTCACGAATTGGAGATAAAGGTTTATCTTGCGAAGATGTCGCAGGAGATTTGGAAGAAATGAGTAGGTGGAAGGGAACAGAAGTTGGAACAGTCTTGAGGTGGCGAGATTTTGTGTTTATGAAGATCTTTATCACCCTGCGAATTACAATCTAGATAAGAAACAGAGGCAACAATATTGTTATTAGAAAAAGATAGTGTTTCTTACTACCTTCTCATTCGCAGACTTTCTTTTGTGCGACAACTTATGCTGTGATTTGGGATTGTTAGGGTTCTGAACTGTAAATTTAGTGTTGGAGCCGCTTTTGCTGAAATAACAAGAGTATGGGAATCACATAAATAAATAAGGCAATAAACAAGATTAATTTCAAATATATCAATTTCAGCAAAACTCATAAGGAAGAAAAGAGAAGACTAACCTTGATGAATCCATGAAAAATGATAGGGAGATTGTCTCGAAGAAGATCACGAACTATGAAGATCTAGTTTGAAGATGAAGAAGAACTTAAAAAGATTGAAGAGGAAAGAAGAAAAATTGCAATAATGGGATTTGCAGAAGAACGATGAAGTTGCAGAGAGAATAAAAGGAAAGAAGAAGAGAATGAAAAGAAATATATATAGAGGGAATTTTTCCTCGAGAAAATAAACACGGTTAATACGGAAATATTTAAGCGGTTAAAAAGTAACGGTTACAAAAGACGTGTCGAGAAATAAATGGAAGAAAGAATACGTGTGATAAATGTGGAATATGAAAAGATAAGCAGTTGCGGAATTTCTCACATCATTCTCTACTTTACAGAGAAGATATGAGAAGAGGCAAGATGTAGGATCAGAATCTCGTAACAACTATGTCTCAGCGAAATTATCAATGGTATTGCACAATAGCGTCGCAGAACAATTTCAGAAACGACGTCAGCAAGGATCATGAGAAAGATATGATAGTCTTGCTAAAATTAGAGACCTTGCGAAGTGAATATTTTTAAGGTTGCGAGAATGCCGCAAAACATATCCGAAAATAAAGGACAGATTAGCTGTCATCCACTATGTATTTCCTTATAAATAGTCATTCGAATTGCAAAGGAGAGAGAGATATTTTTTGAGTAAGAAACAATTAAATAGGAGGGAGAAAGTTCAGAGCAAAATTCATTCTTGATTTCTTTATCTTTCTTGTAAGAACATTCAAAAATTAATCAATAAAATTAAGAATGTAAATCTAAAAATGAGTTGATCATCAATGAAATCATATGAGGGGTGTAGTGTAGGATTTCCTGCAACTACATAGACCAATCAGAAGAAGCTCGAGAGTGAGAGCTTCAAGGAAAATATTCTGGAGGATGAGATGAATTTGAAGAATGAGGTGGATTTGAATGATGTGATGAATTTGAATAATCAGATGAATATGGATGAGGAGATGAATTTTGCACAGTATTATCGGAAGCAGATGATAATCGATGCTCTTCTCCCAAAAGTAAACTCAGAAGATCAGATGAAGTAATTGATTCTAAACTTTTGAGTTGTTGTGTGTTAATCGAAGTGCGAAAGGCATTAAATTCAGAAGGTAAGCTATTTAAGATGTGATATACCAGATCTTCATCAAGAACAAGACGACTTACCTGAGCAAGTTGATGAGCAATGGATCTAGCTCGACTAAAATAGGCTTGCATCGTATCCGAACCTTTCTTAAGGTGATGAAGATCATTCTTAAGTTGCATTAACCTTGATTTAATAGTCGGGTTGTAATTATGCTCCAAGATTTGCCAAACAATAAGAGATGACGCACTTCCAAAAACATAGAGATGAATCTCATCTGTTAAACAAGAAAGTAACCAAGAACGAAGTAATTGATCTTGATGTATCCAGTGTAGATATGCTGGATAATCAACTGGATATTGAGTTTCTGGATCTCGAATAAATTCAGAAGGCTCTGGTGTAGATTCATCAACATACTTGTAGAGATCAAAACCTCTCAATATATGAACAATTTGTGACTTCCACAATACATAATTTGTAGAAGTTAGCTTAGCAGGTGGTGAAATACTAAGTTTTAAAGGATTCAAAGAAAAAATTGTAGATGAATTTGACATCTATTGATGATTTTGAGAAGAAATTGATAAAGATCTTGATTATTTATTTATTTTTGAAGAAAATGATAAACTAAACAATTTGTTTTGATTTTAGGGTTTGAAAATCAGAGATCTGATACCATGTCAAGAACACTAAGTTGGTGGACAAGGTTCTGATCTTCTATCATGAAGATCATAGGAGGGAGTGATTCTTTTATTTATACAAAAAAGAGAAGAAAGCATGACTCAATTACATACGTCGTGACTCAACATTACAGGCTGTCAAGCACTTCTAACAAACATAACTGTCACTATGTGACACTTCACTCTACACATGACAATAGGTCATGGCCCAACATCCAACATAGCAAAAGCAAGATTTGATGAGGAAAAAAAGCTGATAGCTCCTGTAGTTTATCATTTATGTTTATCTTTACTTAGAAAACTCTTGATCTGGACTCTGGAGCCTGCGTTTCAAAGAATAGTAATCGATATGAGATTTGGAATGACGTCTTGTACTGTCTCTATGGACTTGTCAGCCGAACCTAGGTATATTTTCAAAAAACAGAAGTTCGGCTGACAAGTTATCAGCCGAACTTCACTCTGTAACTGACAAATTTAGGTTCGGCTTATTCGAACAAAATCTAGCAAAGTCGCATCAGCCGAACATAGTGTTTTTGTAAATCATATACTAGGTTCGGCTCAAAATTGATATTCCAAGATCAGCCGAACTGATGTTCTGAAAATTTAAAATGAAGAACAAGGCTAGGTTCGGCTGATTCGAACAAAATCTAGCAAAGTTGCATTAGTCGAACATAGTGTTTCTCTTAATCATATACTAGGTTCGGCTCAAAGTTGATATTTCAAGATCAGCCGAACTGATCTTCTAAAAACCCTAATTTCATCTTTGAAATCATATTCTATCGATCAAACAAAATAAAATCAATCAAAAACAAGATGGGTTTGTTACAAATACATTCTAAAATACATATGAGATTTGGATTTCGCACAAAATTGAGATTCGGATTTCGCACTCCAACATCGCTCACTTTGATTCGTGTTTCCTTTGCTTGATTAATTGCTTGATTGAATTGGATTCCAAGATGTTTAAGTTTAAAGGTTGTTTTGATTTTTGATTTTAGGTTTTTGAGGATAAGGGCACTCTAGTAATTTAAATTGTTTAAGGATATATAGGCAATTGCACTACCTTTAGACACCCCTTATAAACCCACCTTAAATGGGATAATGAATGAGTATGTCTCAAAAAAATTCAGTATGCCTCAAAACAAATTGCATTGACAATTAGTGGAGTGGTCCTAATTCCATAATATTGTTTGCTAAGGGGATATATTAGCAATGTCTGACTATTATCCTTCACAATTCCCTAAACACCCTTTCCTTTCCAGGGGAAAAAAAAAGAAAGAGAAGATATGGACTTCGATAAAATTTTGATTTTTGAGCGCATTGTTGGTTCGTTTCAAAATCATCCCAACTCTTAAAGATATCTCCCCTCCTTTAAAACACTAAGTCATATGAGCTCCCACGTCGCACGGTGAATGTGACACCCCCCTCAAATTAAATGAGATAAAAGCTTTCAACTAGAGCAATTCTGGAGAGGACAAGTGGCGGGACTCTATTGGTCGGAGCATTAAAATTTGGATTACACTCCGTTTACACCCTGTATTTAACTGGGTGTTAGTAACACCGTTAGCGAAAACGTGGGTATACAACACTTATGTGAGGATTTACAGCTAATAAATTTGTTACACTTGGTTTACACCGAAAATTTAACTGTACGTTACTAACGCCAGTTAGGTGTACAATACACCCGTGAAAAACTAAACCTAACTGAGAGATTCTTATTCTTATACAGTATAGGGTTTATTTAGCTTCTCCATTGAGCTTTCTTCTTCATTAAAAACGGTTGTGATCGAATACCGTGAAAGGAACCCTAACGAATCTGTGAGCGAGTATGTAGTTTTTGTTGGCGAAGAAGAAACTCATCCACACTTATTGTGTAGAAAAAAACTTAGCAGGGATGGTAATTTCTTCTCAACCTCAATTTTAATGTTTCCGTTTTCCCAATCTGAACATGGGTTTGTTCTCATGAAACCGTCAGTTGGATTGGTTCTGAATTAGACTTCAAGTGTTGTGCCTTTTATATGTTCGGCTAATTTCCTAGAAGAATCGAGTTCTGATTTGTAGCTAATTGTACTGATTCAAATATGGATGATAATAACCAGAAGCAGTTTTTGCTGCTAGCATAAAGAAGCAAGGGTTCGATTCAAATCTGAAAAATTCAAGATTGAATCTGAGGCTGAAGTTGCAGTGTTGAACAATTTGCTAGAAATGGTCGAGATAAGGGTGTTGAGAAATGAAAGAAGAGATTTTGGTGGTAATGAAATTGATGAGAAACAATGATGTTGTGATGTGGAGGAGATCGAATCGCTAGTGACTTCAGGGATGGAGTTATACAGATGTAGGTGGTGGCGCTGGTGTTTGAACTCAGGTGAAGGATGGGTGTTTGCTGGTGATGAGATGGAAATGGGTTCTGTTGGTTGGAGTTTAAAATAAGAAAGTATGTGGCCCCCAACTGATGTTGCATATGAACGCAAAGATGGTTTGAATCAATGATGAAGAATGTTCTTCATTTTTTGTCGAGTTGATTGTAGAGCTGTAGATGAAGAACAAATGAGTTCCAGTGATTTTCAGATGGGAATGGAAGTGCTGGTGAGATGAACAGGGTCTGGATGAAGCTGCAGTTTGTGGTTGCTGTGTAAACAACATAGAAAATGAAATTGAGTTGCCATCATAGTCACAATGGCTGACTGGTGATGCTTGAAGTGAAGATGCAGGTAGTGATTTGGGTTGTTGATGGTTGTCTGTTGTTGTAATTGAAGTCATGGAACGGAGAGAATCAGTTGCACATGGTGATATAATGGGTCTGAAATTGAATCTAGGGTTTGAGTCAAATTTAAATGGATGGCGTTGTAAGGGATGTTTACGAGTTGGTGGTACAAATCACAGAAGTTGTTGGTGCAAATTACAGAAGTTGTTGGTGTTGTTGCTGCCAAGCAAGAATAAATATGCTAAATGAGTTGAGCTGGGGACTCAAAGCAGGAAATGGTGGAGGTTTGAATATGCTGCTGTGATATGAGTTGCTCCAGACAGGAAACGGAGCTGAGTCCGGGTGGTAATATGGCCAGAATGATTGAGGCAGATGAGTAGATGTTGCAGTGGTAGAATTGAGACTTGGCAGGGATATTAGCTGTTAATGTTGCTGCTGTAATGAGATTGGTGTTGCAGTTGAAACAAACAAGGAGTTGTATTAGCTGAGATGAAGAGTTTGGTGTTGGCTTAAGGGATTTGAGGTTGCAGATAAATGATTGCATGAAGGTGAATTTTTAGATGTGTTCTTGGATTGATATGAATGGCAGACTCAATTAACCTTGTATGCATCGGGACGGGGCTAGGCGAAGCCGAGCCAATAATGCATTGGGATGGGGCGAGGCGAAGCCGAGCTACACCAAATCAAAAATCCTAAGCATGCACTTTCCCACCGAACCAAAAATATGATTAAAATTAAAAAAAAAATGATAGTGGATGGTTTTCGGGCCTGCCCGTTGCATAGCACGGGCATAAAATCTAGTGCACTGTATTTTCATGCCTCCTTTCCAATCACTCGACCGGTGAACATTTCCCCGATCCATGAAACAAGTGTAATAAAAAACAATTCGCGTTATTTCGGCAGTTATCGGTTTTATGTCGCGTTCTTTTTTATGGACTTATGTCCGACACTTCTTTTTTTTTTATGCTAACTTATGTCCGACACTTGGTTCTAAATCTTTATCTACAACACAGTTAAGTCGAAACGAAAATGGAATCAGTAAGAAGAAAACAAAAATTCGAGCTTCAAGGGGAAGGATTCTATGGGAACCAATTTCATTTCCAAAAGTTCTGCCTAGTGCCCAGTATTGAAAAACAAACTGCTACGTTCTATTTATAAAATGAGTAAAAATGCTACGAACAAACAAAAGTGCTACAAACTGGGATAACGTTAAGTAAGAATAATGGTATTAAATATGGAGATAATGGTTCTCGGTGAACTGTTAACCGATCGTGAACTTGTTTATGGATCGTGTAACTTTCAACCGATCGATAAACTCATCATTTATCCAACCATAAGACATGTGATCCCTTATTGCTTTCCACGTCGATTATATTGGCTGCCAGCTCAAATTTTAAGGGAATTCCCTCTTCCCTCATTGGAGATGGTGTAAGATGAAACAAGCAGTCTTATTTTTATTGGTTTCCGTTATTCTGCAACCCGGCTATTCTTGAAATTTCTGTAAATTCGATGTGTTGCTTGATTTTGACAACTTAAATTTAAGGATTTCAGGCACAAATGTGTCATGTCATGTGGATTTGTTATTGATTGCTGTTTCGCAAGCACTCAGCGAATTGCAATAAATTATGGATTTCTCAAGTATTTTGCTGCGTGACCAACTTTACACATAATAAGGGAATCCTAAATGATGTGCAGTAAAACAAAAAATATGGGCAAAAACACAATTAAAGCAAACCACAGGAGAATTCCAACAAGAAGCCTACAACTAGTTGGGATACGGTAACCGCGACAGAAGCAAGTGCTCAACTGCACACAAATGCATTGTTGGGTCATTACCATCACCCGTTTGAGGTGTGACCGTGCAATATTGTGTCAAGCAGGCTAGGTGAAAAAGTGGCTCTGTCCTCTATTACTTAGTCTTCAGTAATACTAGGTGCTACGCCCGTGCTCTGCACGGGCTTAAATTGGTTGTCCAAATTTTGAAACGCTAGTATTACCGACAAAAATTAGAAGGTTTACTGTATCAATTATGGCTTGATTAAAACAATGTCGTTTCAAAATGGACAATGATATCCTCGGGTTGCCCCATGTGAAGATCATTCATTAGAAATATGTAAAATAAAAATGATTTACTACAAATTATCATTTTAGAAGTTACATGTTTATTTTTTTTCAACAAAAAACTTCTTTATAAGTAGACCATTTCTCACATACAAATTAAACCCGAATACCTTAGCACTAAAAAGAGAAACACTTGCTTGCAAAATTTCCTGCCATCGGAGTATCCAACACATTAACATCAACAAAAAGATAAGAGCATTAGCTCTGAACAATCGGAAGACATTTACAACATGAATCATGTAGTGGCATACTCTAGGATGTGATGTATTTCCTTATATCATTCTTTCAATGGGCAGTAATATATAAGTTCTCCACACCTTACGAATTAACTTTGACATTTGGATCCTCGTTATGATTGCACTGTACAAAGCTCAACATCTCTGCTTGCACCATACAAAAGCAAAAAAGTTAAATTCGCAGGATCATTTTTATCTATAAAGAGAAACAAAAACATTTTGCAGATTACACCGCTAACATTCTCTGGTTTCTTCTCAACTACTAATTCTCATTTTGTTAACTAATTAATTAAACGAACCTGCAAATTAAGTTATTATAACAAATGGTTCCACTTTAAAAATAATGTAATTGTTCAATACATCCCGGAAAACACCTACTCCGCAGTTTGCAGAGATGCGTGCATGTTGTACTTGAATCAAACGAAACCTAAATTGAGCATACCTTTTTGTTCGAAGTTTGCCATGCAGTTAGAACTATAAATGGTCATAATCCCATATATAGCCTAGCTATTCAAATGACTAGCGCACTATATAATCAAAACCAAACAACATAATATATAGTTGACATTCAAAACACAAAGTTGAAATTAAGCTTTAAAATCATATTGTGAAAACAGCAAGAAACAATATTGTGTCATGGAAATGGAAGTTGGGGGAGGAGGATCGATTGAAATAGTGAGGGCTTCAATAAGTTTCACAGAGGTTTCTTTGAATGACAACTGTTACTCAATGCAGTTAAGTGGTGTTAGTACAAAAATCAGAAACACAACATAACTCGATAGTAAGAAATATGGATTTGCCCAATAAGAGAGCTATAAATATCCAGACTTGACTCACGGAAGTACCATAACATCCTCGACGGGATCAAGAGCATCCCAACATCTATAAACATCTTTTATATGCAAGTGAAGTTCATTCAACATGAATTTAAAAAGCTTAATCAACAAACTTTGGAAATTTGATAAAACTGAAGTCTTAACCTTACTTTCCCTCCTTTCTACATCTTGATTCAAAATATCTAAAACTCAAGGTCAACAAACCCTCTCTCCCATCGGGGGACTAATTTTTCGGCAACTAAACCCCAAGAATATTCAACAAAATTAACAACAAAATCAGTGAGTTATTAATTTTCCGTCCTTACTTTTTCTATGTTAACTTGTATTAGATCACAACTTGCATATGCATATACTGGCTTTAGATTATATTACTTGCATTCTACTAATTCAAACTGCACAGCACCCACAAAGGACTGTTCACGAATAAGTAAGGTTGAGACCCTTGTTTGTATGTAACAAACCTTTATGTCATTCAGGAATCGGATCGAACACTTTACGTGCAACCGAGATGGTAAGTACTTTTATTCTTTGCAGAGAAAAAGTATTTGTAAAAAGTATTTTTTGTGAACACGATCGAACAAACAAAATAAGATACAAAGAACGATTTTACCAGATTATACCTGGTGTTCTTCTCCACCAAAGACGAAAGCAGGATCTCTTTTCTCATCTGCAGTGAGAAAAAAATATATAAAAGATACGAACATAGATTTTAATTACCACCACTCCAACAGACAAAACTAGAATTATAATATATATGAATCCGAGAAAATAACTAACCTATGGATCAAAATTATAATTTTAGAAAAGGAAATCGTAAGAAAAATGGAAGAGAAGCATATAGTAAATATCAAGGCTAGGGTTTCTCCCTAAGAATGGAAAGAGGTAGAGATGAGGAGGCGGTAAAGAAGAGAAAGAGAGAATCAACAGTGAGCCGTGTTGTCTGCCGGTTTTAAAAAGAAAAAAAAGGAACCGTGTTGTATCAAGAGGGAGAATTGGGGTTGAAAATACGAAAAATCGGTGGTAGGAAAAATCCAGAGGTTTTTATTGGCTGAAATATATCCCGATGGGGCCAAAAGCTCTCGGAAGAGAGCTTTGTTCACCTTTTAACCACCTAAGAATGGAAAGAGGTAGAGCTGAGGAGGCGGTACAGAAAAGAAAGAGAGAATCAACAGTGAGCCATGTTGTCTGCCGGTTTAAGAAAAAAAAAAAAAGGAGCCGTGTTGTATCAAGGGGGAGAATTGGGGTTGAAAATATGAAAAATCGGTGGTAGGAAAAATCCAAAGGTTTTTATTGGCTGAAATATACCTCGGTGGGGCCAAAAGCTCTCTTCTGAGAGCTTTGTTCAGCTTTTAACCACAACTGAGGAAATTCACCTGAAATCATATTATTAATTATTCATGAAAATTTGTTGTTTCTTGTACAGCTATCAAAGTTTATAAAAGAATTATCAAGGAAGATCCAATAAAAATGACTTGATCTGAGGTATTTACCGCAAATAGTTACACGAATCGTGTATATTCACTGTAATGTTGGTATCACTATCCTGCTGTATCACTGATCTGACAATATCCTTCATCTAAATGGTCTTTATTCTTCAAGCAAAAAAGGAGCTCATCCTCCACCAAGAATTGGAAAACGTCATTATGGTTCTCCACATTAATAACCTGTTCCGTTCGAATACCATCACAGCTAAAATCAAGACCAGTTCATGTATTACATGTGACACTAGCCTTGTAGCTAGGGCAGACTTGTAAGATATCATCCATAGGCTCATAGAGTAAATGCAAGATAAAAAAAAAAAAAAAAAAAAAAAAAAAAAAAGATGATCACAGATTCACATTTGAGGATAAATGAAACATATTCATGACAAAGAGAAGCTTATCCGTAGAAATGACGCGATTGTATAAGCTAAGCCTAATTAAGCTTCTAGGTTAATTTATAAATCCAGATGAGAATTTACCCTCTTGTTGAGCAACTATTCTCAATAATGAATATACCTGTTGAGACATACCACATTATCAGTGTTCAACCCTATGAATCTCTTGTCAACTGATGAAACCAGCTCGCAAGAGTATCTCTATTCACCTGCCGAGAAAGAAAACATTGATGTGGACACCTACCGAGCTCGCCAAAGAGCAGCCTTTCTCCATCTATTTAATTTACCTTATGATTTCCAGTGCTTTTATATATAATATAATTGCTAAACCAAGATTACAAGAAATAAATTTCAGATTCTTTCTTAGAGGTGACGACTATATTAGAGATAAAAAAGAAATCCTATAGATGTGTGGTACTGGAAGTAGATTATGAGTAGAGTAAAGAAGCTTTCAGGAAACTCTGTCATTTCTTCCCAAGTACGTTATTTACGTTGTATTTAACACAATAAAAAGCTTAGAAGTAAAGAAACAAAAATGTTCTATTGTTCATATCAGTAAGACAGCAATTCAAATACTGATAAGAAAGGGAACACAAACATTACTCCCTCCGTCCAAGTTATATAGGTGGAGAAGGCAAATCTCATAGATTAAGAAAAATATATGGATTTCATAGATATCTACGTTTTTTTCTGTTTTACCCCTTACCTTTTGATGAAAACTAAAAGCAATAAATTAGTTTTAGTGTAGTATTACAATCATAAATAGAGGCATATATGAAAAAAGTCATCTAGGAATTAGAACTATGCCTATATAGGTGGACAACCAAAAACTAATATTCCACCTATATAACATGGACAGAGGGAGTAGTTTATTACCTCAAACAGAAGTGCCAGAGTCGGTGCCAGATTAACTCCAAAGAGGAGCGGCTCCTTGAATCCTGCAATGGAGAACGGACAGCAGATAGAGATTATCATAACTCTAAACAGTGAAAAGCATATAAAAAATGTTCAACTGCAATCAGAAGCGAGGACCAAAAACATGGGAGAACAGACAACCACTGAACAAGAAGGCAAAAGGCATCACACGCAATACCTGAAATGTCTCACTGGGAACTGATAAGTCTTCTGCAGAAATTACACAAATAAAGAACTTCACACATCTTTGGACTTAAAACACCAAATTACAAGTATTCCTTGGACAAGAAGAATGGATAAGAACCTCTGTTGTGGCTACACTAAATGTCTAACTTCACTTAGAGGACAACAAGGAGAAGGGAGAAAACAATAGAAAGGAGTGCAGTTTTAAGCTTACATCAACTGAAAAAATATTCTAACCAAAATGGGAATAACTGTATTCACTGAAATATACAACAACAGAAAAATGCGAACGGCAGCATTTAAGTATATGAATGCGAGAATATACGACAACATCTGCTATGAAGGGAAAAATCAATTAAATTAATAATCAATGTCTAAATGAACTTCCATGGTACATAAATTACAAATTGAGCTGGTGTGAATGCACCAATGAGAGTTTTTTTTTAGGGACTTCAATCACACAAGATAGCTAATGATTTCCTGCATTAGGGTATGATAGGACGGAGCAACATACATGAACTTTCATCATCTTTCCACCCATTCCCAGATTTTGGCTTATACTGCAGTCAGTCCCTGACTTCCAAGGTTTCATACTTTCACATTGGTAGAGTGTCTGTATCCTTTATTAGCTTACCTTTCAGTATGGTTTACTCTGCTTGTTGTCTCTCTTAAGTTGAACCTTTAACTTCTTACCTCCTAATTGGTAGCCATTCATGACGTTAATTGCAGATTGAGCTGCTACTGGTGAATCATAACTGACAAAGCCTGCACGCAGAAGGTAATATGGTTGGTAAATCCAATTCTTTCTTTTTGTTTTTAGTTGATCGAACAACTCCATATGTACCACATCAAAAGTTAGGAGAGAATAGAGGGATACTTGCCAAAACATTTGCTAACACCAGTTGCCTTATCTACGAAAACCTTAGCGCTCAAGACTCTACCAAACGTCTGAAAAGCATTTGCAAGCTCTGGATCTCCAAATTCTTGAGGGATGTGATAGATAAATAGATTAGCACCAGGAGGACCTATAAGTTCACCAGCACATTAAAGGAAGGTTAGCGATGGAGCAACGATAGGGACCTCAAAACAAATGACCAACTTGGAGAAAAAACAATCACCAACCTTCAGTTTGAGCCCCTGAACTTGTAATGATGTTAGAAGATGCAGCTAAGTTATTATTTGCAGTTGGGGATGTAGCATGGGAACTATTGTGAGACCCTTGATTTATCACTCCACCAGGATAGGACATAGGATACTGAAGACCTGGAATAGAAGGATATCCAGACCTCATATAATTGGCCGGAGAAAAACCTCTAGGTCTTAAACCAGGAGCAAGATCAGGTGATAGTCCACGGATTGCACTCCCACGGTTGACTGGCGGAACCATATTTTGGAAGCCAGGTTGATTCTGCATCTGTGGTAGTGGGTACTGCATGAGTCCATAAGTTCCAGGTGCCTACAAAAAGGATATAAAATATAACCCAAGTCCCATTTTTAAATTTCATGCATGAATGAATGTTGAAACAAGATTATATGATATGTATACTGAATAAACTCAACTACCAATTTGCAAGGAAAGTAGTATGCCATGCAAATGAGAGAGAGATCCTTTCGCTGCTGAGGTATAGTCAAGAGTGATTAATGAACCAAACCTGATACCCATATCCATTGTATAGAGGAATGTGACCCATTGGCAAGGCCCCAAACAATGAAGGTTGTTGTGCCAGATCAGTATTAGGCACTCCAGAAGCTTGGGATTGAGCTTTCTGAGCTCTCCGAGCTTGCCTTTCCTTCTCCGTATCAGCCCACTTGACAACTAGTGGAACACTTGAACCCTACAATAACAGCAATGCATAGAAACAATATTTCAACCTCGGCCAATAATACCATCAAAAAGCAGCAAAAATCAGCACAATTTGAAAAGTTGAAATATCATAAAAGTATGTTGCCGTACTTGTGGTATTGAATGCTAATATGACATTTATTTTAATTCTACAGCAGTTCTGATGTAATCATGCAAAATCACATTTTGGAACAATAGGTCATCTTTGGGCGAAACTCCAACAAGGAGATCATATTGATGAAAGGAAATCAAAAAAGACAAATAGGAGGGGGGGGATTAAATCAAAACTTCAAAACAGAATGAAAGCACCAATTGAGCAAATCGGTTAGCTAAACCAGATCCAGTTACACAACTTTAAATAAGCACAAACCTCCATTTTATGCTTTCCGTTGATGGCCTCCAGGGCTGAAACAGCTTGCTCTTTTGTCTCGTACTTCAAAAAGGCACAGCCTGCCCAGAACAATAACAATGGATAAAGACTCCGTAAGAAAAGTTTATATGACTCTGTCTATTTAAAGTTGTGAATACTGAATTCCTCGAAGGTTGATAGTAGAGAAAAATACAAAATGAAATATAAATTGCTAAAAGGGTGGTTTATGTACCTTTGCTAGTCTGTTGAGAACCCCTCAGAATCTGTAAATCTTTTATCTTCCCGTAGTTAGAAAATAACGCAGAAACTTCAGCATCAGAGACATTCTTTGGAAGCATACCAACAAATAGCTTGTGTTCTAGGCAAATCCAACATAGAGAAAATTACAACTTTGCCGAAGTATTAAAGATAATCAAAAGGCTACTTTTAGCTTTACAAGTAGTTAGTAAAAAGCACCAGCATTAAATACAAATGAGACCAGGCGTGTAAAGAGAAATCACTGGAGAGAAGAACAACATAATTACAGATATGAACAATTCTCACACCTAGTCTTTCCAACTCGCCATCTGCATATTTCACTTGCAAGGGACTAGATGCCTGATTTAAGTAGAAACAACAGAACACACTTTAATTAAAGAAAGAAAGACAAATATTGACAAAACACTATAAAAGGGAACAAGGTTAAAAGCATGTAAGACTCTTCTAATCAGAAAAGGCAATTTGGCCTTCTAGTTTATATTTAGAATTCAAACAAACACAGACCCGCAATACTCAATGAAGAAAGTAAAGCAGCCAACCAAGTGTCAATAATCAAATATTTCTATTCCTGGTGGATTTTGGCCACCCAGTTTTGGACTACTAAAGAAGAAAAACAAGTATTTACTTTCATTTTAACTTTTTCATTACAATTAACCTATGATAAGGTGGATACCATATTTAGGATAAGAAACTTTGATCCAGTAGAACTCTGTGATTATCAGACTTGTATGACATCTGACATGCTTTTGTAAATTACATTAACTTAAAAACTAAAAATGTTTTTTAATGAAGTAAATTCTAAGAAAAAAAATTCAATTGTCGAAGAAGATCAGACAGGATCTCCCAGTTCAGGCTACAACACACAGATTGTTAAATAACGTCGTAGATTTCTAAAGTATCTAATTACAAATCGACTTCCTTGTGAATGTGAAGATACACAAGAGACCACATACTCAAATCAGCATAAATTCACTCTTTTTCGTCCTATTTCAACATCTTAGGCTCATTACTGCGTTCGATTCTAATCTTAATTCTTTTTTTTTTTTGATCGATGTTCTAATCTTAATTCTTGAAATGTAAACTTCATAATGCATACCCAACACTAATCAAAAGTCAACTTAAAAAAGATTCTCCAAACTTCACACCTAACTATCAAAAAGGTCTTGATCCAATCAATTATACACAATCCCGATTCATACAAATTTCTACATCAAATTACTTAAGGTTCCAGCTAAATATAAACTCATGCAAACTGGGAAATGAAAAAAAAACAAACTAACCAAATCAAATTCTCTAGAATAATACTACAGTGGTCTAAGTTCAATTCCAAACTCAAGTGATGATATGAAGATAAACAAAATCAAAGACTTACTCCAGGTAGCGTTCGTTTATTGTGACAAGCATTAACTGCTTTATCTGCTTCTTCTCTCGACGGACAGATCAAAAAACAACAACCTACACGCAAAATTTAGGGTTTTGAATTACCATAGATTCAGATCCCACATTAACGATCCACAAATTATACCAGCACTTGAAATCCAAACTTATCAACAAACAAAAATTAAAATATCAAGTAAATTCCAAAAGTGTAACAACGAACCTCGTGAAGTTCGAGTAGTTTTGTCTTTAATAATGTTAACTTCATCAACCAAAGAAAATTCTTTAAACATAGTAATCAGTTCAACTTCTGTCATATGTTTTGGTACTTGACCAACGAATAATTTCACACTTTCTCCCCCTCCTCCTCCTCCTCCACTATCATTATTGTTATTTGTTGTTGATTCCGCCATTGTTGCCTATTCTTTCTCTCTTCCCTCAGTCTCTCTAAATTTTGAAAAAGAAAATTCAGTCGATCGATCTTTTGGAGTCTTCTTCTTCTTGAAATTCTTTTGTTTGAAATTTATTTGGATTTTATTTTAATTTTTGTAAATTTTGGGGAAAATGGAGTGTTTTGGGAGGGTAAGATTGGGTCTTGATGATATTATTATAATTAAATGGTTATGTTTGTCCATGAATTATAGTTTTATTACAATATGTGACCTTGTACTTCTTTTTAACATGAGTTTACGTAAAAAACAAAGATAGGTGAATCTATGGCTTAGATTTGGTTGGATTGTATACGTGGAATGACAATAATGTACTTGGTCCTTTAAAGTAAAGCGCCGTAATTTTGCTGGGTTGGCAGTTGAAGGTTTGGTTTTGGATTAGATTTGAATTAAGGTGTGAAAGTGGATGAAGCTTTTGCATGTTTACGTGGTGAGATTTGTTCGCAAGTGTGGAGATTTACGGTGCTATCTGAACCATACAGTACAGGAAAGAAAGACAATGTCCATGCTTTTATTGAATCGTTTTGTCGATGTGAAGCCAAATTGGGGGTCATTACTCCTTACTCCTTAGTGGGTTCCCCAAATTTTGGGGCTCCACCTCAACTTTTCATACATAATGGATGTGAAATTGTGGATATAAAGGTTATTTTGCTCGAACGGATACGAATATATGATGATCATTGGGAAAAAAGAATACAAAATTGATTAAAAAGATCAAAATCAACTATTATGGGGTGAAAAAGACATGTAAAATTTGATACTGTTCAAATAGATGAAAATGTAAAAATAGCCAGGATGTAAACAGCTTCATCCTATCCATTTTCAAATACTTTTTCTTATTTTTAATTTGCATCAGGATGTATCCAGTTTCATCCTCGCTCTTTTTAAAGTTTAAGTCCGGATGAATCCAATTTCATTCTTGTTATTTTTTTGTGTCCATTTCACTTATACTAATTTTTACTCGTCCATTAAAACCATGTTTTAAAAATATTTGGACAAATGACCCATTTTCCGAAAAAAGAACTGCATCCACTGCTGTAGATTTTGAGCATCTGCTCGAATGGATATGAAGATTGTTTTGGGGGGGGGGCTGATGTACATTTTGAGCTAAAATGTAAAATGGGGAAGGAAGTTATATATTCCCTCCTAAATTTTCCAAAATCCAAATAGAGCCGAGGAAACACTTTGCATATCCTGAATCACTTTTAGATCATTTTAAGTTCCCAAAATATGATAAATTCGAAAATATCATCTTGACCAAATCGAATGGGGATCATCAGATATAATCTCATTTTTTATAGAATTATGTTTTACTTTGTTGTTGCACTTACAATTGGTGAAACCAAATCCTCCATATACTTAATTCATCAAACATTACATTTTCAGGTACTGGTAAAATCACATCGTTGGCTTACCTGGTGAAATCAACCAAATTATGCCTCTTCAAAAATTTCTACGAACAAAAAAACCTCAAAATTTCTCTATTCAAATTTTCTATCTAACAAAGACCCTCATAGCAATTGTTGTGGTTCAGAGCCATCTACATACTAATCTTGTGGAAGCAAACTAGCCAACAAGAAATCCTAGATTTTTCGGATTGTTCCGTGAACCTCTTTACTACGATCTAGGATGAGAAAAATAACCACACGGGTAAATGTCATAAACAAAAGCAACAAGTAATGTACTCATTGATTTAACGTGATTCAACAATATACACAATGTGTGTGTATTGTCTACATCCACCAAACGGCTACGACTTATTTCTTTATTGTAGCACCAACTGAAAATTACACATATGATTGACTAATCAATTTGACGACTCATCACAATGTGACTGAACACAGTAAACTCTAACAACGCTCTATAACTCTAAAGTAGTATCTTCACTCTAACATGATAATGTTTACCGTATTCTCCCCCACAACGAGATGTTATTTTATGCACACACCCTTACATAAATTATCATGGACGCCTTCTGCTTAACACCAATAATTTACTCTAGCATAACCAAGATGATCTTCTTCTCAAACCAAACATGATGTCTTGCCAATGTCTCCATATGAAAATCCATAAAGACATATCTTTCAACATTGATAAGCACTCCGTAAACCCATAATAATACTTCTTCCAAAATAATGATTTCTCACATCCACCCCAAGAGGTGGGATTAATTCCTGACATTTCTATTGAGAATTCCATTGAGAAATCATTATTAAACTCACAGCCAAGATATCCTTTTATCGGAGTCGCATTTATTTATCCTACAAGAATAAAGTTTTTTTTAACTTAACTATTAAGCTCCTGGACTTTAGGATCAACTGAACAATTAAGAGTTATCCCAAAGTTTTAATTTTAATCCTAAACTAATGACCGATTAAGTTTCGGTTATTTTAAACTCAAAACTGACCAAATAAGTTTGACTTTTCTCAAACTCAAACACCGACCTAACGTACAATTTTCTACCTCGGATCATGCATTTATGCGTGAGATGATCAATCATGAAATCACTTGCATCTTCTAGAAAATCGATTCTAGCAAATGTTTCCTAAGTTCCTGTAAAACCTCCACCAGAAGGGAGCGAATCAAACTTGAATGTCATCTACTCACGACTGAACAATCCGGCCAATTGGTGATTGTATAAATTTTCACCTATCAAAATTTCCTTTTTTAAGTCGATCAACAAACGAGATTGCCACAATAATTTCACTGCGTCTGCCTAAGTATCCCTTAGCAGAAATAAAAACATAATCTATAAACTCTAGCAAAGTTAGTTGCTTCTTCACACAACCTGCTATATATAGACTTGCTTTTTTTTCATGATCATGTCCACCAAAACTAGTTAACGAGATACTTCATGTTAGTTTATATAAAACCAACCCTCATGTTAGCTTCCAAGAAACCAACCATCATGTATGGTATCAATGCATTAAGAGCATGACTGCACTGAAGCCTATCTTTATGTGTTTTGGTTTACCTGAGTCTATCTCATATTGTGTCTTGATTTGCGATTAGATCTCGCCTTGAGTCTTACTCTTCCAAAAATCTCATCATACTTTGAACTTTTGCATATACATACTTCATAGCCAAATGTGTTCAACTTCATATAGACTTCAATGCATGACATTCCAAAATTTTATATCACTTCAACAACCTCAACGGTCTTTTACAATAATGTCCTTTTACGGGCTTTAATAAAATTGTATGCTTAGTCTTTTAGCAGTTTAGGAGCAAGCATGTAGTTTCGACTTCGCAACAGTTAAACCACGACATAATTCAGACTTGGATATAATTGTGACTAATATCTTATAATTCATATTTTTACTTTCATACCAACCCATAATATCATACATTCTTCCTTGTGCATAACCCTTTCTCAATCTTTCTCCAAATGTTTCAAAATATGATAATTCATCACTCACGCAAAGACCCAATCAAACCCAGACATATTCTGAAGACCTTTTGGAAACTTCTCAAGCTCCAAGCAATTCAAGACGTTGTTGTTGTGTTATCTTCTCGTACTATATGGAGGAAAACAAATGACGGAAACTATATGGTTGCTAAAACAAATTCTCAAAAGAAATCTCTACCTTTATCTTCTACAGGCTCTACCATTATTGAAAACATAATCTCAATAACTGAAGTAGACGAAGAGATTCCTATCATTGTTATAATGTCACTCTCTCTTTCTAACATACAGTCTCACACTGACCAGGAATTCTCAAAACTCAAGTAGCCAGTAGATAATAATGGTTGACGGAAAAACACACCTAAATTATATCCCTCTCAAATTCATGTACTTTGTTTTTCCAAGTAGTATGTGCTAACTTCCGTAGTCACTTCATCACATATAATGTAGTATTGTACCTTTATTTTTTAAACTCTTAGAGTGTCCAGGTGATACCTTGTTCCGTCACGAAATGTCTTTACAAAAAATAGGAACGTATCCAACAATACTCCCTCCGTCCTAATAAGATGACCTACTTGGTTTTAAACTTTGTCCCATAAATAGATGACCTATTTCACTAATCAAGGGATATTTTTAAAACTACCCTTTTAATTGATTATTTTTTCTATAAGAAATATGTATAATTTGATAGTCATGTTTATATTCGTTGCGTAGGTGTTTTAAAATGATTTTCAACGGTATAAAGTTCATAAAAAACCGTGGTATAGTTTAAGAGATAAATCGTTTCTAAATTTTACTAATTATTGTCCATTAGAATATAATTATAAAAAATAATTAAATATACTCAATTTTCCTTCTTACCTTAAAATTTGTGCAAACTACAATTAGGTCATCTTATTAGAGACGGAAGGAGTATATAACTGTGAGTTTATGAACGGCAAATAAGAAACCAAACGGATAAGAGTATCGCAAATATAATGATACATGAATATTCTCGGCCAACCCAGCCGGGACCACCACTCCTTGATTAAAAAAAAGGATTTAGATTGATATCAGATGGATAGTTTAGTATGAGATCCACTTAGCGGTGGTATCCAGGCAGTCGAGCATTTTTCGGTAGAGGCAGAGAGAACAGAGATTCCTATTTTCCTTGAGCATATGGGACCCTGATAAATGGCTAGGACAAAAGTAGGTCCAACGTGAAGACATTACAAGACTTGCGGCAGCAGACATGCAAACAAAAAAGCCAAAATACCTGCCTACGTCCTACAGAAAAACCAAAGGGTAAGACCGTAAGGTGGCATTTTGGTAGTTATAACCTCGATCTGAGGTTAAGGTATAGCAACGCCAGACTGTCCCGCCAATCTATCCAAAACATCTTGCCCACAGTTGGGAAAGGCGTCAGTCTTCACACGCTATTTTACACAATAAAATTATAACACGTTTTATTACGCGGTTACCCCAAAGTCACCGCCGACAAAACTGATCAACTCTTAATTTTACGTTCATGATATCAACTAAACATAATTATTCACTAATTATTCCCAACTTGCCCTGATAGTCCTTTGTTGGTATTATATTATTTTTTTCACGATAATCAACTTATTTGATTTAGTTTTCTTACGTGTATAATACATTTATGTGTAAATAATTTGATTGCAAAGTCAAACTTTTTCTAGCTTTTGTAAAGTATTAGGAAATGATGTATTTATCCATAAGCAAAAGCTATTAAAACAAAAAAGAAAACACACACACAATTTTGTGTCAATGGATGGAACTGGATATCGTGAATCTTTTTGGGGTCTACTTGGATGAAGACTAAGTGAAGAAAGACAGGTTCATGTAGATAAAGGGACCAATTTTACAGAACAAATTCCATCTTGAAAATTGTTAATTGTGCCAGGAAGCAAGCAGCTAGTAATTGTCACATGTAGACTCCAAATCTTTTAATTAGACCGTAAATTATAACAGTCACGTCATGCTAGTAGCAACAAGCTGGCAACTTCGCTAAAATTCTATCATGGGCTTCTGTCATTTCCTTTATACAAGAATTCTTTATTTGTTTATTTTTTCTTGCAAATGGTCCATGAGGGATGATTACCAACATGTGCAGCATATGTTGCTCCCTGATAGCAAGGAGGGATTCTAATGAGAAAGAGAATGGGACAGTTTGTCTACTGCCCCACTTAATCTGAAAACCTGTTCTTTTTGACAAACAAAGAAAGAAATCCAAAGTTTCTCATTTCTTCTCAGTGAATTTTGTTCCAAAAATGTGAGAATTTTCTAAATTTATCCCATACAAGGATTTAACTGTTTAATAGAGCCAGTACATTTACTGATCCTGTAACAGAAGCTCAATAGAGCAAGTAGTCTAAAAAGTAGAACAAAACTAGACCTGCAAAAGTTCATAACCAATTTTAGAAGAACTAATAAATCTTGTTGCAGGAGTAGTAGTTTACAAAAACAATCAATTGTAAGAGTTGGTTGTACCTAAAACCTAGATTTCATAGAGTATAACTCACATTCATACACTTACCTAACCATATACCTCTTTGAACTACAAGTTGGAAAGTGAAACTCCGGTGAAGCAATCCTAAAACCCCATTCAAGTCGAACCTCTTACCATGAGTTTTCAGACAATGCAAACAAGATGAACAACTCACCAGAAAATGCTAAAGTATGAAGTTTAAAGTTTTATTTCGATTTTGTAATGCACTTGTAATGTGATGAGAATGTATCAGAATCAACAATGATCGAGACCAAAATTCCCCTCATCATGTTTACAACTTTATGTTACAACAAATTTAGTGAACAAAGTAAGTGTAGGGATGGCAATGTTTTGATCCCCTTGAATGAAATGTTCATTCCATAAAAATATGGAATAAAAATATACGTATTTTATGTTATCTAGAAGGTAACTTCTTTCATTGGCACTTGAAGCCATTCAATATCAAAACTAATTCCTTCCTCTGTGTAACTGGAAACGTACCGGTTAGGCTGTTCTTAAATGATAAATTTAGAATGGGTGGAACCTTGGGTGTCAAATAGCCTTTAGTCCAGCAAGTTCTCGCAACTTCTCACAAACAATGAACGTGATTGTGGTTTGCGGGCCTAATCTCGCAAACATAGCAAAGCCCCTGAAAAACTAGAATGCATCAAAACTCTTGCACATTGTCAAGAAGAAATGGCCAGCTAAAATGTCAACTATATACTCACCCTTTATATAGGGCGCGAGGGCCTTCTGTACTCATAACCTGAAACCATAAAATATAAATAGACATCCGGCTGAAAAAAAAATAAAAGAAACTATCAAAGAGTTTATCCTGCTTTCTAGGCAAACAGTTTGTGTCAAATTAAGTATGATGTTGCAGTACGATACCTGGTATGCGCAGTGAAATCCACTTTTGTAGCTTCCAGTGGATTTAGAATCTCTTTGTAACATGAGACGGGTTTTAATCATGTCCGCAGGTGCAGTAACAAGAGTGCTTACGGTTCCTGCTATGGTACTTGAGCTTCACTACGCATAAATATATAGAGTTAATATTCCTGAAAAAGAAACTGGAGTAATGTTTTGTAGTGTTGTACTGAACAACAGTGAGAAAAATTGAATATGCAAACCATCCATGTTCTCAAAACCGTTCCAGAAGTAGTTGACAGAGTGAGATATAGCTTACATGAGATGCAGATTAAATCCTTCTTCTAGAGGTGTCCACCGAATCAAAGCCTATCTAGGGATAAGGGCATAAGATAAGAAACCTTGAAAAAAAATGGTGGTACACACTACACAATCTTAAGCGACTGACGATCTGTAGAAATAACTACATAAACATCCAAATTGATTAATAACATGGTTAACATTTCACCTGCTTGGCTTCATCATAAGTTGCTAGCTGTGATGAAGTAAGAGCAGCAGCTCTGGCCATAGCAGGGCCAACCCCTTTCCATAGAGCCCGTAAACCTTCTTCTGAAACAATTTTTCGCATTTCTGTGATTGCTCCTCTTCCTGAATCGTGGTTCATCTGTAGTCGTACCTGATGAAAGAAAGTCAAACTGTAAGATAGAGTGAAAGAGGGAAATTCAACAGTAACTACAAACAGAAGCACCCACAGCATTTTCCTTGATCAGTAGAAAAGAGATAATTTAGCTAATTAATGAGGAGGAGTTATGTCAAAGCATTACCTTTAACACTTCGGTTGGATTGGTCAGTGCAGTTGCAATGGCACCAGAGAATGCACCAGATGCAATTTTCACCAAGACATTGGAGGATCCAACAGCCCATTCACAAACATACTTGGATGGTTCATACAAACCCAATCGCAGACCTCCATATAGCACTGATCTGGTCAGTGCAGGTGTCAATCCAAGATACAGCGCAGTAGGCCCTTCACTTTTCACCATTTGATAACAAATTTTTCCCTGCAAATACACAACTTTGAAGGATCATAAACTGCATAAAACAAAAGAAATCTTATCGTAAGGAAGAAATAGCTATAGTCTTCAAGAAAAATACCAATCCAGTTAAGGGAGCTTTCTGGCCGACAAGCTGCATTTGTAGTCTAACTTTGAGAACATCTGCAGGTTCAAATATACATAACGTAAATACTCACCTGATCTGAAGATTGCAAGGGAAATAAATCACTAAGAATGAAGAACTAGACTGCAATAAAAAATAATTCTTTTGTTTTTTGCTTCAGATGATTTTAGTTAACACCAGGAGAACAACATGAAAGCCTCATCTAGAACCTCTTTTAAACTATAATTTAACATCGATGAGGCATTTAAGAACCCCACAAACTAAAATTGCACTAAACACCGCTTAATGTGATTTGCAAGGTATTGATTAACATCCAAGCTCTGCAACAACTCAACAATATAGATTAAAGTGCCAATTCCAATGACCATTTTGCCATTATAAATTGTAAAGAATAATATCATTACATAATCTTACCAACTTATTTGAGCATTACAACTAGGGATAAGATGATCGTTCATAAAGGCCCCCTATTTTCCCTTTGCAACCACCTAAAGGCCACATAAATACGATTATAACAGGCAGCTGACTTAGTAACTTACTACTCATAATTTTGTTCATTTTGAACTCCCTAAGAAAAGATTAATACCAGTCAGTTGGGTTGCCTGAGAAAAAAAAGGCATCAATCTCAAACTGACACCCCCATCAAACAAAGGCTGGTGACAGTTTCCACTCAAGAAATCTACTCCTGGAATGTTCAATGTAGCTTTCATGTTAGTGGAGAGAAAAGGTGTACTTGGACGCCTCCTATTAAGGGATAAGTAATGCTTAACTGATGGGTTGTCGAAAATGAATCTGAAAGCTACGGTGCTATTATTAGGGACAATCATGGTATATGTCTTGCTGCTGCTACTAGGGCTACTCCTCCCTCGTTGTTCTATATTAGCTCATGAGCTGCAGCATGGGATATTGGAATGTCAACGCCTTCTGAAGAAGGTTTAGGAAAGTCCAAGTGTGCATCGACTCAATGGGAGCTGTTACTCGTCTTAACAGTAGTAATCCTAGTTCTCCTTGGAATATTGTATATTATTGAGACAGATTGTCCATTTTCCGAGCTAGAAATTTAATAAAATTTAGTTTACTCTGTGTTTATGGTGAGTATAACAGGGCAGGTACTTGCTAGCTAATAACCTTCATGTGTGGTTGATCCTATGAATATGGGTAAAGATGGTTTTGAGACAATTCGATAGGAATCAAAATATACACTGTCGGTTGCAATCTTTTGTGTTCTCGTTCTGCTATTTTGTTTTGTAAGATTCGGGTCCCTTTAACCCGTGATAGTTTCAAAATGCACGAAGATTGAGTAATGTAGCAAAATATGGTATGAACAATTAAGAAACACGGAGATTGCAGAAAATAAAACCTAGCGGATGAGTAAAGCCTGTTGCGGTAGTAACAGCCATTCCACTTGAACCAAAATGATAAGCGATATACGATAACGATACCGTAGATTTGTTCTTCTCTTCTCCCTTCAACATTCCTGCGAGTTCAAGATATTGAAACGTTCAGATATGTGTAAGCAAAACAACAAAGAAATTGAACCCAAAAAAGAAACTCGTTACATTTGATGTTTAATTTGAATTTGGAACAAATAGTACCTTAACTTAGGGTTTTGTTAGATGAGCTAGTTTTTTCCATTAATTGTGTGTAATCTTCTATGTACCTCGGAATATGTAGTTTTTAAGTTATTGACACGGCTATCAAGGGAAGGTAATGCTATATTGCGCCTTGTATATATTGGACAGTCTCTTTTCATTTTTTTTTCTCGGTCGAGGCTGAGAGGGACGAAGGATTGCTCATCATGCACACGCATACGCATGCCCATACTCTTAACTTGCAAAAGGCTATTACTGAGGCGTCACATTCCATTAGAGGGGCGTCACCTAATAGGACAAAAACGGATCACCCAGAAGTAATATCAAAAACCCATTATCTTAAATAATTTTGTAATGACCGAACAATCCTTTCGTTAATTTTAATTTAATTAGATAATAATTGATTTTTATGATCGGATTCCAACCCAAACCTGGACGCAAAACCTGTTTCTACGGTTGGAATCAATCCAAACCTGGACGTAAATTCAATTTTTACGGTTAGAATTAAAAGGAACCTGGACGTAAAACCTGTTTCTACAGTTGGAATCAATCCAAACCTAGACGTAAAACCAATTTCTACGGTTGGAATCAATCCAAACCTGGACGTAAAATAAATTTCTACGGTTGGAATTAAAAGGAACCTGGACGTAAAACTACATGCAAATAAAATTCTACGGTTGGAATTAATCCAAGCCTGGCCGTGATTTCTTCATAAACTAAAATTACGTCTAGAAAAAAAGTACCAAACCTAGACGCAACACTAGCGAAAACGTTACTGAAACCCTAATTTTACTTCAATTTCATTCAATCTAACCTATTTTAAGCACAAAAACGAGTAAACAAAGATGGATTTGTTCGATTATTACCTTACATACACCATGGGTTGTTCGATGAAATGAATTCAAATGGATTTACGGTAAAGAGGATGAAGAGAAAGAGGAGAGGAAGAAGAAGAGTAGTTGAAGGGTTGTTTGGACAGTTGCTATTGAATCAAAAGTACCCCATAACCAAATTTTTGGTCACTAAATATTCAAGTGAAGTCCCTTTATTGGATGGTGACGCCCCAATAATAACCCTATAACTTTAACCAACTTGTAGGCGGTTTAACTTTAACTAACTTGCCTAGTTTGTTTCTGATCTCGGTTGCACTTACATAACGGGACGTCGAAGGCTAGTTTTCCCTTGATTTTTTTCAAGAGGGTGTTATTCCTTTCCATGCCTAGACATACTAATGGTACCCCAACTGACAATTAAGTTATTCCTCTACATTTTTCACGTAATATAAGTTACTCCTCTACATTTTTCACGTAATATATAAAACAGTAAAAGAATAAAACAGAAATGGATTTGAAAATCAAACAATTACTAGTTATAATCGATTCGAACTGATAACGATATGTTAGACTTATACATTCAACCGTTTCTGACTTTAAAAATAATTTGAAATCATTATTTTGCAACGATCGAAATGATTTGAAACAATTGCTACCACTAGTGATGCTACTCCTGATGTCACTCCTCCTGCTACAAACGCCGACGCTACCAACACTCCTCCTTCTGGCCAAAATGCTGAAGAAGGCAGAAATAATCAGGTTTCGCCTACTTTACCTGATTTGATGCAGAGGCAAGAGATTCTTGCTTAGACTCGAGACATGGATAATACTCAGAAAGAGGTGCTTACCTATCTCAAGACTATGGCAGAACAACTATCACTAGATACGAGTCAACATGAAACAGAACAAGCAAGAAGCACTTTCATATTGGTTGTTAATGCTAGTACTTCAAGGGGGCGCACTCAAGGAGGTGAAGAAGTTCATGTAACTATTGGTCGTTACGGGCAAGAAATTAACAATCTGACTTAATCACACGTGAAGGTTTGGAGCGACTTCTCCAAAATTGAGGAAATGAAGGCTCAACTATCGTTCATCAACACCAGCCTCCTTACCCTTCTAAAGTGCAGAAAATTCCTCTTCTTAGGGGATACTCATCTCCTCCATTTTTCTATATGATGGAACTGGAAATACTTGTGATGTCTCACGTTTTCTGTAGTCATTAGGGGAACATGAATACAACCACATGCTCCGTCTTAAGGAATTTCGAAATCCTTCACCAAGAGAGCATATACATGGTAACAATATTGCGCCAAACAACATTGTCAGTTGCTGCGAGGTGATGAACGTTTTTTTACATAAAATACTTTTTTGTGTCTGAGCAAATCACCTTGTCATACTTAGGGAGGATGTTTCAACGGAACAACGACCAACCTAATGACTATGTGAAGCGGTTCAGGATTCAAGCACTAGATTGTCATGACCCAAATATAACTGACTACAATTGGTGGAAATGTGCATCTATGGCGTGATACATGTCTATCGTGCTTTACTAGAAAATTTGTGCTTCCATACGTTCTCAGAACTTCATGAAGCTGCCAAACGATCGGCTACAACAGGACCTGCCTTGTTGGACAGAACCATACCTGTCAGAAATGAAGAAACACGTGAGACTCGTGGAACCGACGTCTTGTCAATAAGCAATACAACATTCAACCGTATGCGAGTGTTGTGACCGAAGAAGGCAAAATTAAAGCTTCGGCACAAGAGCAACAACCCAAGCATGCGGCACCAGCACCACAAGAAGTTTGACCACCCAGGAGGACCAATCAAGCAGTGCTCAACATCAACAGACAAGTGAAACGCTGACTTTTTCCTTTTCTAAAATATAGAAGAGGTGATCGAACTCCTTAAAGTATGGGAACAAGATGACGCTATCAAGCTACCTCATGTTCAATGTCCCCCAACAAAACAAGAAATGGCAGATCCCAAATATTGCCATTTTCACATATTCATTAACCATTCCACAAGTGATTGCAATAGCTTGAAACGGATATCAAAAAAAAAAAAAAAATTGGTTCCGGAAAATTGCCCATGCGGACTGAAGTGGTACAAAAATCCCCTCCCTGTCAGGAGTTTCACAATGTCTGGAGAACCTACCAATCAAGCAGTTTGATCTTTGATGGAACACATATGTGAGCTTCTGTACTTCTCAAAGGCGCAACGCAAAGACATCTTCACCACTCTAAATCATGTTGTGTCTGGCATATGGTTGTTTTTTCTTGATGAAATTGAAATACGCCCTGGACTTGCTCAGATGGATAAAGACAAATAGAAGTGTGATTGCTCATCACCACTTTTCTTGAAGATACAGACGGTGAGACATTAATCGATGTAGGCATTGATGTCAACATCATCCTTGTCATGACACTAGGAACCGTATGAATAACTCGCTGTGAGGTTGTCCATGTTCCAGTAACAATCTAGGATCCTGAAGGGAAACCCATATAATGCTTATGGTTATATCATCTTGAAGTAATCAAAGATGGGTTCTAATACTACAACCAAAATTCACATAATCAAGGAAGATCCAAGTTATGACATGATTTTGGGACGCCCATTGCTACATAACCATAAGATGGCGGCGCACCAGACATTTCCATTAACACACTTTCTTCAAGCATACAAATCTGTATTTATCATAGAAATTGTGGTAGATAACCCTTTCTTGTACTCAGAAGAATCTCAAAATTTTATGACAGTGCAGCAGGAGCCTGGGAAAGTATAAAATCATATGTTGGGAAGTACCGTGATCAAGCAGGTCTCACTCAGCATACTCATTTATCTATAAGCATACCTCATTCCTATCATGCTTGGGACTTGATGATACTGATAAAGTTAACTCTATTACAACTAGAAGATGTGAATGGAAAGTTGTTCCTTTTGAGCATTTATTAAATGAAAAGGAATTGTCTCTCAATACAAAATAGGTAGATGAAAAACGTATGTAACTCAATTGGTGTCTACCCAAATGAAGACACTTGAGATGATACTTCAGAGAAGAAGGAAGAGCGGTGTATACGGAAGCCCAACGTATTTCATGTTGGAGATTCTGCAGTGAAGGCAACCAAACTCAATCAGTCTCCCAAATCTTTCTTACGACTGTGAAAGGCCATATATAATTGCTAAAACTATATTTGGTGGATACTACAAGCTAGTCACCGTGGGTAACAATCCAGTAGAAGTGATGATATATGGAAAGTGGCTCAAAGCCTTTAACGTCTAGTTATCTTACTAACTACGTCCAATTACTTTCCCAATTCTTTGTAATTTCCTTTCCTCTAAAATGTATGCAATATTCATATGTGTTCAACAATCAAAATCTCAATTTTAATTCAAAAACCATTATTTTTAAAATTTTCATTATTTATTTGGAAATTATCTACTCGTTCAAACCAAAGAATCAAACTAAAGAAAAATTTCTCATTTCATCAACAAACAATTCAATGCTCAACCATCTATGAAGTACAAAGCAGGCATCCATATCACCATTCTTAACAACTCAAACACTTGATACCTTACCAGCTTCCACTCTAACTTATTTTCAAGTTCTTTCTCTATTCCTAGTTTGTCGGCAACAACTAACAATAAAATATAATAACACCTTGAGATCTCCCTTGTCCTATGTAACATAATGAAGTGGTTAGAAGCCTAATTGATTCATCAAATCATTTCATGTCTATCCTAGTTATGGACCCAAGTGAGCTACAGTTTGGGATTGACGTTAACATGAGACTTCTCTATCCCAATACGTTAAAAGAGCCACCATCTCTGAAAGACTAATTATTAGAAGAGATAGATCATTGATGGGAAGTTCAACATGTCTTTACCTAGTCAGTAAGAGCTTTTAGATTTTCATACCTGAGGACTTGATCTTGTTGGAAAGATCAATCCAACCTTATCTAAGTTGTTGAGTGAACAACCACTCCATTCAGTATTTCAAACGAATGTAAGTCATCTCTCCTTGAAGCATGGTCAGAGACACTAAAAGTAGCTAAGGATATTCATCAATCAAACAAAATCTGAAAGTTCCAGCATAAGACCTCCAAAGTTAAGATAAAGACTGCACCCCTGCTGCTATTACCTACTTCAGAAACACCAAGAAGGCATCACTAAACTGGAATGTTTCAACCAAATTTTCGACATGGGTAATCAGAATAAACTGGATCACGGAGTTCAGCAACATACGAATTTCCAATTCAACTCGACTACCAATGTCCTCATACGTCCAACCAACCTGAACGGCCAAGCATGCCTCTAGTGTATGGCCAGCTTGGTCTGACACCTAGTGACTGTTAAAGATACAAATTACCATGGCTGGAACATGAGAGAAGTATAACAAAGAAGTTGAAAGGATTATTAATGCTTGCTAATGGAAACCATTAGTACAAACCTCACACAATCAACAAACACCGTGAGTGGGACACTCTCACCAAACATTTTTTTTTCTTTGCTTCACTACTGTGACCACCAAGGATGTTCAATCTAACTACAACATTTTTGTCAACATCAAGAAAACTATCGGAGTCCATCACCAGCTTCTCCTGACTCTGCCTTCCTCTTTGCTACTACCATCTACAACTTGTGTAATCACCTTATTGTCACTGGTGTTCTGTCTCTTGTCTACAACTACCTGCTATTGCCTGTCTCCCACCACTGTTGCCGATTAATTACTGGTACCGGAGCTGCTAACGCCCATAGGGAGGAACTGCTACTACTATTATATCTTATTATTGCTAGCTCGTACTTCAACTACCTTGCTATTGGATGACGCCGTCACACATGGCTGAGTGTTCTCTACTATCGGATGACGAGTTGGTATCCATATTTCGCCGAGATGGCGTCTGACAAGGACTACTCTACTAGTGCCCACGACTCCAACGCGATACGTAAGTTTTCCTACACTTTTTTTTAATCAAAAATTAATGTATAACATTGTAGATGGTGGATTTTCGACAAAGGCTAAAATTATAAACTCATAATTATACGAAGCTCTGATTCATCGATCAGACGTGAGTATTAAGACATGGCTCTCTCATCGAATTCTCAACGGAGAGTACTTTCTCTCAGAGTACATGTGAATATGTAGTCTCACGACCGGACAACGACATATCTCAGGAATACTGAATACTTTCAGTGATTATTTCTATATAGCATCACGTGATGGATGGCTCCTAGACAGCTTGCTCTGCTAGTATAGAGCGATAACGTCTTCAGGAACAAACAACGAGTTTACCCTGACTATATAAAGGATATGACTTACCGACAAGCTCATATCGGGATGATTAATGCTCCTAGACAGCTTGCTCTGCTAGTATAGAGCCACAAATTTAATTATTCCTAATTACAATCGCTCCTATTCCATGGTTGAATCCACGACTGGTCCCATGGAATGACAATAACAATTGTTCTGATTCTATAATCGAATCCACAGCTTGATCTCATAGAATAACAATAACTATATTATCTCATTACTCCGATTTCATGATCGAATCCACAACTGGTCTCATAAATGGTAATAGATAAACCTTAATTACTCCGATTCTATGGTCGAATCTACGATCCCATGGAATGGTAATGCTCACTTTATTATTCTGAATTCGTAGTTGAATCCTCAGCTGATCCTATGAATTAATAATAAACATCTTATTACTCAGTTTTGTGAATTATTCTCCACTGAATTCCACAATTAGTAATAAATAATCAACAACCGGGCGTCTGAGCTACCTCTAAGTAAGCCCCGATTCGAATGGTAAAGGTGTATTCAACGATGATACACTAACAGTCACCGCACGAACGAGTATTTCAAAAATACAACGAAACGGCGAACCTATGCAAAATAGAGAAGAAAATAATAAATAATTAAAAATATTGACCAGGGTGCTGGGAGAACGGACACACGACTGACCGACCGTGTCGTGGTCAATCCCACACCAGTTTAATATTTTTAATGCATTTTATTATTTCCATGATTTGATGAAAATTCTCTCATTTTATCAAATCTCCTTCGTCTTGAGGAAACTCCTCGGTTTCATGGTACTTCCATAAATCCATAAAAAATAATATAAAATTAAGGAAAGGAGTGTGGGGCGTGACCATAGGCCAACCGGCCATGCCTTGGTCCCAACTGGCCCCACACCCACGGTTCCTTATTATTTTATTATTATTATTATTATTTCTCTAATTTCATGAAAAAACTCCTTGATTTCATGGTATTTTGCACAAATCATCAAATAATAATAAAATAAAATAAATTATGAAAACTTGTGGGACCGGGCCTTACCCGGCCGGCCATTCCCTAGCCGGTCCCACACGCCCCTTTGTTTTATTATTCTGTTATTAGTTTTCCTTGAATTCATCAAATTCCTTGATTTCATGATATTTCTCTCAAATTAGGAAAAATTCCCTCAAATCAAAAAAATACCTAAAAATATTAAAAAATTAGGAAAACTCGTGGGACCGAGCCCTAGCCGGCCGGCCATGCCTTCCACAGTCCCAAGCGCCCTTTTTTATTATTATTTTAATATTTTTTGCTTCCTTGAACTCATGAAAACTCCTTCAATTCATGAAAACTCCCTAAATTCATCAAATTTCTCAAAATTCATGAATTTTTCATAAAATCATTATAAAGTTAGGAAAACTCATGGGATCGAGCCCTAGCCGTCCGTCCATGCCTTCCACGGTCCCACACGCCCTTATTTTATTATTTTAATATCTTTTGCTTCCTTGAACTCATGAAAACTCCTTCAATTCATGGAAACTCCTAAAATTCATCAAATTTCTCAAAATTCATGAATTTTTCATAAAATCATCAAAATATTATAAAATTAAGGAAAAGGCACCACGGGACCGTGGTCACGACCGGCCGACCATGCCTTGACCACGGCGGTCCCACGCCTCCTCATTCCTTATTTTATAATTATCTACAATCATCTCATGGTGTTTTCCTCAGTTTCGTCGAAACCCTATTTTTGGCATATTTTCTCAAATTGATGCTCAATTGCACGCCAGAATATATCAAAATTCTCAGGACTGAGACGCCGACGCCTTGGGGACAAGAGCACGCTATCTTGACCGACCAAGATTGGCTCTTTGACTCACGGAAGCCGATCCCATCAATTTTCACAGTTTTGACCTAATTTGCAAAATTGCTCGTATTAGGTCCAAAACTCTCCCAAACACTTTGGATTTTCATGAAGTGATCGTCATGCGGTCATGGGACAACCCAGGACCAGTTTCATGACTCCATGGTCGGTCCCTCGCCTTGTCATAATTAATTAGGTTTTCTCACCTAAGGCTTAGACGAGCGTTTTCGAATAAATGATTAAACCAGCATTTAATCATTCTTTCACCAACAAATCGTCAACTCTTCAGGAGTTCTTCGTATTTGCTCACGTGAGCATATGGATACTACATGGTTGATCCGCGGTCCCATGTAATCGCTCCCTCCTCCGTCCCATGGTTGAAATTCTGACGAACCATGAATTGATCATCAATTGATCAAATTAGGGTTTCTGAATCCAAGGATCATCATTCCAGATTCTAACCTTAATAATTTTATGACGACCTCATGGTCATTAATTTTATTAATTATGCTCGGTTCAACGACCAGTATTCCAATAATCCATCAGACGAGCAACACATGCTCATACGACCAAATATTCAACAATTTATCACATGAGCAACACTTGCTCAGATGATAAATATTTATTCCAACCAAGGAATATTGGTTCAACAATTAATATTCAACGATCCATCGAATGAGCAATACTTGCTCACTTCATCGTAAGAACTATACCTCTGTCTCATGACATGTTCAATTCACGAGTTTCAGAACATCACGTTCAACTCAACGACTACATGGACTCATCGTCCCATCAAACCACGAAGTCATCAATTGACTAACAAACCACGAGACGTCAATCGTGTCACTTGGGGGGATATCACTTAGGGTTTTGGTCTGACGGTCTACGGCACGTGTGTTCAAACACACGATGGAATGTGAGCAAGTCGTGCAATCAGTTGAAGGAATTCACGAGGTAGTGGGTGGAAAATCGACCAAGTCTCCACACGTTGAGCAATTGGTTTCAAACACGATCTCCACTTCCCCACTCCTTGATTCTATCAACTGTCACACTTCATGGAATCATGGTGTCTACAATTCCAGCAATATAAATAAGTCTCTGAATCATGATTGATTCATCATCATCAGTATCATCAATCTCACGTCTCATAGACAACACGAGATCATCAACTCATCAATTGAGCAACTACTCTCAATTGAGCAATTTCAATCACTCGGAGCTTATCGTATTCGGAATTCACACACCCACAATCTTTGATTACCATCGATTCCACACATTTCTCAGCTTTGCTCCTACAGATCAACTCATCCTCTCTTGTGACCGAATTTACTCTGGAACGGTCATTGTCTTGATTTAGGCCGGAGTACTACAGATTGATCTATCGAATCTAAAGCACCCCCTTTGCAGCGGTGTATCTGTGTGAGGTTTAACATTTCGCTCGGTTTGAGGAGTCTCCTATGTACGTTTGTCTCCTCAATTCCTTAAAAACCATCAAATCGTTTTTCCCCATCTACAGATTGGGACCACAGTGGGAGATTAATCTCTCGGTTGCAATCTCACAATTTCACAAGATGGTTGATCTCAGGTCAGGTTCAGTTACGAATCCTAACACACACCGTGCTAGCACTAGCAACAACAACAATCAGAATATCCCGGAGACAATTCCGACCTCCAACACTGATGGTGGTGACACTACTCCTCCTCACGCCGAAGGTCATCCACTGTCCGGACGACACCCTGAAGAAGTCAAAGGAGATCCACCGCCTATCATTGATGATCTTATCAAAGCGCAGGAGACTCTTATAAAGAACAGACTGACATGGCTGCTACACAGAAGGAGCTGTGTAATTATCTCAAAACTCTTACTGACAAGATGTCAGAGAAGACTCAAGAGAAGGGAAAGGAGAAGGAGAAATCCTCGGACGACGGTCCTGAAGTAATTCCAATCTATACAGTAGAAGACGACGAAGTCCACAAAACTGTTGCCGACAACTCATCAGCGAAAGGATCACCGAATTTCATCACTCGCGAGGATCTGGAGCACCTCTTAGAGAACCATGGAAAAGGCAAGACATCGCATGACCATCGTCATCAACCTCCTTATCCTGCCGCTACGCAGAGGATTCCACTCCCCAAAGGTTACGTTTCTCCAACTTTCACCTTGTATGATGGAACTGGCAATGCCCGGGAACATGTCTCTCGTTTTCTCGAAGCCTTGGGAGAACATGAACATAATCATGTCGTCCGTCTCAAGGAATTCTCAAAATCTCTGAAAGGCAGGGAATACACCTGGTATAACAGCATCACACCATGGACCATCAACAATTGGGGAGAAATGGTTAACGCATTTTACAGGAAATACTTCTTCGTGTCAGAACAAGTCACCCTCTACGACCTTGGAAGAATGTTTCAGAGGGTCAGTGAAAATCCCAATGATTATGTGAAAAGGTTCAGAGTCCAAGCCCTGGATTGTCATGACCCAAACGTCACGGAGAAATAACTGGTGGACTTGTGCATCAATGGCATGCTCCCGTTCTATAGGGCCTTGCTAGAAAACCTTCGATTCCATACTTTCTCAGAGCTTCACGAAGCTGCGAAGAGGTCAGCAACCACTGCACCCGCTCTTTTGGAAAGAGGAAAGTCAACAAAGACTGAAGATTCAAAAGACATTCGAGGAAGCAGGCGTCTGATCAACAAGCAGTATAACCTGCAACCTTCAACAAATACTGTCGCGGAAGAGGGTAAGCGAAAAGCAGAACCACAACACAAGCAGACTTCCTCCACCCCTTCAAAGACACACAAGAAGGAGAATTCGAAAATCCCTCCTCAGCATACGGAAGATCCAGAAGCACCTAATTTTCCCTGTTCAATGGAAGAAGTTAATGAACTACTCGATGCCTGGATTCAAGACGGCGCAATCAAATTGCCTTATGTCAAGAAGGAACCAACTGAAGAGGCCATGGAAAATCCTCGGTATTATCGCTTCCATAGATACGTCAGCCACCCCACGAGTGATTGCAAAATTTTGAAGCGCATATTCAAAGTAAAGGTCGAACCAGGAGAGCTCAACCTGGGGACTGAGGGTGTGCACAAAAAACCCCTCCCAGTCAGAACTTTTACCATCTCCGAACCTCCTGTCAAGGAAACGGTCCAATCTCTGATCGAACATGTCTGCGAGCTGTTGTATCTTTCGAAAGCTCAAAGGAAAGACATGTTTGTTGCACTGAACCACATCGTGTCCGGAAGACGTCCGCTGATCCAAGAGACTATCACCGGACCTTCAGCCACTGACACAAAAATGTATGACTGGGGACTGCTCACCACAGTGCACATTAACAGAAATGAGTTCAAGAGGGTGTTCATCGATGTTGGTACTGCCGTCAACATCATCCCTTTGAAAACTCTCAGAGTTGCTGGTATTACTCGACGGGAAGCCACCCACGCTCCCATAGCAATCAGGGACCACGAAGGAATCTCCAGAAACGCATACGGATTTGTCACTCTCAAAGTTACGGAAAGATCGATATGCATTGAGGCCAAGTTTTCCATAATCCGGGAAGACCCTGAATACGACATGGTCCTTGGGAGAACTTGGATTCATGCTGAAAGGACAACGATGCCTTCAACACATCCTGTCATCGACAAGGATTCCGAGTTGGAAGACGAAGCAGAGGACGCACCACCGTTTGAGCATCTGGAAGAAGTAAAAACTATGATGGGACTTATACAGGAACTTGGAGATAATCCGCACACCTTTTTCAGAAGGTTTCGAGCTCAGGCAAGTCTTATTCCTCCTCCCGCTCCAATATTACCAATGTTCAAATACGCCACTATGGTCCAAGGACTTCTCCCCATGAATAATTTAGCAGTCATCAAAAGCTACGAGTGGGTGCCTTCACCTCAGCAATATTACACTCAATGGTTGGGTTCAGAACTTCTTCAAATCGGTCACTCTATCGAGAGGTTTATTGCTGAAGACTTGGCTAAGCATGATCAACACTATGCTGGATACTCTCTTCCGCGCGAGTGTCCATAAGGGCCACAATCGAGGAATTCCATCAAACAGGAAATTCCGAATCAGCGGAAGATATTCAAGGCACGATCGACCAAGCCTAACAAGTTTCATAAAGGGGACCTGGTTCTCAAAGCAGTTCAGCGCGGTCTCCATTCTACAAGGAACTCCAATTGGGAAGGACCATTCATGGTCACTGAATCCGTGGCCGGAGGATACTACAAATTGACCAACACAGATGACAGAACCCTACCAGTAATTCACGAAAATTGGCTCAAGGCGTTTATCTGAAATTATTGGACATTTAGGTATTGGGCGTTTGAAGCACTCATGGCGTTGGGGTTTAACATTTAGGATTTTTTTTCATTTGTATTTCAATTCCTCCAAAACATTTGCAATACTTGCAATCAGTATTTCAATTCAGCAATTTATCAAAATGCAGTTCATATTTCGTAAAGAAAATTTCTATCAAATCTACAAGAAAATCCTCAACCATCAGTCAATCCAAAACCATCTAAATATCAAAAACCCAAGTATAAACCTCACATCTCTCAGAAGTTTGGGAGTTCAAGAGATCAGCAAGAAAAGGCTTTCGCTCATCAACATCCTTCAAGATTTGCAAAGCCGCCCTCTCCTTGTTCAACTCCTCGGTCAGCTTGGAAATCTTGTCCTCCTTCTCCTTCACAGCATCGTTCGGAAAGGGTATGTTCTTCTCACATGAATCCTTGATAACGTTTATTTGCTTACGAAGCCATTTCACGTTGAGGCCAAGTCTTTCTGAATTCTCCAAGTTAAACTCCCAATAAAAGAGTATATCTGGAGTCACGGTATTCCTGGGTCTCGTATGCATATCACTCACGACACGCAAGATAACGCCTACTTGCATGATTAAAGCGTAAGCACGCCCAGGGTTCCTGTCAACGATCACATGGCCGAACTTCTTCCATATCGTCTCATACAAGCGTGCATGTCCAATGGCAACGCTGAATCCACCGACCAGTTCATGATACGGGAGTGAAGTGTTAAAGGGAGGATCGAAAGAGATCCCTGCAGTTGGATATTCATACACTATTATACGGTTCTCGGTCACTGGAGTGGCTCCCACGACTAAAGCAACAGTTCCTTCGGTATTCTCCGCTGCTGTCTCGGTTTCTTCTATCACTGAGGCAACAACCATCTGGGTTTCCATAACAGCAGTAGAGACCTTCTCATGGACTTGAAATACAGGGATGGTTGTCTCCTCATCAATAACTCCGGAATGGTTAGGGTTATCATCGTTGGCTCCAGTATCCTCAACTTCGGTATTTAGCACCTAATACGAAGATTACATGAGGTTAGAGTCATGAATCCAATAGAGATTATGAAACATAGTATACCATCAAGGAAACATCATCAAGGTTCATCATACTACATTAAAGGCACGAGCAAATAACATGAAAGTCATGAAAACACATTTTACGATGAGTCCGTCTGAAGAAATTGAACTTTTCCCTGTACTAAGAGACTAACTGGGAGCAATCTACAAGGAATACGAGGATGGATAATATGCCATTCTCTTCGTATGGATGTCCTCTATGACATGTCAAAATTTCATGACAATCCAATGAACGAGCGAGTAGATGTGGCCAAAATATCAAGTGAAGCACAATCTGAAAAAGTTCTGCAAGTCTCCTGGAAGTTTACTATTTCGCCTTTTTTCAGGCTCTGAACGTGCTCAAAACTTATTAAGCTTCTTTGATAAAGCCTGGAAATTTTCCGGGCTTGAATTTGCACATGCAGATCGTCAAAATCCGACTCCGGACGAAGATTCTACACATTTTTTTAAAAAGCTGGGTTCTGAATTTTCTGACGATGAAATTCGACTAAGTTTTCATATATTCACATGGGTTACCATTCATTCATCCACAAGTCAGCACTTTTATACTTCTACGAATAATGTAAAGGATATATACTTACTTGAGGAGTCTCCAAAGTGTCCAAGGGGTTGGAATTGTCCACATCAATGACAGGAGGAACATCACTTCTATCCGGCTCCGAATCTTGGGAATTACCTCTATTCCTATTCCCAGAGGATGATTGAGTTCGAGAATTCTCCATCTCCATGACGACGTCCTCCTGTACACGTCTTTTACAATCAATATTTTCATCTATGAAGCACCCCATTTGAACATATGAAGAGATACTTACAGTTTCTTCGTCACTCAAATCAGCGATTGCTGGTTCAGTAGCAGAAAATTGAAGACCTTCAAGACTTGACGGAGTAAAACTATGCAACAAAATTAACAACGTCGGCTTCATGATTCTAATGCTAATAGCAATGAAAGTCACAGTGAGAAATATTGGGAACTCACCAAAGCACCAACTGGGGACTTTCCGGTATTAGGTAACAACTTATAACCTTTATGCCTGCCTTCTCCGCCATGAATAACCGCCTCAGTATCTGAGAAATCTACACCAATTCGAGGTCGTATATTAAGACCGTCCTGTGGTGAAATCCAATAATATAATCAGAATACAGTTCTTATAATTTCGTGAAGATTATATGAAGAAACATACCTGAGAGCATCCTGGAGACGACTTTCGTTTATCACCAAAAAGATACTTCAATCTTGGTCGACTGGAAATCATCTCAGCCGAAGTAAGATCCTTGAATGGAGGTCTGGGAAATCTTACAAAGCGACGCAAACGCCCAAGTTGCTGGTCCCAGAATTCTACATAACCGGGGGTTACATAGACGAATCTATCAGAACCAGGAAACCAGTAGCTACTCCTTCCACGAGAGTATGATCCAAATGAGTCATGAGTTGCTCAACTGATGGCTTCCTTCTCCGTATGGTTGGAACACACTGATCCATACCCATTTGTCGAGCTGCTTTATCAATATTATACTCCTCCACTGAAAGCTCTCTAAACGTGACTGATAGCAAATGACGAGGAGTGCAACTCAACATGGAAGATCTTTCGCCATCACTCAGATGCGCACCAGACGTCAAACTCGTGCCTTCTCCAGTATTAAAAGTCATCGGCTGAGAAACATAATCAGGGGCTGACACCCACAGGCGAAAATTGAACTCAGATTCTTCATCTAACACATCAATAAAACGTATTTTAGAACGAGGCTGCTTGGTGGACCAACGCATGATCCTAGCATTATATTTCTCAGGGAAAGTATGGCGCGCATCAGTATTCGGTCCTTGCAAAACATTACGTGGAGTAGGTGCATAATTCTTAAAATGCTCCCACATCAAAGCTTGAAGAAACATCGTTTTGGCATAACACTCAATTTTCATAGAGTCGTTCGACACACTGGAGTCTATAATCAAGGAGTCCAGGTTGTAATACAAGGAGACTAAGAATAAACTACCTATCGGAAGTTGCTCACCTTGATCCATCTTAATATCAAAGGGAATCACAAAAGGCTTCAACAAGTTTCCACTCTCTTCAAAAACGTCTCTGGACAACCATAAACATAAGAAAGCAGCAATGGGTAACGTACCGTCGATGGGTTTATCAGAAACCTCGTCTTTGGGCCACCAGTGTGTCAACCAGGAAGCATAACATCCTTTACTGTCAAGACATGAGAAACGACGGTCTCCTCATCTGAAAGATCCCCAGGAAGATTGCCCGTGATCGGGAGATGCATCAGAGCCGCCACGTCTTCCAAAGTAATGGTAAACTCTCCCCATCTACATATGAAAGTGTGAGTGGGAATGAACCAGCGAGCAAACAGATCCACAATACCACTTGCGTCATGATAAATGAACAACTCTCTAGAAGCTTGAATAGCTCTCGTCACCTGCGCCTGGTCGAGCATAGTCCTCACATGAGGAAAACCCAACATATGCCTCGCCCAGCCGTCAAATTTCTCCAAAGGTCATCGAGAAAGCTTAAACTCTATGATTGATGAGGCGAAGACCCCTCGTTCAAGACAAAATCGAATCACTGTCTTAGGAGTCACCAATTTCTTCTGAGTAACAGTTCTGGGATTTATCAAAAGACGATACACTGGGGATTTCAAATGTTGCTCAGCTCCTGGGATATGTTTTTCAAAGAATGCATCATCTATGTTCGGGACATTCTTAATCCCAGGGATTTCGTCTTCGTCTCCCCCAACGAAAGTTTCATCCATGCATGTCTCATCTCTGGAGATACCATCATCAACGCACATCTCTTCCCTCGAGGCGCCGTCAGCTTGGGAATTGGACATCTTTGCTAAGTAGCTGAAAAGGTTCACACTACATTCTACTTCAGTATGCCGTCCAGATATAAATCAAGGAAATACAAGCAAAAATGGTAACTCTTAACTCTTACCTTTTATACTTCCACTAATAATAGTGATAGTAATGCTAGAGTTAACACCCCAAAATCGTTCGTCTCTTCGAAAACTGCAAAAATGAACTAAACTTTATTTAATTTCCGAAGCTGATTTTTCATGAAATCACGGACACAATTTCCATAATGTGAACATTCACACAACTGACCTATGAAGTTTACAACAATAAAATATTTCATCATAAATATATTGTCTATCTTCGAAGGTTCCTCAAAACCCACGTTTCTGATTTTTCGAAAAAACAACAATTAATGCAACTTGCATATATAAATTCTCAAAGAATTTTATCTAATGAAAACAAATTCATGCAAATAAAATATACCATCATATTTTACACAATATATGTCATGGCTGCATATATAAAAAAAAATTCCTTCGTATCGTCGTTATTTGTCTTTAAAACGAAGGTTTATTTCAAACAATATTGTGAAAGCTCACATCTCATACATATGATAAAGTTTTGTATTTACATGAAAGATCATAAGCAAAATTTTATCACTGAACACATGTTCATCATATATATTTTCCTTCGTTTCATCGTTATTTGTCTTTAAAACGAAGGATTATTCCGATTTCATGAAAATTCACTTCTTTTATGATAAAACCGTGGCACGCATGAAATATCATATACTAAGTTTTATCACTGGACCTAGGTTCATATTAAAAAAAAAATCTCTCCTAAATCAGGGATTATAGTTAGTTTTCGAAACTAACGATCGAGCGAACATACGTTTTCAAAAACGAGGGTTTTTCATAAAACTCACACTAATATGCACACATGTATATAACTTCATCATGATCAAAACATGAACAACTCATGAGGATCATAAAAATCAGAAGAAAAAAAAAACACGTACATGATCGGCCGGAATTTGGCCGGCGGCGCTGATCCCGGCGGTCTTCTCCTGCTGCTAGCGTGAAGGTGCTGAGGTGGTGGGAAACTAGTCGTGGAAAAAAAAGGATTAATCCCTTTTATATCAATTTTATTTCCAAAACCTAATTTTCTAAGGATTTCCTTATTGGGCCCGACCCGCGAATCCTAACTGACCACGGACTCGTCGTCCAAACCAACGGTTCAACACCAATTTATGCTCATCAAACGACGCTCCAATCATGACATTGAAGCTTTTATCAAGTCGTAGTTTGCTCATGCTCTCTAAATCCGGTAACGTCTCAACTTATGACTAAGTTCAATCATTGGTATTATTATTTATGGCTGGAAAATCATCATTTAATGCTGACTGAAGAACACAGCTTTCCTCAGTAAGCAGGGGACTTAATGTAGATGGTGGATTTTCGACAAAGGATAAAATTATAAAATCATAATTATACGAAGATCTGATTTAGAAATCAGACGTGAGTATTGAGACACGACTCTCTCATCGAATTCTCAACGGAGAGTACTTTCTCTCAGAGTACATGTGGATATGTAGTCTCACGACCGAACAACGGCACATCTCAGGAATACTGAATACTTTCAGTGATTATTTCTATACAGCATCACGTGATGGACGTCTCCTAGACAACTTGCTCTGCTAGTATAGAGCCATAACGTCTTCAGGAACAAACAACGAGTTTACCTTGACTATATAAAGGATATGACTTACCGACAAGCTCATATCGGGATGATTAATGCTCCTAGACAGCTTGCTCTACTAGTATAGAGCCACAAAGTTAATTATTCCTAATTACAATCGCTCATATTCCATGGTCGAATCCACGACTGGTCCCATCGAATGACAATAACAATTGTTCTGATTTCATGATCGAATCCACAGCTTGATCTCATAGAATAGCAATAACTATATTATCTCATTACTCTGATTTCATGATCGAATCCACAACTGGTCTCATAAATGGTAATAGATAAACCTTAATTACTCCGATTCTATGGTCGAATCTACGATCCCATGGAATAGTGTCACTTTATTTATTCTGAATTCGTAGTCGAATCCTCAGCTGATCCTATGAATTAATAATAAAAATCTTATTACTCAGTTTTGTGAATTACTCTCCATTGAATTCCACAATTAGTAATAAATAATCAACAACTGGGCGTCTGAGCTACCTCTAAGTAAGCCCCGATTCGAATGGTGAAGGTGTATTCAACGATGATACACTAACAGTCACCGCACGAACGAGTAATTCAAAAATACAACGAAACGACGAACCTATGCAAAATAGAGAAGAAAATAATAAATAATTAAAAATATTGACCAGGGTGCTGGGAGCACGGACACACGACTGACCGACCGTGTCGTGGTCAATCCCACGCCAGTTTTATATTTTTAATGCATTTTATTATTTCCATGATTTGATGAAAATTCTCTCATTTTATCAAATCTCCTTCGTCTTGAGGAAACTCCTCGGTTTCATGGTACTTCCATAAATCCATAAAAAATAATATAAAATTAAGGAAAGGAGTGTGGGGCGTGACCATTGGCCAACCGGCCATGCCTTGGTCCCAACTGGCCCCACACCCACGGTTCCTTATTATTTTTTTATTATTATTATTATTATTTCTCTAATTTCATGAAAAAACTCCTTGATTTCATGGTATTTTGCACAAATCATCAAATAATAATAAAATAAATTATGAAAACTTGTGGGACCGGGCCTTGGCCGGACGGCCATGCCCTAGCCGGTCCCATACGCCCCTTTGTTTTATTATTTTATTATTAGTTTTCTTTGAATTCATCAAATTCCTTGATTTCATGATATTTCTCTCAAATTAGGAAAAATTCCCTCAAATCATCAAAATACCTAAAAATATTTAAAAAATTAGGAAAACTCGTGGGACCGGGCCCTAGCCATCCGGCCATGCCTTCCACGGTCCTACACGCCCTTGTTTTTTATTATTTTAATATTTTTTGCTTCCTTGAACTCATGAAAACTCTTTCAATTTATGGAAACTCCCTAAATTCATCAAATTTCTCAAAATTCATGAATTTTTCATAAAATCATTATAAAATTAGGAAAACTCATGAGACCGGGTCTTAGCCGGCCGGCCATGCCTTCCACGGTCCCACACGCCTTTGTTTTATTATTTTAATATCTTTTGCTTCCTTGAACTCATGAAATCTCCTTCAATTCATGGAAACTCCTAAAATTCATCAAATTTCTCAAAATTCATGAATTTTTCATAAAATCATCAAAATATTATAAAATTAAGGAAAAGGCACCACAGGACCGTGGTCACGACCGACCGACCATGCCTTGACCACAGCGGTCCCACACCTCCTCATTCCTTATTTTATAATTATCTACAATCATCTCATGGTGTTTTCCTCAGTTTCGTCGAAACCCTAATTTTGGCATATTTTCTCGAACGCCTTGGGGACACGATCACGCTATCTTGACCGACCAAGATTGGCTCTTTGACTCACGGAAGCCGGTCCCATCAATTTTCACAGTTTTGACCTAATTTGCAAAATTGCTCGTATTAGGTCCAAAACTCTCCCAAACACTTTGTATTTTCATGAAGTGATCGTCAAGCGGTCACGGGACAACCCAGGGTCGGTTTCATGACTCCATGGTCGGTCCCTCGTCTTGTCATAATTAATTAGGTTTTCTCACCTAAGGCTCAGACGAGCGTTTTCGAATAAATGATTAAACCAGCATTTAATCATTCTTTCACCAACAAATCGTCAACTCTTCAGGAGTTCTTCGTATTTTCTCACGTGAGCATATGGACACTACATGGTTGATCCATGGTCCCATGTAATCGCTCCCTCCTCTTTCCCATGGTTGAAATTATGACGAACCATGAATTGATCATCAATTGATCAAATTAGGGTTTCTGAATCCAAGGATCATCATTCCAGATTCTAACCTTAATAATTTTATGATGACCTCATGGTCATTAATTTTATTAATTATGATCGGTTCAACGACCAGTGTTCCAATAATCCATCAGACGAGCAACACATGCTCATACGACCAAATATTCAACAATTTATCACATGAGCAACACTTGCTCAGATGATAAATATTTATTCAAACCAAGGAATATTGGTTCAACAATTAATATTCAACGATCCATCGAATGAGCAATACTTTCTCACTTCATCGTAAGAACTATACCTCTGTCTCATGACATGTTCAATTCACGAGTTTCAGAACATCACGTTCAACTCAACGACTACATGGACTCATCGTCCCATCAAACCACGAAGTCATCAATTGACTAACAAACCACGAGACGTCAATCGTGTCACTTGGGGGGATATCACTTAGGGTTTTGGTCTGACGGTCTACGGCACGTGTGTTCAAACACACGATGGAATGTGAGAAAGTCGTGCAATCAGTTGAAGGAATTCACGAGGTAGTGGGTGGAAAATCGACCAAGTCTCCACACGTTGAGAAACTGGTTTCAAACACGATCTCCACTTCCCCACTCCTTGATTCTATCAACTGTCACACTTCATGGAATCATGGTGTCTACAATTCCAGCAATATAAATAAGTCTCTGAATCATGATTGAATCATCATCATCAGTATCATCAATCTCACGTCTCATCGACAACACGAGATCATCAACTCATCAATTGAGCAACTACTCTCAATTGAGCAATTTCAATCACTCGGAGCTTATCGTATTCGGAATTCACACACCCACAATCTTTGATTACCATCGATTCCACACATTTCTCAGCTTCGCTCCTACAGATCAACTCATCCTCTCTTGTGACCGAATTTACTCTGGAACGGTCATTGTCTTGATTTAGGCCGGAGTACTACAGATTGATCTCTCGAATCTAAAGCACCCCCTTTGCAGCGGTGCATCTGTGTGAGGTTTAACACTTCGCTCGGTTTGAGGAGTCTCCTCCGTACGGTCGTCTCCTCAATTCCTTAAAAACCAGCAAATCGTTTTTCCCCATCTACAAACATATATCTGGTCTTAAATATACAAAGAATTGAGACTAACGACTTAACTAATAGTTATAAGTGAAAAGCGGGGGTCTAACAACCATACCCAATATTTCGTTTAGCAATCTGTATGGACTAACTCCAATATACTTTCAAGAGAATCAACTAGACAGTCAGACTCAATCTTAAGAAAAGTATATCAAAGAGTTATACCTCTATTTCTCAATTCAACCTGCAATCAAACAAATAGGAATCTGCGAGCCTGATTGAATATAAGAAATAACCTGGAAGGTATCACAAACCAATATCCAAGTGTCAATCAATTTAATCGACAACCAAAGGTTGGATTCACAATTGATTGAACTTACGCACAACCTGTGATATTTCAATTATATAAACAAATATAATGCGAAAAAGTAATAACACAGACACCAGAAGTTTTGTTAACGAGGAAACCGTAAATGCAGAAAAACTCTGGGACCTAGTCCAGATTTGAACACCACATTGTATTAAGCCGCTACAGACACTAGCCTACTCCAAGTTAACTTCGAACTGGAATATAGTTGATCCCTAACCAGTCTCACACTGATCAAGGTACAGTTGCGCTCCTTACGTCTCTGAATCCTAGCAGGACTCTACACACTTGATTCCCTTAGCTGATCTCACCCACAATTAAGAGTTTCTACGACCCAAAGTCGAAGACTTGATAAACCAATCTGTCTCACACAGAAAAGTCTATTAAATAGATAAATCTGTCTCCCACATATATACCTATGAGTTTTCTTTCGTCTTTTGATAAATCAAGGTGAACAAGAACCAATTGATATGCCTGACTTATATTCCTAAAGAACGGCTTAAAATATCAACCACCTCACAATAATCTTAATTGTATGGTAGCGAAACAAGATATTATGGAATCACAAACGATGAGACGAAGATGTTTGTGACTACTTTTTATCTTGCTTATCAGAGATTAAATCTCGAGCAAATCTTAGAGAAGATAGTACTCAATCACGATAGAAAATATCAAGATCAGAACATGCAACTACAGAAAATAGTTGGGTTTGGCTTCACAATCCCAATGAAGTCTTCAAGTCATTAACCTACAGGGTTTTAGAAAAACTTAAGGTTAAAGGAGAATCGACTCTAGTCGCAACTAGTATCGCACAAGAGGTGTGGGGATTAGGTTTCCCAGTTGCTAGAGTTCTCCTTTATATAGTCTTCAAATAAGGATTTGCAATTAATGTTGCCTTAGTAACAAAGAATTCAATATTTACCGTTAGATTAAAACCTGATTAGACTCAGGCTAATATCTTTCAACTGTTAGATCGAACTTAGATTGTTACACATAAATGAAAAGTGACTTCATTTAGATATGAGTAACCGTACCTAAACGTGTACAACTTTGCTAGATCAACAATAGTTAACCGAAGTTAGCCATATGAACACTTATCAACCTTATTAATCTTAACCATAACTAGTTCAAATGACTCAAATGAAACTAGTTCTAGAGTTGTTCAATTTTTTATATTCTCATAGAAGTATACAAGACACAATTGAAGCAAAATCGATTTTGATTCACTCGAATCAATTCATAAACATTATAGCCACGGTTTGCAAAAGATTGCATTCCTTAATATATAAATGTTTTAGTTCATGAACAAACCGATTTTAGAACATAACCCACTCAAGTATGCAAACGGGTACGCATACCTAAGTAGTCGGACTTGGAATGTTTCGCCAGTATGCAAACGGGTACGCATACTGTCGTGCACTTCCAAGTTTCAGTTGAATCCAGTACGCGTACTGGTACGCATACTATAGTACTCGGACTTCAACTGACTTCTCTAGTACGCGTACGGGTATGCATACTACATTCCGGTCTTGAATCAACACATATGCAAGTACGCATACTAATTATGGTTAAGTGTTCTAAACTCCCATTTCAATCATTGAAACATTCATAGAAGACGACAATAGAAGTCTCACACAAACTATTAGCTTCAAAGCAATTTTCAAGTAATCGAATGATCAATACGAAACATTCCGAGTCTACTTCAAATGACTGTCTCACACAAATCATGTAATATGCCAGGTGATTTTCACATGATCATCTTTTGATTTTCGTCAAGAATATAATATGAACTTGGTTAAAGCGAAATCTTAACAACACATATTTCGAGAAATATGTAAGCGAGTTAAACTCAGCTCGAAATATCAAATGTGTATAATCGAAGTTTATATAGTTATACGACCTTTGTCTCAAATAGGAGATAGAGTAGATAGACTTTTGAGTGATAGATGAGTTCAAGTTTCCACATACCTTTTGTTCATGAAGTTCCACAAGCTCCCCTTAGTAGTTCCCCGTCTTTAATCGATGAACGCCGTGAAGTCTAATGCTCAACTACACTTTCTATCCTAATCCGAGACTTAGCTATAAGTAGACTAGAAATCAATACTTATAGTATTGGAAACTAAACTTGACAACAAGCTTGAGATAGTAACGCTTGCGAGTTCGACCGAGCAGTGCTCTAACAATCTCCCTATTTGTCAATTTTAGTGACAAAACTATCAATACATATAGAATACAAAATAAATAAACTTTGTAGATCTCAATCCAAATGCTTGATTTCCTTGGTTCTTCAACATTACTCAAAATCTTCACCACTTCCAAGTACTCCAGTGATTCTGAATGTGTTCAACTCAGCATCATAGTTGTTGAAGATCTGTAGCTATAACAATGAAAAAACAGTAGCTCTCACTCATTGTTATACAGTGTCATAGTATTATCACACAACATCAAAGTCCAATTGTATCATAACTTTGACAACAGTACTATGGTGATATGTATCATTCCCCCTTAGTTAATACTTCATCTCACATGAAAACCACTCCCCTTTACATAATGATCCGTAAACCATATGTATTTATAGTGTGAACTACACATTAATTCTCCCCCTTTTTGTCAATATAAATTGGCAAAGGTACGAAAACTAGTGGGATCATAATGAAATTCTCATAGAGATACTTCATGACTAAAAGAGAACATATCAAATTTGTTTCGATCATTTCACATGGTCGAAACTAGTGTATTCATCAAGGATTTTATAAAGATACAAGAAAACTCCTACAATATTCCACAGCCGCACTCCCCACAAAGATTTGGAAATTAAGCACAAGTTCAATAAAGTACTCCCCCCCCCATAAAATGTCATTCCCGAAAGAACAACAAGAGCGACCTTACTTTTACAAGAAAAAAAGGATTGCTTTGGACATTAACAAATCACATGAAACATGAATTTGTATCCAAAATACTCAATTAAATTAACCACAAGAGAACCCATGATTAATTTAAACGGAAATGCTCACATAAAAGAACTTACGGAGCCGCACATTACTTTACACAAAGATGTGGACCAGGGAAAGACCAATACTGCGGAATATTCAAAGATTCATTCTATTTTTCATCAATATTTGCATAGAGACATGTAATACACTTAATATTTGTAAACAAAACCAAAGTTCATCCTATCTTCCATCAATATTTGCATAATGACATACAATAGGCTTATCTTTTGTTTTGTCAAAATTTCATCCAATCCTTTATCAATACTTGCATATCGACATACGAAAGACTTAACTTTTGACCACGTATGGGACAATCATAGTTCACGGACGCAAACACACATATCCCATAACAAATTGCAATATATAAAACCATGAAGATTAATACTGCAAAATCATCTTCCAAATAAACTTTAAAATTTAAATAAATAAATCTAAAACATTGCAAGATGAAAATCGTTGGCAATAGCTATGTGTACTCATAATAATGGCTATTCCAAACCCTAGTTATCCTTCTTAAAACACAAGAATAAATTCTCATAAGAAGTTTCCTAGACATTAAGGCGTCTAAAAAATTATTTATCATCCCCGAACTCCTTGTCGTCAACGGCCGTAGGGACATAAGGTTCATGAAGAAAGGAGTCAATTCCAACAAACCTTCTAGACTGATGTCGAACTAGGGCTTTCTGAATTTTGAGAGTCCTCAAAACAATAGCCTTTATTTTTTGAATCTCCTTTCTTGTTTCCTTCAACTCTTCAAGAACCCCAGAAAACTTCTGTAGATTAGAAGGAACAACCCTTGGTTTCCTCACATTCCTCCTTTTTCTTTTCAAAGTTGAAGGTACAGGATATTTATCTTTTTCCTTCGTGATTGATGTCTTAACAGTCATATTAACATCTTTGCCATCAGAAGACATAATGCTTGGATTCTCCATACCAGTATGAGATTGTGAGAGGAAGTCACAAATCAGACTCAACAAGCAATCTTGTGATAAAAAGAGTTTTCAGAGAAGGAAAAAAGAATATAGGGTTACAGAACCTTTATACACTAAAAGGATTCACGTACGCACAACTCCCTTGTCTCTTTTGAACCAGGCACATGAGACAAGATACACAACCAACACATTTAAGTTGTGTTGGGGTAAACAATAATCTGTCCACCATAACCTTCTTGAATGGAATTCTTAGAACCCTGTTTCACAGACAGTTTAGACCGTATTCTTTTCTCTAATGTTCTAATTTTTTCTTTGAAAATTAACTTCTTCGGGGAAGAGATGAGATTACATACCTCAGACGACTTCTGAACAACTCTCTAACTAGTTCATTTTAGTCATTTGAACTAGTTGTGGTAAAGAAGAATACGATTGATATGAAAGTGCTCATATGGCTAACCTATGGTTAACTACCGTTGAACCAACGACTTGTACACGTTTAGGTACGGTTACTCAAACCTAAATGAAGTTACATTTCATGTGTGTATAACAAGCTAAGATTCGATCTAACGGTTGAAAGATATTAGCTTGAATCTAATCAGGTTTTCATCTAACGGTGAATATTGAGTGCTTTCTTACCAAGGTAGCATTGATTGCAAACCCTGATTTGAAGACTATATAAAGGAGAACTCTAGCAAGTGGGAAACCTAATCCCCACACCTCCTGTGTAATACTAGTTGTATAAGCTAGAGTCCATTCTCCTTTAACCTTAGGTTTCTATCGAGACCCTGTATGTTAATGACTTGAAGACTTCATTGGGATTGTTAAGCCAGACCCAACTATTTTCTCTGTAGTTGCGTGATCTGATCTTTTTGTTTCTATCGTATTTGAATACAATCGTAATGGCATGAGATTAATTTCTCCGATAGGAAAGATAGAAAAGTAGTCAGAAACATCTTTGTCTCATCATTTGTGATTCTGCAATATCTTGTTTCGCTTGTCAATTAAGATTATTGTAAGGTGATTGATAATTCTATGTTGTTCTTCGGGAATATAAGTCCGGGCTTGGTTCCTGTTCACCTTGATTTATCAAAAGACGAAACAAAAACTCATAGGTATTTCTGTGGGAGACAGACTTATCTATTCATGTAGACTTTTTTTTGTGATACATATTTGTTTATTAAAGTCTTCGACTTTGGGTCGTAGCAACTCTTAGTTGTGGGTGAGATCAGCTAAGGGAATCAAGTGCGTAGTATCCTGCTGGGATCAGAGACGTAAGGAGCGCAACTGTACCTTGGATCAATGTTAGATTTATTGGGGTTCAACTACAGTCCATACCGAAGTTAGTTTGTAGTAGGCTAGTGTCTGTAGCGGCTTAATACAGTGTGTGTTCAATCTGGACCAGGTCTCGGGGTTTTTCTGCATTTGCGGTTTCCTCGTTAACAAAACTTCTGGTGTTTGTGTTATTTCTTTTCCGCATTTTTTGTTGTTATATAATTGAAATATCACAGGTTGTGCGTTGAATCGATCAATTGGTAAATCCAACCTTTGGTTATTGATTGAAATTGATTGATACTTGAACATTGGTCTTTGGTACCGTTCAAGTTAATTTCTCTTGTGTTCAATTAGACTCGCAGATTTGTATTTGCTTGAGTAAGCATTGAATCGAGAAATTGTGATATAACTCCTTGATGTACTTTTTTATTAAGATTGACTCTGACTGTCCAGTTGATTCTCTTAAAAGTATATTGGAGTTTGTCCATAAAGATTTCTAACCGAAATATTGGGTGTGGTTGTTAGACCCCCGCTTTTCAGTTTCTCCCAGAAGAATATCGATATTGATGTACATATTGCTACAATTATCAAAATCAATATTTTCACAGAGGAGTGCAATACTTGATTTTTTCGTCTTCATTAGTATCATAGTGATCATACATTTCATCAAGAGTTGCAGCAAGACCTTTGTTTCCAGTGTATTTTCTACGATTTGGACACTCATTTGCAAAATGACCAAAACCTTTACACTTGAAGCACTGTGGCATATCCTCGTCATCAGTATCGTCAATATCCATGTTTTTAGGAGGGACACGATAATGAGGTTTAACTGATGACTTAGGTTTATCTCTAGTGAATCGTTTACATCTCTTCAAAAGAAGATATCTAAACTGTCTTGTAATCAAGGAGACTGACTTGTCAAGATCTTCATCTGATGAATCAGTGTCAGAAGGATCATCTTCAGAGATGCCAACACTTTTACTTTTATCGGGTAATTTAGTGTTCTTTTGTGCTTTAAAAGCAATATTCTTTTCAGATTTGGATACACGCCCATGATCAAAGATCTTTAACTTCCCAACGAGAGTATTTCTGAAAAGAGCATCAAGGTTATTTCCTTCAACGATGGCATGTTTCTTAGATTCGTATCTAGATGGCAGTGATCTGAGAATTTTCATCACAATGTCCTTTTCAAGAATAATCTTACCCGATGCAAAAGATGCATTAATAATTTCAGACGTTTTGTGATTAAACTCATCAAATGAATTTAATCACAAAGCGTTGGTATGTCAAGTTTGGTTGTCATATTTTAGTGAGACAAAACTCATTTAAGAGTCGCTTGATTATGTACTAGAGTCAACTTCGTATAGGTTAGCTTGAAAGTATTAGCATATGAGACATTACAATTATTGCGAAGACTTGAAGAAGTAAGGAGCTACAACGACAACATCATCCTTCCACTTGAGGTTAGTGATATTTGACTTGAACTGTTTCATTCCCTAACGTATCTTTCAAGTCGTGCATATTGAAAACAAAACATCGAAGTATGAATGATTATACTCTAGTTAGACATAGTATTAAGGAATACAATACGAGGTTTATTGCTTAATCATTAAACTTTGTAGATAAGACGTCGACATAATCGTTTGAATGCTATTGTGATTATGTATGGGTATAAGGTGATGATTTCATCCTAGGAAACAATGTTTTACATTTGTTTTAAGGAAGTAAATTCATGAACTTGTTTTTTGGATCGAAAGAGAAATCGCCAGGCATTATTGGTATTGTTATTCATTGCATATCTTTTGAACTACCAATATGTGTAATTAGTATAACCGCTCATGACTTATTTATGTTCTTGGTAAAACTATTCACAAAGGCCTGACTTTTGTATTGATATGACTTTTATTAGTGAAACCGATCTTAAGTAATCACCTGAGATGGTACGATCGATTTAGTGTTATTGGTATGAACGACTATGGGTAAAGGGGAACCGATCCTAGTAAGAGGTGCAACCTATCACAAAGGGGAATCGATCCTTCTATGAGGTGCAGCAAGTCTTTAGCAGAAAGGGGAACCGATCTTATGGACATGTGTAACACGTTTTTAGGCAAAGGGGGAACCGATCTTATGGACATGTGCAACAAGTACAAGTTAGATACCATATATATGTGGGGAACCGATCCTAGAACCTAGTCAACCAAATTTTGGTAACTAGCGTGACTATGCAAAGTACTCACATGGAGTTAGAACCGAAACTTGTTTTGGTAGAACCGTGAAACCCATGTTTGGTGATTGAGTGTTCTTGATCAATCACGTAGTCCTCGAAAGCCAGATGAACCAATTCTAAACTTGTTTGGAAGTGTGGAAAATTGGTTTCAAGATTGTAAGTATGGAAGAGGACTTACAAAGTAAAGATGTCGACATACTTTGAACATGTGCAGTAACGCTTATCTTTAATTGTTCAAAGTTATTCCTTAATAGCTAAAGGAAGAAAATCCTGGATCGAATAAAATAAATTCAGAATCTTTTATTTAAGGTTTTTAATTTTATTTTTGGAAAATGAAAATTAGTAATGTGCATTTACTAGTTAGAGATTTTCTAAGAGATTTTCGGTCATTATTTGGACAAAGCATTTCCAGGAATTATGGAAACCGAATCTGGAATATATTGCATATCTTGAGAATATTTTCGGTTTTGGAAATTCCTTGGTGTCCAAACTTCTTTGGTCTATAAATACCAAATTTGCATTTCGAGCAAACTAATCCTCAGAAACAGCAAAACTATCTCAATTGTGCTGCTACTGGTGAAGCCGCCTATTCGGAGAGGAGAGTAACCTAATTAGGAGAAATCTCTTACGACCGCTCAGTTTAAAGACTTCTTTGGGATTGAGAAGATCTATTAGTACCGTTGGTGGGAAACTAGATAATCGCGGCTTATCTTTTGTTTTCGATTGATTTGATCGACTAACGGTGGTTGAACTTTGATTGCACCTAATTTGTTTATGCTTGAGAATATTCTCTTCTGATATAAGATTCACTCAAACTAGATCGAAGTTTCGACGGGGATCTTTAGACTGTTTGTAGATCTAAAGATGTCTTGTGATAATCCATTGTTAACAGACTCCATTCTGTGCGTGATCGATCACAAGAGATTCAAGTTGATTGTGTGCAGCTGTTTATTGAAGATCTAAGAAGATTTGAAGACAAAGAAGACTTTGAAGATTTCTGATTTGGGTTCATAATCTTTGGTGTGCACAATACTTGTTTCGGTAAAAGAGGATCCAACTATAATCGTTTTATCTTTGAGGTAGATTAGATTGATTCGTTGTGTAGATCGACATCAATACAATTCTTTGTGATTAAAAGTATTGTTTGCAAAATCTTAACAATTACTTCGGTAGTTGATGATAAGATAGATCTAAGAACCTGAAAAAGGAGTTTATTGAGATAAACATAAGAGCCTTTTGTCGAACTCACATCACTTGGTTGAAAAGAGTTGATACCAAACAGATTTGTTGTTCCTTTACTATTTGGAAAACGAACCAAAGGAATTGTTCCAAGTACGTGACTTATTACAGGTCGGAGGCGTGGGAATACAGACGGAACTAGGTGAACTATAGGTTTAGTTGCTTGGTCTCAACTATACGAAGTTGGTTTGATTTTGTATAGTGGCTTAATCCTGAGAGTATTCAATTCTGGAAAGGTCCCGAGGTTTTTCTGCATTTGCGTTTTCCTCGTTAACAAAATCTTGTTGTGTCATTTACTTTTATTTTTCGCAATTATAATTGTTGTTATTATAATTTAAAGTAAATTACACAAACGTTAATTCCTATTTACTTGATAAGTAATCCTATTGTGTTTCGTTAAGTCCGAAAATTTTATCAAGTAAACATACTTCGTTGTTGCATTGTCTCGATCTTGTATCCATAGTCAATCACACAAGTTATCTTGTTGTCGTATTATCTCGATCTCGTATCCACATACGATCACAAGAAGTGTGAACCGATTAGTTGTATTGTCTCGACTCAGTCCATAGACAATCGCTTTCGGATAAAGGACTTATAGGTGGAAAAGTTTTAGTTTGAGGTATATTTGGGTACCCTCGTCTTTTAAGTTGGTATCAGAGCAGGCAAACACGAAAAGATCTAACAATCTGTGTTTGGTGCGATCCAACCTATAAGAAATTGAATCTAATGGTCGATTCAGTTAACGTAACGACATGATTTGACTATTTCAAAAATTCGTGGTGGAAAACGCAAACGAAGTTTGTAATACTCTTATTCCTAAATGTTCTAGGAATTGGAATTATGTCTATGTATGTCTTGAGTGACTTACATAATCCTTTGGATCCGATAGAGTTGTATATCATTGTGTTTGTTACTAATGATACGATTCTATATGAGACAGATTGTATCTCGAAAATGCATAAGATTCCTCTCAGAAATTTTCATTATATGAACCATGACTATTGCGTTCTAGAAAAATCTGGAATCTTAAATATATTTTGGATAAACTACCAGAGTATATATATGTACATTTTCATAGCAAAAACTGTCAGTGTATCGCCGTCTAGGATGCAATTTTGGAAAATATGTAATCCTACAAGGAATGAGTTTTCAGTTAATAATTCTTTTAACAATGGATTGCTGCATACACCTCACAACTGTTTTAATGAAGCAAGTGATCTTTTGAAATATTACCGGGTTTATGATTCTGATGGTATCTTTAAGAAATATCATATTTTGTTCAAATTTATTTCTGTGTACTCTAATAGAAAATTCTTGAGTAAATTTCAAGTAATATTATCTGGTAATAAAAGAGTAAACAGACTTTTGGACAAAAATATGGAATTAATCCGAAATAAAGATATATGCCATGAAAACCCGATTTTCCAAAAGCAAGACCTAGATATAAAATCGGAATTGTTTCCCTACAAGCCTTGGTCTCCGATTTTGAGAGCATTTCCTAAAACTAGTTATTTCCGGTTTTTGATATCAAGTCTTCCTATAAAAGATAACCTCTTACTATGTGTTCAAACATATTGGGGAAGATTGATCGAAACTGTAACTAGGGTTTTTCATATTTTCGCAAGTATGAGAAAGAGGAAATCAAGAGAAGAAAACTTTGAAACAGACAAGTATGTCTTGAATCCATTTATTCCTCCCGGAGATGTTGAGAAAATCAAGTATCCTCATTTGATCAAAGGTAAGCATGATCTTACGAACTTTGTAGATAAAACATGTTTTGAAAGATATTAAGTTGAAGAGAAGAGATTCGATCCAGGTGTTTCAGAAACCAGTTATGTGAAGTTTGTTCAAGACCGAATCTGGGGAAATATGTTCGGATTTGAAAAATATTACCTGACAGAGTAAGAATTTTTTATGGTAATATTCACAATATTAATCATGAAAAACTTACTTTTAGCACTTTGGTTGGAAGTACTTTTCTTCATGTCAACAAAAAGATGATATCAGAAATCATCAACTACAATGTGAACGGTCATATGATCACTAGTTCTGAAATTGAGCACGATAACATTTCAAAACTCATCATTGGTAAAACTGTTGAATGGAAAAAGGGAAAGATGATAACCAAAGACGTACCCTTACACTTAAGGATTTTCGGTAAACTTGTCGTAGCAACTCTCTTTGCTTGTTCAAGAGATTTTTCCCTATGGAATAGAGAATTTGCTGAACTTATATACTATCTCCTTGAAGACAAAAAACGAATTGATATTTGTGAAATAATTATCAATCAAACGATTAAAATCATTGAATCTCTCAATATCACAGTTTTTCATAGAAATCTTGGATATCCCTGTCTCATCACCAAACTATATGAAAAAGCAATGGGGAACAACTTTGGAGATGAGAAAGATACTAAAACTGTCTCACAGGGAATTATCAATCGAATGAGTGGAACTAAAAAGGGATCTAGTATCTCATATGATCAGATCTATAGAAATGGAGATCTCATGTTCCACATTTTACGTCTTGGGAGATGACTGGAGTGTATTCAAAAATAGTTGGCATTTGCCTATATAAATGATCCGGAAACCCTTCAAGGAATCCTAACGATCAATAATGAGTTTCTAAAAGGAGAACAAGAAGAAGACTCTGAAGAAGATTCCGATGAGCAAGTAAATGAAGATTGAATTTTCTTTAAGAAAAGAAAATAAACATTATTTTTGATTTCTTTCAATGATTGTATTAAGTCTATTATGAATAAAACTATCTTATTATTATGAATAAAATTATTTGATTTATAATTTTTCTTGTGATAGTTTTGATTTACATAGCCTGTGTCATTCTTATGTATGTTTATGGGATGTTTGATTTTGGTTTTATTAACTTGATATTTGATCTCATAATGATGTGATCCTTATGGTTTGGGTGACTTTTTGGTTTAACATGATTAAGTTCTAGCCTATGTTGGTAGGCTTTATCAAAGGATCATGAGGAGTTCTGATAGAAACAATATGTGAAAAAGTCACAATATGTTGAATCATTTGGTTTAGCATAAAAGCATATATGTTTCGGGGTTTTCAACTTTTGCTTGCAATAGTTAAAAACCAATTTTCAACCTTTCTCTGGTAAAGGTCGGTTGTTGTTATTTTTTTGTTTTGCATAAGGATGACAACATAATGATATTTCGGTATCAATTCTCCCTGGAAGAAGATGAAAACATATTGGAGAAGAGGATGAAAATTTGAGGTAACAATCTTGTTAGTTAATTGTTTTCCTGTTTAAGAAAAGCCTGATTTTATTTCATGTATTTGTTGCTTTTGCTTAACAAAATTTCGGTACAACTGATGTTTTATTCCATTATTTGTGTATGGATGTATGTGTGATTCAATTGGTTCCGGTTAAGAAAAACTATTGTTATCTTGCTTTATTGTGTGGTATCAATCGTTTAAGCTTACAAAATTTCGGTGCAATTTCGGTGCTTTAATGTCTATGTTGTTTCAATTGCTTCCAGTTGAGGTGAATAATTATGCAAGTTGATTTATTTGGTTTGTATGAATTCTTTATGGCTTAACGAAAGAAAATGTTTACGGGATGAATTGTTTAGTCCAATTCGATTCCGGATAAGTGAAACTAAGTTAATTCTGATCTTAGTTAGACTTATCAAAATGGAGGTTTCGGTTATTCAAGTCTAATCGAATGCCTTAACAAGAAATGCTAGTTAACTAACCTAGTACTTGTCTTGTTTAAAATTTAAAGGTCTAAGTTATATGGATAATTAGAACCTGATGAGAAAAATAGAGTTATCTTTATTTTGGTCTTATTGAACAAGCAATTGTATTTGTACAATCGGTTTAGCAAAGCAACTAAGGTGCTTAGTTGATTTTTGGTTTGCTAAACTATTATGGAAAATTGCTTTGGGCAAATGTTTCCTTGGTAACATATCAAAATAAAATTACTTTGTAGTTTCAGTTTTGATATTGGTTATCAAAAATGGTGTGTGGAACCCTCGTGCTTAACTCTATAGGTTGCAAGTCTATTAAGATTTGTAAGATCCTTTCGGTTTGTCCTTTATTTTTTTCGTTTCTTTGTCATTCAAAAAGGGGAAGAAATATATGGAGTAAACAAGTGATACTGGTATTAATTTATATTGATTGGTATCACTAAGGGAAAGGACATTGGTGCTTAAACGTTTATCTAACGAAAGAGTAAAAGCATAGACTAAGGGGAAGTAGCATATCATATGATGCTTGTAGTTATATGGACTACAAGGGAATAACAAAGACGTGCGGATTGATAAAATCTACCTATCTTACCTTTATGGGGAGTATTAGCTCTGTTATTATAATGTCAACAGCGGAATTTAAGGATTGAATGTATACAGGTTATTGTGTTGTTGAATTCGGGAATCAAGCGTATGTGTAATGAATTCTTGTAATTTGTTTATCCATATGATGTAAGAGTTTTGTCACTAAAATTGACAAAGGGGGAGATTGTTAGAGCATAGCTCGGTTGAACCCACCAAGCGTTGGTATGTCAAGTTTGGTTGTCATATTTTAGTGAGCCAAAACTCATTTAAGAGTCGATTGATTATGTACTAGAGTCAAATTTGTATAGGTTAGCTTGAAAGTATTAGGATATGAGACATTACAAGTATTGCGAAGACTTGAAGAAGTGAAGAAGTAAGGAGCTACGACGACAACATCATCCTTCCACTTGAGGTTAGTGATATTTGACTTGAACTGTTTCATTACCTAACGTATCTTTCAACTCGTGCATATTGAAAACAAAACTGCGAAGCATGAATGATTATACTCTAGTTAGACATAGTATTAAGGAATACAATACGAGGTTTATTGCTTAACCATTAAACTTTGCAGATAAGACATCGACATAATCGTTTGAATGCTATTGTGATTATCTATGGGTATAAGGTGAAGATTTCATCCTAGGAAACAATGTTTTACATTTGTTTTAAGGAAGTAAATTCATGAACTTGTTTTATGAATCGAAAGAGAAATCGCCAGGCATGATTGGTATTGTTATTCATTGCATATCTTGTGAACTACTAATATGTGTGATTAGTATAACCGCTCATGACTTGTTTATGTTCTTGGTAAAACTATTCACAAAGGCCTGACTTTTGTATTGGTATGACTTTTATTAGTGAAACCGATCTTAAGTAATCACCTGCGATGGTATGATCGATTTAGTGTTATTGGTATGACCGACTCTGGGTAAAGGGGAATAGATCCTAGTAAGAGGTTTAACCTATCAGGGGAATCGATCCTTTTATGAGGTGCAACAAGTCTTTAGCATAAAAGGGAGCCGATCCTATGGACATGTGCAACACGTTTTTAGGCAAAGGGGAACCGATCCTATGGACATTTGCAGCAAGTACAAGTTAGATACCATATAATATGTGCGGAACCGATCCTAGTACCTAGTCAACCGAATTTTGGTAACTAGCGTGACTATGCAAAGTACTCACATGGAGGTAGAACCGAAACTTGTTTTGGTAAAACTGTGAAACCCATGTTTGGTGATTGAGTGTTCTTGATCAATCACGTAGTTCTTGAAAGTCAGATGAACCAATTCTAAACTTGTTTGGAAGTGTGGAAAATCAGTTTCAAGATTGTAAGTATGAAAGAGGACTTACAAAGTAAAGATGTCGAACCTGACAAAGGAGTTTATTGAGATAAACAGAAGAGCCTTTTGTCGAACTCACATCACTTGGTTGAAAAGAGTTGATACCAAAAAGATTTGTTGTTCCTTTACTGTTTGGAATACGAACCAAAGGAATTGTTCCAAGTACGTGACTTATTACAGGTCGGAGGCGTGGGAATACAGACGGAACTAGGTGAACTATAGGTTTAGTTGCTTGGTCTCAACTATACGAAGTTGGTTTGATTTTGTATAGCGGCTTAATCCTGAGAGTATTCAATTCTGGACAAGGTCCCGGGGTTTTTCTACATTTGCGGTTTCCTCGTTAACAAAATCTTGTTGTGTCATTTACTTTTAGTTTCCACCATTATAATTGTTGTTATTATAATTTAAAGTAAATTACACAAACATTAATTCCTATTTACTTGATAAGTAATCCTACTGTGTTTGGTTAAGTACGACCCTTTTATCAAGTAAACATACTTCATTTTTGCATTGTCTCTGAAAAAGCGGGGGTCTAACAACCACACCCAATGTTTCGCTTAGCAATCTGTATGGAAAAACTCTAATATACTTTCTAGAGAATCAACTAGACAGTCAGACTCAATCCAGATAAAAATATATTAAAGAGTTTATATCTCAATCTCTCGATTTGATCTTTACTCAAGCAAATAGAAATCTGCGAGTCTTTATCAAAGAGAGATAACTTGGATGGTACCAAAGACCAATATCCAAGTGTCAATCAATTTGAATCAATAACCAAAAGGTCGGATATTCTAATTGATTGAACTTAACGCACAACCTATATTATTTCAATTATAAAGATAAAACAATATAATGCAGAAATTGAAATAACACAGACACCAGAAATTTTGTTAACGAGGAAACCGCAAATGCAGAAAACCCCGGGACCTAGTCCAGATTGAACACACATTGTATTAAGCCGCTACAAACACTAGCCTACTCCAAATTAACTTCGATCTGGACTGTAGTAGAACCCCAATCAATCTCACACTGATCCAAGGTACGGTTATGCTCCTACGCCTCAGATCCCAGCAGGATAATGCGCACTTGATTCCCTTAGCTGATCTCACCCACAACTAAGAGTTGCTACGACCCAAAGTCGAAGACTTTAATAAACAAATCTGTATCACACAGAAAAGTCTACGATAATAGATAAATTCGTCTCCCACGAATATACCTACGAGGAACAGGAACCAATCAAGGTGAACAGAACCAATCAATAAACCGGTCTTATATTCCCGAAGAACATCCTAGTATTATTGATCACCTCACAATAATCTTAATTGACGCAGCGAAAAAAATATTGTGGAATCACAAACGATGAGACGAAGTGTTTGTGATTACTTTTCTATCTTGCCTATCGGAGATATAAAATCTCGAGCCAACTATTACAATCGTACTTGTAACGATAGAAGATGCAAGATCAAATCACACAACTACAAGAAAAGTAGTATCGGCCTGGCTTCACAATCCCAATGAAGTCTTTAAGTCGTTAACCTAGTTTAGAAGAAGAAACTAAAGTTTAAAGGAGAATCGACTCTAGCTATGCAACTAGTATCACACGTAAGGTGTGGGGATTAGGTTTCCCAGTTACTAGAGTTCTCATTTACATAGTTTTCAAATCAGGGTTTGCAATCAATGTTAGCTTGGTAACAAAGCTTTCAATATTCACCGTTAGATGAAAACCTGATTATATTCAAGCTAATATTTCTCAACCGTTGGATCGAAAACTTAGCTTGTTACACACAAATGAAATGTCCAATTTTGGGTTTACGAACCGTTCCCAAACATTAACATTTGTTGGTTCAACAATAGTTAACCAAATGGTTATCCATATGATTACTTTCATATCAACCATATTCTTCTTCACCATAACTAGTTCAAATGAACTAGTCAGAGAGTTGTTCAATTGCTTAGATCTTATGTAACTACATAAGACACAATCGAAGCAAAAACGGTTTGATTCACTCGAATCGGTTCATGAACTTTATAGCCACGGTTTGCAAAAGCATTCCTTAGTTTAAATAAACATGAGTTCAAGAACAACCGGTTTTAGATATAACCTGCTCAAGTTCGCGAACTTAAGCTCATGGAAGGAGTTCACAAACTCCAGCAGAAATTCTCGGGTCGAGAACTTCCTCCAGTTCGCGGACTTGGCTCACGCCACTTTCATTTCTCTTGATCGACAAAGTTCGCAAACTTTGGTTCAAGGAATAAGGACTTATACATATATGTGTTTCCACAACAATGCTTATATCCTACCAATGGTTATGTAATCTAAACTCTCATTTCAATCATTGAAACATTCTCAGAGGACGGATATAGCCGTTATTCACAGACCATTTTTCGTCAGTGCAATTTTCAAAGTGATTGAAACATAACATGACTTTCGTCACTAGGTAAAGATGAATTCGGCTAAAGCGAAAGCTTACCAACACATATTTGGAGAAATAGATAGGCGAGATAAACTCGGCTCGAAATAGCAAATGTGCATAATGAAATTCTATACATCAAAACAACTTTTTTCTCAAGAGTATGAGATAGAATAGATAGACTTTTGAGTGAAAGATAAGTTCAAGTCTCCACATACCTTTTAGTCGATGAAGATCCACCAGTTCCTTAAGTAGTCCTTCGTCTTGTATGATGATTGCCATGGAGTTCTTGAGATCAACTACACTTTCTATCCTAGTCCGAGACCTTTAGCTATGTAGGCTAGAAATCAAGACTTATAGTTTTGATCACTAACATTGACAAACATGCTTGAGATAGCAACGCATGCGAGTTCGACCGAGCAATGCTCTAACAAGGATCATGACAATTAATCCCATATGTGAGTCACGATTATACTATTATCAATTTATTTTTTATAAGTTGTGTATATAGTATATATATGAGTTTTTGGTATTAGCTTATTACTATTGGCACGTAATAGTTAAAACCACTTCAACCTTTCTCTGATAAAGGTTGCTTTTGTTGTTCTTATGTCTTCGCGAAAGGATGACAAAACATTAAAGAAAAGAGGATGCAAAGCTTGAGGTAACGAATTTGTTAGTTAATCATTTTCCTGTTTAAGGAAAGCTTGTTTTTATTTGCATATATTTATTGCTTTTGCGTAACAAAATTTCGGTACAATTGATATTTTATTCCATTATTTGTGTATGGATGTGTGTATGATTCAATTGGTTCCGGTTAAGAAAAACTATTTTTATCTTGCTTTTGTATGGTATCAATTGTTTAGGCTTACAAAATTTCGGTGCAATTGCGGTGCTTTTAATGTCTATGTTGTTTCAATTGCTTCCGGCTGAGGTGAATAATTATGCAAGTTGATTTATGTTGGTTTGTATGAATTATTTATGGCTTAACGAAATAAAAGGTGTACGAGATGAGTTGTTTAGTCCAATTCGATTCCGGATTAGAGAAACTAAGTTAATTCTGATCTTAGTTAGACTTATCGAAGTAAGGTTTCAGTTATTCAAGTCTAATCGAATGCCTTAACAAGAAATGCTAGTTAACTAACATAGTATTTGTCTTGTTTAAAATTAAAAGGTCTAAGTTTATGGATAATTAGAACCTGATGAGAAAAATAGAGTTATCTTTATTTTGGTCTTATCGAATTAAGAGGTTGTTTTTGAACAATCGGTTTAGCAAAGGGACTAAAGTGACTAGTTGATTTTTGTTTTGCTAAACTAAATTGGAAAAATTGCTTTGGACAATTGTTTCCTTTGTAACATATCAAAATAAAACTACTTGTAGTTTCGGTTTTGATAGCGGTTATCAGAACATGATGTGTGGAACCCTCGTGCCTAACTCTACAGGTTGCAAGTCTAATTTGAGATTTGTAAGATTCTTTTCGTGTTGTCCTTTATTTTTTTGTTTCTTTGTCATTTTTGTGACAAAAAGGGGGAGAAATAATATGGAGTAAACAAGTGATATTGGCATTGATTTTATACTGATTGGTATCGCTAAGGAAAAGAACATTGATGCTTGAACGTTTATCTAACGAAAGAGTGAAAGCACAGACTAAGAGGGAGTAACATGTCATATAAATTGGTATAACAAAGACGTGCGGATTGAATATCTACTTATCTTCCTTAGGGGGAGTATTAGCTTTGTTATTATAATGTCAACAGCGGCATTTTCAAGGTTTGAATATCTCCAGGTTATTGTGCTGTTGAAATGTGAAATTAGCATATGTAAAATGAGTTATTTTTTTAATTCGTTTATCTCCATATGTAATAGAGTTTTGTCACTAAATTGAAAAAGGGGGAGATTGTTAGAGCACTGCTCGGTTGAACCCACCAAGCATTGGTATGTCAAGATTGGTTGTCATATTTAGTTCCAAAACTCGAGTCGCTATTATGTAAACTCCAGTCAACTTCGATAGGCTAGACTAGAAATGATAGAAGTTTTGTGCTCTAGTTACTCACAAAGATCTGAAGATGGATTGAAGACAACAAAGACATTATCCTTCAGCTTGAGGTTAGTAACTATGACTTGACTTGTTCCATATCTATCTTGTGTCTTTTAAGTCGTGTATATTGAAAACAAAACTGCAAAGCATGATTACACTCTAGTTAGACATAGTATTAAGGAATACAATACGAGGTTTATTTCTTAGCCATTAAACTTTGTATATAAGACATCGACATAATCAGTTAAATGCTACCGTGATTATGTATGAGTATAAGGTGAGGATTTCATCCTAGGAAACAATGTTCTACATGTGTTTTAAGGAAGTAAGTTCATAAACTTGTTTATGAATCGAAAAGGAAATCGCCAGGCGTTATTGGGATTGTTATTCATTGCATATCTTGTGAACATCCAATATGTGTGATTTAGTATAACCACTCACGACTTGTTTGTGTTCTTGGTAAAACTATTCACAAAGGCCTGGCTTATGTATTCGTATGACTTTTATTAGTGAAACCGATCTTAAGTAATCATCTGAGATGGTATGATCGAGTTTGTGATTTGTGTATGATTGAATCTGTGATTTGTGATTGATAATACTAAGTTGTTCTTCGAGAATATAAGCCTGGTATTATTGATTGGTTCCTGTTTACCTTGATTTATCAAAAGACGAAACAAAACTCATAGGTATATTCGTGGGAGACAGCTTAGTATTATCACACAGAAAAGTCTACGGTAATAGATAAATCTGTCTCCCACGAATATACCTACGAGTTTTGTTTCGTCTTTTGAAGTATAATGCGGAAAATAAATAACACAGACACTAGAAGATTTGTTAACGAGGAAACCGCAAATGCAAAAAAACGCTGGGACATAGTCCAGATTTGAACACCACACTGTATTAAGCCTCTACAGACACTAGCCTACTCCAAGTTAACTTCGGACTGGAATGTAGTTGAGGTACAGTTGCGCTCCTTACGTCTCTGTATCCCAACAGGACTCTACGCACTTGATTCCTGTTAGAGCACTACTCGGTCGAACTCGCATGCGTTGCTATCTCAAGCATGTTTGTCAATGTTAGTGATCAAAACTATAAGTCTTGATTTCTAGTCTACTTATAGATGTCTCAGACTAGGACATAAATTGTGTAGTTGAGCCTTAGACTTCACGGCGTTCATCATTTGAAGACGAAGAACTACTAAAGAGAGCTTGTGGAACTTCATCAATAAAAGGTACGTGGAGACAACTCATCTATCACTTGGAAAGTCTATTTCTACTCTATCTCCTGTATTGAGACATAAGTCATGTTACGATGTAGTTTTATATTATACACATTTGAGATTTCGAGTTGAGTTTAACTCGCTTACATATTTCTCGGAATATGTGTTGGCAAGCTTTCGCTTCGACCAAGTTCATCTTATATTCTTGACGCAAGTCAAAAGATGATGTGAAAATTTCCGAGTAACATCTTACATGGCTTGTGTGATACAATCATTTGGTGTAGACTTGGAATATTTCGCTATGATTATTTCAATAACTTGAAAATTGCTTTGATGCTAATCGTGTGTGAAAACGGCTATTGTCATCCTCTAAGAAAGTTTCAATGATTGAAATAAGAGTTTAGAACACTTAACCATTATTGGATATGACATGTTGTGTACTCTTGCACATATGTAATCCATGTCCGGGAACCATAATATGCGCACCGTACGCGTACCTGTTGGCTTGAGAAATCCGGGAACCTAAGTATGCGTACCCGTTCTCATACTGGCGTAAGGTTCATGTCCGAATATTTCTGCTGGGATTGGAAGTACGCGTACCCGTTTTCGTACTGGCGACACCCAATCTTGGTCCGGGTATTTCAAGTATGCGTACCCGTTTGCATACTTGAAGGTTAAATTTTTAAAATCGGTTGTGTACATGAACTTAAACATTTATATAATAAGGAATGCATTCTTTGCAAACCGTGGCTATAATGTTCATGAATTGATTCGAGTGAATCAAACCGATTTTGCTTTAATTGTGTTCTTGTATACTTCTATGAGAATATTACAATTGAACAACTCTTTAACTAGTTTCATCTGAGTCATTTGAATTAGCTATGGTTAAGATGAATACGGTTGATTTGAGAGTGTTCATATGGCTAACTTCGGTTAACTATTGTTGAGCCAACATGGTGTACACGTTTAGGTACGTTTACATAAACCTAAATAAGGGTACATTTCATTTGTGTGTAACAAGCTAAGTTCGATCTAACAGTTGAAAGATATTATCTTGGTTGAATCAGGTTTTTCATCTAACGGTGAATATTGAATGCCTTTTTTCCAAGGTAACTTAGATTGTAAACCCTGATTTGAAACTATATAAAGGAGAACTCTAGCAACTGGGAAACCTAATCCCCACACTTTTGTGTGTTACTAGTTGCATAGCTAGAGTCGATTCTCCTTTAACCTTAGGTTTCTCACGAGACCCTGTAGGTTAACGACTTGAAGACTACATTGGGATTGTGAAGCCAGACCCAATTATTTTCTTTGTAGTTGCGTGTTCTGATCTTACCCGATTCTATCGTCTGAGTACTATCTTCTCTAAGATTTGCTCGAGATTTAATCTCCGATAGGCAAGATAAAAAGTAATCACAAACATCTTCGTATCATCGTTTGTGATTCCACAGTATCTAGTTTCTCTTCCATACGATTTAGATTATTGTGAGGTAATTGGTAATACTAGGTTGTTCTTCGGGAATATAAGACCGGTTTATCAATTGGTTCTTGTTCACCTTGATTTATCAAAAGACGAAACAAAACTCATAGGTATTTCTGTGGGAGACAGATTTATATATTCCAATGGACTTTTCTGTGTGAGACAGATTTGTTTATCAAGTCTTCGACTTTGGGTCGTAACAACTCTTGGTTGTGGGTGAGATCTGTAAGGACCCTCAAGCTCGTCAACGTTATTAAACCAATCAAGAGACGTATTAACCGCTAATGACTCGATTAGTTAACATATATTTTAATTAATAGAAATTAATCTAACAATAATCTAGATATGAAACTAGCACCGTTGAATAGGTCTCGAAAAGTTAGGCGAAATTGACAACTCTATCGTGTCATTCGGATACCGGACGAAGGAGATATCATCAATTTAGTGTGAGGGGAAAAATTACTATTTTTCCTTAGACCGACCTGGTTGCCCTTATCCAAAACGTGGGTGCCTCAGTAACTTTCGATGGCCTTATCTTCACCAAACGTGTCGCAGAGAAATTCATTCATCTATGTTCTTTCTTCTTCTTCTTCTTCTTCTTCTCTTCATTTCTTCCATGTTCTTCTTCTGTTGGCGATTTTGAGAATCAATTCATGATTCTGAGTTGATGTAAAGCTTGTAGAGATCGAAAGTTAAATGGTGGTGATAGTTTTGGCTGATCTGGTGAAATCAGACCCAACAGAAAAGGTAAACAAAGATTTAATTTAGGGTTTCGAATTAATTGAAATTTTTCTTTGAATTTGAAGTGTTTTGATAGATTATTAGACGGGTTTGTGTTTTTTTGAAGTCTAGATGGTTCTATAGGATTTAATTTTAGTTTCTCTGTTAATCGAATCAAATTAGGGTTTTCCCCTGTTCTTCCCCAAATTGAGAAATTAGGGTTTTGTTGATTTTAGAAGGATGATATTGAAATTGTAAGGAAGAGGTATAAACTAAGATAGAGGGAGATTGTGTTATTCTGCTCAATAGCTGTATTGTGGTTGGTTATGAGATTTCAGTTCATCAGGATGGAGGTTATGTGATTGAGTTATTGTTGTATCTAATGAAGATGGTGGAGAAAGGTTGCAATAGTTGTAGTTTGAAGTTGCAGGTGATGGATGCAACAAGATAATGGGTTGAGTTATAGGATTCTGTCTTGATGAACATAGAAGTAGAATTGGGAATTGTTGTTGATATGAATTTCAAGTGGCAGGAGAAGCTTTTAGTTAGTGGATTTGAATTACAAGACTGCTGACTTGAGAAGAATATAAATGAAGCTGAGACTGTGGTAGAAGTATAGTGTATGAACTGTGTAGATTGGTGGTAGTGATATTGTAAGCTTCAAGGATATGGAAGTGTTGATAGAGTTAATGAAGATGAGGTCTTTGTTGTTACGGGAGGACTGAATTGCTTGCAGTGATGTAGATGTTCTGTTTTGCAATGGATAATGATGCTGCCATGGTGAATACATATGTTTATAGTTACTGTGGTGGTGACTTGGTGGTGCATTCGAGTTGGAATTAGAATTAGTAATGGGATTGAACTGGCAGAAGAGGGAATGACATGGTTAAATGGTATGTGAACTGAATCCAGTGGGTCTGAAATGTGAAGATGAGTTGGTAATGATGTTGCTGTGAAAGTAAAATGGGTTGATCAATACAAGGTTTTGGGTATGAGGATGTTGAATCTGTAGGTTGATGGATTAAGCTATTATGGCGGTTTGAGTGAACTTCGAAAGTGAAGCCTGGTGTTGTTATTGTTGGTGTTGGGATTTGAAAGATGAAAGGAAATGTATTGGAAATGGAGATGTATGAATCTGTTGAGAAGTAATGAAGCTAATGATGTTATTGTTCAAATCTTAGTTGAAATGAAGATGAAAGTTAGATGTAGCTTATAGAACTGCGTACAGTTAGAAATGGATCTTTTGTTCTTGGCGAGTTTTGCTTGCATATTGATTGTGCATTAGTTTGTGGCATGAGCTAACATCTCAGGCCTTGTGTTTTAGCCTGGCAGTTATTAGTTTCATCTGACTCGTCTAAGTCAGCTCATCTTCCTGAATCGGTCTTCTGACTGAGTTGACCCTATAACCAGACTTGACCCGATTTGACTCAGTGACTTAACCAGTTGGTACCTTTGACCATTGACCCTGGACTTTGACTGACCTTGGCTGTTAATTGACCTTTTGTAGATGGGGAAAAACGATTTGCCGGTTTTTAAGGAATTGAGGAGACGACCGTACGGAGGAGACTCCTCGAACCGAGTGAAATGTTAAACCTCACACAGATGCACCGCTGTAAAGGGGGTGATTTATATTCGAGAGATCAATCTGTAGTACTCCGGCCTAAATCAAGACAATGAGCGTTCCAGAGTAAATTCGGTCACAAGAGAGGATGGGTTGATCTGTAGGAGGGAAGCTGGGAAATGTGTGGAATCAATGGTAATCAAAGATTGCGGGTGTGTGAATTCTGAATATGATAAGCTATGAATGATTGAAATTACTCAATTGAGAGTAGTTGCTCAATTGATGAGTTGATGATTTCGTGTTGTCGATGAGACCTGAGATTGATGATATTGTTGATGCTGATGATTCAATCATGATTCAGAGACTTATTTATATTGTTGGAATTTTAGACACCATGATCCCATGAAGTGTGGCAGTTGATGGAATCAAGGAGTGGGGAAGTGGAGATCGTGTTTGAAACCAGTTGCTCAACGTGTGGAGACTTGGTCGATTTTCCACCCACTACCTCGTGAATTCCTTCAACTGACTACACGACTTGCTCACATTTCATCGCATGTTTGAACACACGTGCCGTAGACCGCCAAACCAAAACCCTAAGTGATATCCCCCCAAGTGACACGATTGACGTCTCGTGGTTTGTTAGTCAATTGATGACTTCGTGGTTTGATGGGATGAAGAGTCCATGTAGTTGCTGAGTGTCGAACATGATGTTCTGAAACTCATGAATTGAATATGTCATAAGACAGAGATATAATTCTTACGATGAAGTGAGCAAGTGTTGCTCATTCGATGGATCGTTGAATATTGATTGTTGAACCAATATTCCTTGGTTTGAGAAAATATTTATCATCTGAGCAAGTGTTGCTCATGTGATGAATTGTTGAATATTTGATCGTCTGAGCATGTGTTGCTCATCTGATGGATTATTGGCAGCGTACCAAAAATATTAATTAGAATACTGGTCGTTGAACCGAGCATAATTAATAAAATTAATGACATGAGGCCGTCGTAAAATTATTAAGGTTGGAATCTGGAATGATGATCCTTGGATTCAGAAACCCTAATTTGATCAATTGATGATCAATTCATGGTTCGTCAGAAGTTTAACCATGGGACGAAGGAGGGAGCGACTACTGGTAGGACTTGAAAGAGTACCTACGACTATGTCTAACTGCAAGTGCACAGTGTCATAATGTAACACAGGGCAAGCACAGGTCGATCCACAGGGACCAGGTGGGTGTAGATTTGAAACTATGGTTTTAACTATAACTGATTCGAAACAAAAGTAGCACAAAAGGGGGTTTTGTTTCGTCGATACGACGAAGATGATGGTAGTAACAGAGATAACAAAAACGAAAACAAAAGTAATCTAACAAGCAGATAAATATGATGCTAGGGCAGTCGAATCCACCTCTTAACCACACCAATTCAATTCAATCTCAACAATGTTCTAGTCCCTTATAATGGATACCGGTGGTATTCCGCCTATCTAGGGCAGTTTCAGGAGGATAGTTTAGTGTCACTAAGATGATTCCTAACCCTAGTATTAGCTTCCCTCTCACAAGACAAACTAACCGCAGATCAATCACTTAGATAATTAAACAACCCTGATAAGGATATTCTAATCGCAACTAAGGTATTTCTCCAAAGTACTAACTGTCTTTTTAGGGCACAACTAGTCAAAGGATCGAACAACAATCAATTAAGCATGAGTTGTAGCACAATCAAAATAGTGTTACTCTAACTACAATGGATACATGGCATACACTGTGAGAGCAAAATGCTGAAGGCTCAGATTATATTTATCCAAAACATTATACCACAACAAGAACAATATCAATACACGAACCAAATGTAGCAATGGATTAATGGTTTCATCTAAACCCTAACTATGAAATTAGAACATCATGGAGATAATGAAATCAAACATGAACTACTGATTGGTGCACCGGCTAATCCGGGCATCTAGGGTTGAGCTTTGGCTAACCCAGGCATACCCACACACACACAATACCATGTTCTATTTATACCCAAAATTAGGGTTCTTAACAGTTTCCCCCAAAATTCCCAATTTAGGGTTTACATTGAAAATTAAAATTAAAGCTCACCCGTGTCTGCTTTTGTTGTCTCCCCCTCGACCCATGTCTTGTCTTCCTTCTCTGCTACTCCTCCTGCTCCAATTGTCTCTTACATCGCCTCTGCTACAAACCCTAGTTCTCTCTTTCTTGGTTGTAGCGTCTTTGCGAGAAGCTAAAACTAAGCTAGAGAGAGTCTAGGGTTTAGGGTTAGTCTGTTGTGGTGTCGGGTGAAGGTAGTGATCGTGAAGCTCGAGAAGAAGGGGAAGAATGGTGTTGCAGGTCTGTTGGTCGGGGAAGAAGGAGAAATTTGGGAAGAAGAGGAGAAGTCGATGGTTTTGGGAGAAGATATTTGGTGCTAGGGTGTTGAGCGGGTGTATCAAAATTTGATGATCGGTGATGAAAAGCGTAGGATGAAAAGGTGATGGAGTGATCCAACGGCGCGATGGAATGGATGTGGAGCGACCGTTGGATGATGAGATACATCAAAATTGACGGCGAAGATCGGGGTTAGGTGCTATGATGTTAGACATGGACTTCAGAGTTCGATGTACTCTGATGAAGCGACCGTTGGATGATGGAATGGATCCAATCTGACGGCTCTCATGGAAATGGGTATGGATATTGGAAATGGATTTGGGTAAGGGTTTTGGGCCTTGGGTATGCCAAGCTCATATCTTCTTTAAGGACAATTCTTCCTCTTCAAGCCCACTTCTAGTTGATCCGGCTCTTGCAAACATCATTCTTCGCTGCCTTTCTGCGGGAGTCTTTGCCGTTTCTTTGCTCTTTTCGCTCCGTGAGTTAACCAGGCTTTATTTAGTACCTAAAAATGCAAAATTAATTGAGAAAAGTATTTATTCTTGAAAACAACGAAAACACAGAATATGGGATAAAATGGAGCGTTAGTGCACAAATGATGAGTTAAAAGCCAATAAAAAGGTGCAAATATATACAATTTTTGGCACTCATCAAATACCCCCAAACCTGAATTTTACTTTTCCTCAAGTAAAACAAAACTAAGGAAATCCTACCTATACCACTGTCGCTGGTCTCTCGATTGCATTTAGCGAATGCAATAAGCCTTTTAAACCACTAAGTGTCCCTAGTGGACGAGTTGAAGTCGCGTGAATGTTTGCTTAGAACGTACCTACAAAGTTCTAGGACAATATATAAACTCAGATTCCATGAAATGTGACATGTGCAAGACAGTAGAAGCTCACAACAAAATGGAGATGTCAATCTAGCTATCAAAGGCACAATCCTAGCACTAATAACAAATAAAGACATGTGATAAGAGTGTAAAGTGTATCTACACATGTGTAAAGAAAGATCGGATGTTATGACTACTAATCACCAAGAGATAGTTTCTCAGGCTAAGAACCGAGGTCGAAATCTAGCTAGCTGTCCAGACTTTACGAGAATTGTGAATGAGTTGGAGGTATTTCACAATTACTCGCGTTGTACATCAATGGCATACACCCTTCCTTGCTTATACCACAAAAACACAAAAGATGACTCTTTACATGACTCTTATTTACATTGACTACTCTCTTTTATTTTTGGAACAAGAGAGGATGGAATTGATAAATACTTGATTTTTTTATTTTTTTTTTGAAAAAAAATTTACAACATGGGAACTCTTTTGATACATAAGCAACAAGAAACAAAAAAATTACATGACACTTTGCAAGAGGTAGCCCTTTTTGATGCACCCAGTTAAATTCGATGGTTGTCTTTCTTAATGTAAGCTCCACCTTCTATCCCAACCAACCAAAGAACAAGCTAGTCAAGTTTCGTTCAGTATTCTAAAGTGATTGGCAATCGTGACTTCCGATAGAACACCTCAAGGATGAGGCTATACATGTATTGGTAGATCGAGCGCGTGCAAGTTTCTTATCACTATGTGAATTGTGCTAGAATCAGGGTGCCTAAATATCTAGACTAAGAATCCTTATGTTTACATACATGCACAAGAGTCAACATTTCAAGGTAAATGAGCTCCATTTTTATGTTTTTTTTCAAATTTTTAATTTTTTTATTTTGATTTTTTCATTTTTTTTTTCAAAAAGAAAGAGTTCTGTTTTCAATTATAGCATGTTATCAAAGTATCTACTTTTCACCCCCAAACCTAAACTAAACATTGTCCTCAATGTTTCAAAAGATAAACATGATTATAACATATACCATGAGAACGATGCTAAGTGTAGAAACCCAACAGTAACTCAACTGAATTCACATTGGGTTAGCACAATATATACAAGAAACATATGATTCCACTAAACATTACCTACCAGATTATATACAAACAATTCATTATATACATACAGTCTAAAGAGTTGAGGATCAACCCAAAAGACAAAGTGTTGAAACATAGACAGTTTCAAACAACTATAGTTTGACTGAAATGCGAGTGAGAGTGAAAAACCAAATGAGCTACCCTTAAACCTGGATTTTACACTACATATACTATTGGATACAAAATCTCGCAGTTTGGGGGTTCATCATGCACAAGGTCTAACTCGAAATGGACTTTGCTAGGGACGGGCAAACATGCATATTCAAACTGTGGCTCCTTAAAGGTGTTGTATTTAGATGCAAAATAGTCCAAGAGAACTTGGGAGGCACACAGTTCCAGGCCTAGATTAGGTATTCTCAAAAAAGTTGGTTTTACAATATTGTTACAAACCAAATCTAGGTTGGGTGGAATAATCTCAATATGCGATTTAGGTAAGAAAGTTGGTACTTCTAAGTTATTTTCATGGATAAGATCAATAGTACCAACACATACTTCCCCTAAATCAGAAATTGGTAAATCATGCTCACATTCATCGAACAAAACATCAAGACCTAAATCGGTATCACGATTGTCCGTAGTACTCAAATCAACATCAGAAGAAATAAAATTTTGTGACTTAGGCAAGGAATCAGACACATCAAATTTGTTTTCATGCATATTAACATTAGTGTCTACAGAAGATTCAACTATTCCTATGTCATGCTCATCTTCGAAGAACAATTGTACAAGTACCATATCAATATCAAAATCATATGATTTGCTATGAGTATTAGAAGAAACAACATTCATGAAGGTCGAGGGCGAGAAGCCATATGTTATTGACCCAAAAGGTTCCACAATATTTTCATGTTCTTCTAACATAACATCATAATCTTCATAATCATCATCATGGTAACATGCATATTGGTCCTCATTAACAGTGGTGGTGTCATTAGTCGATTCATGTTCCTCTAAATTAGGTTCATATTCAACATCATTTACATGAATGTGACTAGACACTTCATTAGGGACAACATACATTTCCTCATGAATTTCCTCCTTTTGTAGGTGAAGCAAAATCTGATCTAAATATGCCTGAATTCGTGATGTAGATCTAGCAAAGTTTTGCTCACTGAGTCTGAAAGCTTATGTGGTGGAGTCTAAATTCATGGGAGTACAAAATTCTTCATGTTCAAATTGTGGTGAATGGTACATGTGTGCATGGTCATTAGGGTTTATAAAAGATTGATCGCAACCCTCAAAGGATTGATTATGGTCCCAATGACTAACAGCCTCACAATTTGTGAGCATTGCATAATTTGGATTTTCATGGGATTCTCTAAATTGCCTATAATCATGCAAAATATAGTAATATTTATCAGGGTGGTCTAAACCACCACATAAGGTACATGCATAGATTTCAGGTCGTCTATGTGAACTAGATGCTACAGATTTATCATGTGTTTGCATTTCTAAAGCAGTGATCCGAGCCTCTAACTGATTCACAAGTGACGAATGTGTGAGTTGGATATTGTCTAGATGTTCATTTTCACTCAATGGTGGGTGATACATGTGTGAATAGTCATTAGGGTTTGCATATTGAGGTTCATGACCTACAGAAGGTCCATAATAATAATCCCTATAAATATTGACATTATGGTCTGTGGGAGGCTCATAAGGTGAATCATGCCCGTAAGCTTCTCTAATAGATTTATTCCCAGTGGCAGACCAAAATCCAGACAAGTTATGTTTATCAAACAATCACACAATTCAAAAAGAGAAATAAGGCCCACACTTTTCAGTTATGGGTTTCAAAAATTTGGTTTTTAGGCTTTAAAGGTAAAGCCTATTTGGGATTTTTGGTTAAAAAGAGGGAGAAAAATTTTGGTTTTTGAATGGAAGAAAACTTTTAGTTTTAATTGGGAGATAAAAAGAAAAATTTGGTTTTTAATATTGGGAGAAAAACTTTGGTTTTAAAATTGGGAGCAATCCCACATTGGTGGAGCACGAATTTGGTTTTGAGTTGGGAGAAAAATTTGGTTTTGTTGTTAGGAGCAAGCCCACATTAGTGGAGCAAGAATTGGGTTTTGAGTTGGGAGAAAAATTTGGTTTTGTTGTTAGGAGCAAGCCCACATTGGTGGGAGAATTGTGCAGCCAAAAAGGAAGTTTTGAGCAGGCCCAACTGTTGGGTTGGAAGTTGGTTTGAATTTTTTTTAACTTTTGAAGCTTGAGCCAAGCCCAGAGACACTTAATTAGAAGCCCACAATTTCAAAAATACAAGCCCAACAGACAGTAAAGAAGGCCCAGTTGGGCCTTGCTAATGGGTTAGGCTTACTTGTTTGGAGGGAAACCCAGTTGGGCTTTTTACCCCTTTTTGTTTGTTGCACAGCCCAGTTGGGCTTTGTTCAGTCTTCCACTCCACAAACAGCAGCCCAGTTGGGCTTTGTTCTCTTGTTTCACATTGCACAGCCTAACAGAAGAGAAGTAGAAACCCAGCAGCAGAGGGGCAGCACCAACAGTCCTAGCTTCACCAGCAACAGCAGCTTGGTGACAAGCCCAGCCCAGCAGCTTCAAAGTCTTCAATCAACTCACAACAGAGCACCAGTGGTACCTGTAAGTGGAAAACAAGGATTGTCAGAGCACCAGCTTCTCCTTGTAGGAAGACTCAAGGATTTTTATCAACAAGTGATGCAAAACTACAAGACTATGCAGCTAAGAATATGAGATGCAGGTGCAGCTACAGATGAGAAACTAAAATGCAGTTACAGGAAAAACAGCAAATATGCTTACACTAAATGCACAGTAAGTTATCTAAGATGTAAGTAAAGAAAAACTAAGATGAACAGCAAGGAAAACAGAAAACAGCAAAGCAAGATACACAAAGCTTCAACCACACAGCAGCCAAGTCCCCGGCAGCGGCGCCAAAAACTTGGTAGGACTTGAAAGAGTACCTACGACTATGTCTAACTGCAAGCGCACAGTGTCACAATGTAACACAGGGCAAGCACAGGTCGATCCACAGGGACAAGGTGGGTGTAGATTTGAAACTATGGTTTTAACTATAACTGATTCGAAACAAGAGTAGCACAAAAGGGGGTTTTGTTTTGTCGATACGACGAAGATGATGGTAGTAACAGAGATAACAAAAACGAAAACAAAAGTAATCTAACAAGCAGATAAATATGATGCTAGGGCAGTCGAATCCACCTCTTAACCACACCAATTCAATTCAATCTCAACAATGTTCTAGTCCCTTATAATGGATACCGGTGGTATTCCGCCTATCCAGGGCATTTTCAGGAGGATAGTTTAGTGTCACTAAGATGATTCCTAACCCTAGTATTAGCTGCCCTCTCACAAGACAAACTAACCGCAGATCAATCACTTAGATAATTAAACAACCCTGATAAGGATATTCTAATCGCAACAAAGGTATTTCTCCAAAGTACTAACTGTCTTTTCAGGGCACAACTAGTCAAAGGATCGAACAACAATCAATTAAGCATGAGTTGTAGCACAATCAACATAGTGTTACTCTAACTACAATGGATACATGGCATACACTGTGAGAGCAAAATGCTGAAGGCTCAGATTATATTTATCCAAAACATTATACCACAACAAGAACAATATCAATACACGAACCAAATGTAGCAATGGATTAATGGTTTCATCTAAACCCTAACTATGAAATTAGAACATCATGGAGATAATGAAATCAAACATGAACTACTGCTTGGTGCACCGGCTAATCCGGGCATCTAGGGTTGAGCTTTGGCTAACCCAGGCATACCCACACACACACAATACCATGTTATATTTATACCCAAAATTAGGGTTCTTAACAGTTTCCCCCAAAATTCCCAATTTAGGGTTTACATTGAAAATTAAAATTAAAGCTCACCCGTGTCTGCTTTTGTTGTCTCCCCCTCGACCCATGTCTTGTCTTCCTTCTCTGCTACTCCTCCTGCTCCAATTGTCTCTTACATCGCCTCTGCTACAAACCCTAGTTCTCTCTTTCTTGGTTGTAGCGTCTTTGCGAGAAGTTAAAACTAAGCTAGAGAGAGTCTAGGGTTTAGGGTTAGTCTGCTGTGGTGTCGGGTGAAGGTAGTGATGGTGAAGCTCGAGAAGAAGGGGAAGAATGGTTTTGCAGGTTTGTTGGTCGGGGAAGAAGGAGAAATTTGGGAAGAAGAGGAGAAGTCGATGGTTTTGGGAGAAGATATTTGGTGCTAGGGTGTTGAGCGGGTGTATCAAAATTTGATGATCGGTGATGAAAAGCGTAGGATGAAAAGGTGATGGAGTGATCCAACGACGCGATGGAATGGATGTGGAGCGACCGTTGGATGATGAGATACATAAAAATTGACGGCGAAGATCGGGGTTAGGTGCTATGATGTTAGACATGGACTTCAGAGTTCGATGTACTCTGATGAAGCGACCGTTGGATGATGGAATGGATCCAATCTGACGGCTCTCATGGAAATGGGTATGGATATTGGAAATGAATTTGGGTAAGGGTTTTGGGCTTTGGGTATTCCAAGCTCATATCTTCTTTAAGGACAATTCTTCCTCTTCAAGCCCACTTCTAGTTGATCCGGCTCTTGCAAACATCATTCTTCGCTGCCTTTCTGCGGGAGTCTTTGCCGTTTCTTTGCTCTTTTCGATCCGTGAGTTAACCAGGATTTATTTAGTACCTAAAAATGCAAAACTAATTGAGAAAAGTTTTTATTCTTGAAAACAACGAAAACACAGAATATGGGATAAAATGGAGCGTTAGTGCACAAATGATGAGTTAAAAGCCAATAAAAAGGTGCAAATATATACAATATTTGGCACTCATCAACTACATGGGACCGTGGATCAACCATGTAGCGTCCATATGCTCACGTGAGCAAATACGAAGAACTCCTAAAGAGTTGACGATTTGTTGGTGGAAGAATAATTAAATGCTGACTTAATCATTTATTCAAAAATGCTCGTATGAGCCTTAGGTGAGAAATCCTAATTAATTATTACGAGGCGAGGGACCGACCATGGAGTCATGAAACCGGCCCTGGGTTGTCACGTGACCGCCTGACGATCACTTCATGAAAATCCAAAGTGTTTGGAAGAGTTTTGGACCTAATACGAGCAATTGTGCAAATTAGGTCAAAACTGTGAAAATTGATGGGACCGGCTTCCGTGAGCCAGAGAGCCAATCTTGGTCGGTCAAGATAGCGTGCTCGTTCCCCCAAGGCGTCCGCGTCTCAGTCCTGAGAATTTTGATATTTTCTGGCGTGCAATTGAGCATCCATTCGAGAAAATATGCCAAAATTAGGGTTTCGACGAAACTGAGGAAAACACCATGAGATGATGAAAAATAATTATAAAATAAGAAATGAGGAGGCGTGGGACCGCCATGGTCAAGGCATGGTCGACCGGCCGTGACCACTATCCCGTGGTGCCTTTTCCTTAATTTTATAATATTTTGATGATTTTATGAAATATTCATGAATTTTGAGAAATTTGATGAATTTAGGGAGTTTCCATGAATTGAAGGAGTTTCCATGAGTTCATGGAAGCAAAATATTAAAATAATAAAAAACACGGGTGTGTGGGACCATGGAGGCATGGCCGGCCGGCTATGACCCAGTCCCATGAGTTTTTCATAATTTTTTAATATTTTTAGGTATTTTTGATGATTTGAGGGAATTTTTCCTAATTTGAGAGAAATACCATAAAATCAAGGAATTTGATGAATTCAAGGAAAAATAGGATAAATAATAATAAAATAATAAAGCAAAGGGCGTGTGGGACCGGCTAGGGTATGGCCGGCCGGCTAGTGGCCCGGTCCCACAAGTTTTCATAATTTTATTTTATTATTATATGATGATTTGTGCAAAAAATACCATGAAATCAAGGAGTTTTTTCATGAAATTAGGGAAATAATAATAATAATAATAAAATAATAAGGAACCGTGGGGTGTGGGGCCGGCTGGAACCAAGGCATGGCCGGTTGGACAAAGGTCACGCCCTACACTCCTTTCCTTGATTTTATATTATTTGTTATGGATTTATGGAAGTACCATGAGACCGAGGAGCTTCCTCGAGACGAAGGAGATTTGATCAGATGAGAGAATTTTCATCAAATCATGGAAAATAATAAAAATGTACTAAAAATATAAAACTGGCGTGGAACTGACCACGGCACGGTCGGTAGGTCGTGTGTCCGTGTTCCCAACACCTTGGTCAATATTTTTAATTATTTATTATTTTCTTCCCTATTTTGCATAGGTTCATCGTTTCGTTGTATTTTGAAATACTCATTCGTGCGGTGACTGTTAGTGTATCGTCGTCGAATACACTTTCACCATTTGAATCGGGGCTTACTTAGAGGTAGCTCAGACGCCCGGTTGTTGACTATTTATTACTAATTGTGGAATTCAGTGGAGAATAATTCACAAAACTGAGTAATAAGATGTTTATTATTAATTCATAGGATCAGCTGAGGATTCGACTACGAATTCATAATAATAAAGTGAGCATTACCATTCCATGGGATCATAGATTAGACCATAGAATCGGAGTAATTAAGATTTATCTATTACCATTTATGAGACCAGTTGTGGATTCGATCATGAAATCGGAGTAATGAGATAATATAGTTATTGCTATTCTATGAGATCAAGTCGTGGATTCGATCATAGAATAAAAACAATTGTTTATTGCCATTCCGTGAGACCAGTCGTGGATTCGACCATGAAATAGGATCAATTGTTATTGCCATTCCATGGGACCAGTCGTGGATTCGACCATGGAATAGGAGCAATTGTTATTGCCATTCCATGGGACCAGTCGTGGATTCGACCATGGAATAGGAGCAATTGTAATTAGGAATAATTAACTTTGTGGCTCTATACTAACAGAGCAAGCTGTCTAGGAGCATTAATTATCCCGATATGAGCTTGTCGGTAAGTCATATCCTTTATATAGTCAGGGTAAACTCGTTGTTTGTTCCTGGAGACGTTATCGCTCTATACTAGCAGAGCAAGCTGTCTAGGATCCGTCCATCTCGTGATACTATATAGAAATAATCACTGAAAGTATTCAGTATTCATGAGATATGTCGCTGTCCAGTTGTGAGACTACATATCTACATGTACTCTGAGAAAAAGTACTCTCCGTTGAGAATTCGATGAGAGACCCGTGTCTCAATACTCACGTCTGATTGCTGGATCAGAGCTTCGTATAATTATGAGTTTACGATTTTAGCCCTTGTCAAAAATCCACCTTCTACACCTTTGACCGTCAGTGACTGTTAGTTTGACCTAGATGGACGGGCCTTGTGTGATGGACTTGGTTTAGTAGACTTGGGCTTAGGCATAGTTTTCCAATTTTGATAACTTGGACCTTTATGGTCCGAATTGACCTTTGGTTCCTTCGAAAAAGTTGTAGTTATTCATTAGAACTGTCGAATGGACTATAGACCAACCTAATTGAATTAGGAAACCTTTATTTGTTCTAAAGATAGACAATAAAAAGGTGTAGAACCATAAACGGGATTAGAACCATTAAATAGTTCACTTAGCATAAAACTAGAGATGTATATGAAATTATGTTATGAACCTTGTGTGAGCTTATTGGCTGAATTCTTAGAGTGCTTGTGTGATTAACAATTAGTCTTTATTAACAACGAACGATTCAAAGGATGATCTGGTGGATCGCAGATCTCGAGGTAGGAGTGGTTTGCCTTCCAAACAGGTGGGTTCTTGTAACCTTCTTGTAATCATTGAGTTTCTTTCCTTTGCGAGCATGATGCGCTTTTACTATTTGTATGAATGTATACTGTAAGTGCTTATACGATGTTTGCTTGAAATGTAACTGTGTGTGTCTAATATGCATTGTGTGATTTTCCCGCAAAGAGTGTCTATGTTTCCCCACGGCTCTTAGCTAAGTTAAGTAGGGCGGTAAGTCATCCATCGGAAATAGTATTAGTAGAGCGGTAAGTCATCCGTTTGAATATTATTATAACTATTTCATTAGTAGGCCGGTAAGTCATCCATTTGAATATTATTGATTATCAAGATAGTAGGGCGGTAAGTCATCCGTCAGCAATAATATTAGTAGGGCGGTAAGTTATCCGTATGATTATTATTATATATTACTTTATTTTAGGGAAATCACTCGTGTGCATATTATACTTGTTTGACTAACTTTCTGATCGTGATGGTGATATTCTGAATCATGGTTTGTATGAACACTCTGTGTGGATGATATTATTATTATTGATTAGGGTTGTTCTCACGTCGTCTTCTCCAATGAGTTTGGCGAGGTTAGGATAACACTTGCTTCTTGTTGCATAAATTGTTGAATACTTAGATTCATTACTCTTTCTTTCAGTTACTGTTATTCTAAAACTGTGAAGCATGTTAGTGATTACTTGAGAGTTATATGTTATCACTGAGCACCCTTTGGGATGATGTGCTCACTTGTTCCCACTTCAGTATTCAATAATCAGAAGAAATTGAGCGCTCGAAGATATCCGTTTCGTAGCTTAGAGCTTTATCGAATATAGTGTTGTTGTGCATCTTTTACTACATGTATTCTTTCTTATTATGTAAAAAACACATTAATATATTCTTAGAACTCGAAAGACTTTCATTTATCCAATATCAGAGAGTTGGGGTTTTGTTATTAGCACTTTCTGTAATTATGATTCTTAAAATCGATAAACTAGTTTTGATGTTTCTATTAGGTTATGATCCTATCAGCTAAGCAGCTTTAGTATTTGGGGCGTCACAAGATCTGCTAAGGGAATCAAGTGCGCAGTATCCTGCTGGGATCAGAGACGTAAGGAACGCAACTGTACCTTGAATCAGTGTGAGATTGATTAGGGTTCAACTACAGTCCAGTCCGAAGTTCATTGGTAGTAGGCTAGTGTCTGTAGCGGCTTAATACAATGTGGTGTTCAAACTGGACTAGGTCCCGGGGTTTTTCTGCATTTGAGGTTTTCCTCGTTAGCAAAATTCTGGTTTTTATGTTATTTCTTTTCCGCATTATATTTTGTTATATAATTGAAATATCACAGGTTGTGCGTTGAATCGATCAATTTGGAAATTCAACCTTTGGTTGTTGATTGAAATTGATTGATCCTTGAACATTGGTCGTCTTTGGCACCGTTCAAGTTACTACTCTTATATTCAATCGGGGTCGCAAATTTCTATTTGCTGATTGCAAATTGAATTGAAATATAGAGATATAAACTCTTTGATATACTTTTCTAAAGATCGAGTCTGACTGTCTAGTTGATTCTCTTTAAAGTACATTGGAGAAAGTCCTCTCTGATTGCCAAACGAATTGTTTGTTGTGGTTGTTGTACCCACGCATTTTCAATTGGTATCAGAGCAAGCAAGCACATTAAAGACCTTATAAGTCTGTGTTTGTAGCGATCCGATATGGACAGAAGGGTTATCTCTCTCTGATAAACGCATTGCCAGAAATAAAAACTTTGTTTTTATGAAATCTTTCAAAGAGAAAGATTTGTCAATCTCGAATATAGATGAACCTAGTGTTCCAGTGAAACAGACTTGCATTGACAAGTGTTACCCTGACTACCTTACTGACGAGGCTGACTCTGAAGTCGAAAGGAATGCAGCCAAAGATAGTGCAGTGATTCTAAAACTTGTTAGAATCCAGGATGATGATGTCAATCAGTTGAAACACAAAGTCAATGTCCCTGTTGGTATGGGCGTGACTCTCTTTTAAAGGTCCTTCGTGAGGAAAATGCCTCTGTCTGTCCTTCACATATCTTGCATGAGGGAAAACTCAAAGAGGATGCTTTGGATACTGAACTTCTTTTGAGTAAACTCTTTATTCAAGAATGTTCCAAAGAGTCCACTGTACCAACTGCTTCTGATTTAACTGGAAACATTTCTGATTCAGAAGCAAAATATAAATCCCTTCCTGTTGTCCTATGTCTTCCTATAATCTAGGAATTTCCACATCACATGGAAGGAAGGATTCTCCCAACGATGATGTTAAGACTGTTCTGTCTAATCACTCAGGTTATTAGAAAATGTGTCTCTTTTGTGACTCAAAAGGACATGATGAACAAAAGAAGAATTCTAGGTTGAATGACATTTATAATCGTCTTCAACACACCTTAGATTTAATTCTCAAAGGTGTAACTGACATTCGTATGTCTAAACCAATTTATTTTAGTACTCACCCTATGCACCCCACCAGGAAAGTCAGTTCGATATGTTTCTCAAATGTTCAAATACGAAACAGTCTTCCTAAACCATTTCGTCGAATAAGAAATCATGGATATTCTTTAATCAAAAAGGGAGAAAATGTTGTACATGATGTGAAAAAGGTACCAAAAGAAGGAAGCAAAAATGGAGAGATGGAAGACAACCAAAAATAAATAATTGAAGGATATAAAGAAATCATCAATAGGCTGTTAATTCCCTCTGGACAAAATTCTTCAGGTAAGAATCAATACTATGCGTCGTATTTTGGTGATAGTAAATTTTATGATAACTTTTCACATCATAACAGTTTTCCTCCAAAGATCAGGAGAAAGAGGTTTAACCAGAAACAACGTTCATTTGATGAGCTCAAAGCTCATACTTGTGCTAATTAATCACAAGGTTGAATTCTCACTCTCGAAAACCCTGGTGGAGTGAAAGTTTATCAGGTATACTTGATGGCAAAGTGTTTTCTGATTCTCCAGCTACCTTTGTGTCGTTCTTAGCCGGTTTATCATTTACAAACATTTTTGCACGAGTATTTGTTTGTTCTGTTTTGTTTTTTAATTTCTCAAGTGATAAGCACGTAAGTGCTACATTTTGTACCCATATTTATATTAGCTAGGACTCAATATTTTATCTAAGAATACTATTTTAGTACTTTTGTAGAAAGTACAAGTGAACTCCGGTCAGAGAAGAATAAATAGATGTTAATTGGCGTTTGCGACAAATATGAGCAAATCATTAGGAGAAGCCAGCTCAATTGTCATGCTTACAACTGTGTCCCACTAGCTTGTAATTCTACTGCATCAGAGAAGTTATTGAAGGAGCACCTGTATTCATTATACCAAATCATGTGGCTGGAGGCGACAGACAGCCGCAAGCAAGAGAAGAAAAAACAAGTGCATCCGCCGAGGTGTTCTTATAGCATAAGAGCAAGAGACGACGGAGACGACGTCCGTTCAATCCTTCATCTTTCGTTATTATTTTTAATGGGTTTTAAGAAACCCATAATCATGTCTTGCTAGAAATGTAATTAGGGTTTATTGGATGAAACCACTTTGGGTATTAGGCTAATTTGAAATGATATATAGAGTTAGACCAATATGATTTGAATTGATTAATTTTGGAATAATATTTATTGATTGATCGAAAATATAAGTTGTTGCTTCACCGATCTTAAAAAACTATGTGCTTTTTTAATAGTTTTACAAATACAAATGCCTTATTATTTGATGATCCATGCTTCGTTAAAAACTTTGATGGGTTATGCTTAGAAAAGTCATATAGAATTTGTGAACCTTTATTTAGTTTCGTACAACTTTCTCGCTGATGCAATTTGATGGTTCATGCTTGGATTTAGTCTTTTGATGTGTCATGCTTAGGGTATACCAGTGATATTTGCGACTCAAATATCTATAATAGGTGATGTCAATAGAAAGAATAATACACTTATCTACAATTATGTTTCATTTCAGTATTTGCAAGGAAATAGTGGTGGATATCAATAAAACCCTGATTACTAATTCTTTCATTGAATTCTTTATATTAGGTTGTTTAGTTTATTTCTTTGTTTCATTTCCAATTCTAAAAACTCAAAAATATTATTTTTGTTTCGTTTATTAGAGATACTGATTATTTGTATTTCCACCGCTCCCTGTGGGTTCGACCAGTACTTGCCTCTGTCTACTAGTTAGACACCGTGCGATTGCGGTTATTATAATATAGGCATCTCCGGATCCCATCAATTTTGGCGCCGCTGCCGGGGAGCGGTTGTGGGATATTGTAATTGGTATTTTGTACATAATTATTATTTTTATTTTTTATATTTTCTTTTATTCTTTTTGCGTAGTTTATTTTATTTTAATAGGTACCTTAGTCTGAAGAGCGGCGATTGGAGTAAACAACTGGCCTAAAGTAAGTACTTGATATTCTCGCAAAGCTTTTGTAAGGTGGGTTATTGAGAATTACTTTGTATAATGGTTTCCAGCGAGTTGACTTCTTTTATAACTTTTTGGAATCTTACAAAAAGAGTTGAGACAGAGGAGTCATCTGATATTTCACATGAGGAGTATGCATATGCACCTTCTCATTATCATGGACCTGCCGAGTGTGTAAATAATGATTGGAATTATTCTCATAGGTATAATCATTCCGGACCTTGTGAAGGTTATGATCATTACCAACCTTACCCTGGTTATGAGCCACAATATTTTGATTCCAATTATTATTCACACATTTTTTCGTCACAGTATGAGAGAGATAATGAATCTTACTGTGACCCTGCATCACAACTATCTTTGTTAGAACGTGTCAATATTGACATTGTTGAACATGCCAAAGTTAATGAGTCATTTTTCGTTGAGATGAGTAAAACTCAAGCTTATATTGCTCAACTTTCTGAATAAACTGATTTATCGATTGCTAAACTAATGCAGTCGGTAAAAGATCGTGGTCTTACTGAGGATGCAAGTTCTAATTTTTCTAATACTCTTGATATTTATGATGAAACCGCTTTAACTAATGAATCAATGTGTATGGATAATGATGATGAACTTGATAGTTGTGATCATAGGAATAGAGACATTATCATACCAAGCGAAGGTGTTATAATTAATCCAACTCCTGATCGTGTTAATGATCACTCGCCTATTCAAAGGAATGAGTTTAGGATTGAGGACACAATTCTTTTAGACGGTGTGACATATTAGTGCTATAACAATGATGCTTATGAAGAATGTGTTAATTCTGAGGAAACCGTAGTTAATTCCAACGACTTAGAGGCATTACACTGTATCTATAAGGTTTCTTTTAATCATCTTTATTGTGATATTCCTATTGATGCATTGGTTGATGATGTTTATGATGATGATTTAGTACAGGTTTGCAAATCTAGTGGAGAAGTTATTATACCTAGAACTGTTAGCACAACTTTTCAGAAGATTCCTAATTTTGTATTAGAACTGCGTGCTTCTCCAGTGTTACTAGATTATTTTGCATCTCGTGACTTCTCTTTGCCTATGCATGTCTCTCAAATTGTTTTAGCTCCCATCTCTAGCGAACCCTTTGACTCGGTTATTTTTGATCAAAATGATACATCCTTTGCAAAAACCAGGTTTGTGGGTGGCTCTTTCTTTTTCATAGTCTCTGTATCTCTAAGTTGCTACGGCGAGAGTGTGAAGTTGTTATTAATGGTATAAATTGTGTTGTGGGTTGATCCCCAAATATTTAGGTTGTTGATATATGGAGAATGCTTTATGTATATTCCAGTAGGTAACTCTATTTTCTTATTTTATTTTTATTTGTTTATTTTGGCATATTATGAATTTCCCATCATAAATTTTACGTTGAATGAATAAATAACATTGAGGACAATATAATGTTTAAGTGTGGGGGAGTGGTTAACTTTTTTCTTTTCTTTTTCAGGGATTTTCTTGCAATTTATGACCAGCTGTGGAGCGGGTCTATTGTAGGTTTGCAGGTATATTATGACCAGTTGTGTAGCGGGTCTTAAAAATAAATAAAATAATTGATATGACCAGCTGTTTAGCGGGTCTAAAAAAAATTATCATCATGGTTTTTAGGGTTATGACCAGCTGTGTAGCGGGTCTTGTGTATGGTTTTTGATATGACCAGCTGTGTAGCGGGTCTATTCTTTTTCTTATCATTCTATGACCAGCTGTGTAGCGGGTCTATCTCTCTCGATCTTATCATATGACCAGCTGTGTAGCGGGCCTAAAAAATAAATAAAATAATTGATATGACAAGTTGTGTAGCGGGTCTTGTGTGGTATTTGTCATGACCAGCTGTGTAGCGGGTCTTTTATTGTTTTGCTCGAGGACTAGCAAAATATAAGTGTGGGGGTGTTGATAAGCACGTGAGTGCTACATTTTGTACCCATATTTATATTAGCTAGGACTCAATATTTTATCTAACAATACTATTTTAGTACTTTGTAGAAATTACAAGTGAACTCCAGTCAGAGAAGAATAAATAGATGTTAATTGGCGTTTGCAACAAATATGAGCAAATCATCCAAATCATCAGGAGAAGCCAGCTCAATTGTCATGCTTACAACTGTGTCCCACTAGCTTGTAATTCTACTGCATCAGAGAAGTTATTGAAGGAGCACCTGTATTCGTTATATCAAATCATGTGGCTGCAGGTGACAGACAGCCGCAAGCAAGAGAAGAACAAACAAGTGCAGTCGCCGAGGTGTTCTTATAGCATAAGAGCAAGAGACAACGGAGACGACATCCGTTCAATCCTTCCTCTTTTGTTATTATTTTTAATTGGTTTTAAGAAACCCATAATCATGTCTTTCTAGAAATGTAATTAGGGTTTATTGGATGAAACCACTTTGGGTATTAAGCTAATTTGAAATGATATATAGCGTTAGACCAATATGATTTGAATTGATTAATTTTGGAATAATGTTTATTGATTGATCGAAAATATAAGTTGTTTCTTCACCAGTCTTAAAAAACTATGTGCTTTTTTGATAGTTTTACAAATACAAATGTCTTATTATTTGATGATCCATGCTTCGTTAAAAACTTTGATGGGTTATGCTTAAAAAATCCATATAGAATTTGTGAACCTTTATTTAGTTTCGTACAACTTTCTCGCTGATGCAATTTGATGGTTCATGCTTGGATTTATTCTTTTGATGTGCCATGCTTAGGGTATACCAGTGATATTTGTGACTCTAATATCTATAATAAGTGATGTCAATAGAATGAATAATAAACACTTATCTACAATTATGTTTCATTTCAGTATTTGCAAGGAAATAGTGGTGGATATCAATAAAACCCTGATTACCAATTCTTCCATTGAATTCTTTATATTAGGTTGCTTAGTTTATTTCTTTGTTTCATTTCCAATTCTAAAAGCTCAAAAATATTACTTATGTTTCGTTTATTAGAGATACTGATTATTTGTATTTCCACCGCTCCCTGTGGGTTCGACCCGTACTTGCCTCTGTCTACTAGTTAGACACTGTGCGATTGTGGTTATTATAATATAGGCATCTCCGGATCCCATCATCAAGTAGTGTCAAAAATTGCTATGCTCTAAATTTTTCTCTTGTGAGAACAAATTTATTTGTGAGCCGAGTTTTGTGTATTTACTCACCTAGCAAATATTTGCTAAACTTGTTTTTGCAATTTTGTTGTTTTTGGTATTTTCACCAATGGGGATAAGTCTGCGTACGTGTGTGTACCTACTTTATATGACACATACCAAACTTGGAAACCCTAAATTATGTTTTCTGTGAAACCTTATAAATATCAAACCTTTTATGAGAGTGTGCATACTCTAGTTTTATTTTTTAAGGATGGGGTCTCCTCCAAGTTCTTGGGATTTACCAGCTAATTCTATCGATGATGTTGTTTACCTTGAGTTCGTTTTAAAGAAAAAAAGTATCCTTGTTAAAGCTGACGAGCTCGAATCTCGTGCCTCATGCTATTATGCGTTTTCTCATCAAGATCAAGAAAATGCTGGGATGGTCTCTGCTGAAGTGGTTCATGGTTTTCTCACTGATCTTGGGAAGACTCAACTGAATCTTGAGAACTCTGTAAAGGATCTTAACATACTACGAACTGAGATGAAAAAGGTTAACTCTGACCTTGTTCTCATGAAGTCACATGTTATGGATCTTCTCAATGAGGGTATCTTCTCCGAAGATGCAGTTGATACCGCCAGTCACAAGCCTGAAAGTCCTGGATCGCCTAAAGCTTTCGTACCTGAACTCTGATTTTTGGCTTGTGTTTGTTCTTTGTTTTTAGAGTTTGTTTTGATTGTTTCTAGCAAACTTCTTATAATAATTTTATTCTTATGTTTTTAAGAAGGATGACTAGGATTTGGAATAGCCATTATTGTGAGTACACATAGCTATTTCCAACGTTTTTATCTTCAATGTTTTTAGATTTATTTATTTAAATTCTAAGTTATTTGGAAGATGATTTTTGCAGTATTAATCTTTATGGTTTCATATATTGCAAATTGTTATGGGATATGTTGTTTACGTCCGTGAACCTTGACTGTCCCATACTTGTTCAAAAGTTATCTCTATTATATGTTGGTATGAAAGTATTGATAAAAGATAGAATGAACTTTTGACAAACAAAAGTTAAGCCTATTATGTCTTTATGCAAATATTGATGGAAGATGGGATGAACTTTTGTTTACAAAGATTAAGTCTATTATATGACATTGTGCAAATAGTGATGAAAAATAGAATGAATCTTTGTTTATTCCGCAATATTGGTCCTTCCCTGATCCACATCTTTGTGCAAATACTGTGTTGCTCCGTAAGTTCTCTTATGTTGAGCATGGCCAATTGAATTGATTATTTTTGTGGCTAATTCAATTGTGATTTCTTGGATACAAATTCATGTTTCTCATGTGATTTGATTATGTCCAAAGAAATCCTTCTTTTTTCGTAAAAGTAAGGTCGCTCTTGTTATTCTTTAGGGAATAACATTTTATGGGGGAGAGTTCTCTTTGAACTTGTGCTTAATTGCCAAATATTTGTGGGGAGTGTGGATGTGGAATATTGTAGGAGTTATCTTGTATCTTTATAAACTCCTTGATGAATGCATTTAGCTTCGGCTATATGATTGCATCTAAATAAGTTGGTATGTTATTCTCTTTTGTTCATGAAGTATCTCTATGAAAATTTCATGAGGATCCCACTAGTTTTCGTACCTTTGCCAATTTATATTGACAAAAAGGGGGAGAATTAATGTGTAGTTCCATACTACAAATACATATGGTTTACGGATCATTACGTAAGGGGGAGTGGTTTTCATTTCGAGATGAAGTATTGACTAAGGGGGAGTGATACATATCACCATAGTATTGTTGTCAAAGTTTTGATACAATTGAACTTTGATGTTGTGTAATGATACTATGACACTGTATAATAATGATTGAGAGCAACTGTTTTCTCATTGTTATCGCTACGGATCTTCAAAAACTATGATGCTGAGTTGAACACGTTTAGAATCATGGAGTACTTGGAAGTGACGAAGATTTCGAGTCGCGCTGAAGATGCCAAGGAGATCAAGAATTTGGATGAGAAGCTACAAAGTTTTATTTATCTTGTAATCCATATGTATTGATAATTTTGTCACTAAAATTGACAAAGGGGGAGATTGTTATAGCACTGCTCGGTCGAACTCTCATGTGTAGATATCTCAAGCATGTTTATCAATGTTATTGATCAAAACTATAAATCTTGATTTCTAGTCTACTTATAGATGTCTCGGACTAGGACATAGATTGTGTAGTTGAGCCTTAGACTTCACGACGTTCATCATTTGAAGACGAAGAACTACCAAAGAGAGCTTGTGGAACTTTATAAACAAAAGGTATGTGGAGACTGAAACTCATCTATCACTTGGAAAGTCTATTTCTACTCTATCTCCTATATTGAGACATAAGTCGTGTTACGATATAGTTTTCTATTATACATATTTGAGATTCCGAGTTGAGTTTAACTCGCTTACATATTTCTCGGAATATATGTTGGCAAGCTTTCGCTTCGACCAAGTTCATCTTATATTCTTGACACAAGTCAAAAGATGATCATGTGAAAATTGTCGAGTAACATCTTACATGGTTTGTGTGATAAAATCATTTGGTGTAGACTTGGAATGTTTCGCTATGATTATTTCAATAACTTGAAAATTGCTTTGATGCTAATAGTGTGTGAAAATGGCTATTATCATCCTCTAAGAAAGTTTCAATGATTGAAATAAGAGTTTAGAACAGACAACCATTATTGGATATGACATGTTGCGTACTCTTGCACATATGTAATCCATGTCCGGGAACCATAGTATGCGTACCCGTACGCGTACCTGTTGGCTTGAGAAATCCGGGAACCTAAGTATGCGTTCTCGTTCGCATACTGCCATAAGGTTCATGTCCGAATATTTCTGCTGGGATTGGAAGTACGCGTACCCGTTTGCGTACTGGCGAAACCCAATCTTGGTCCGGGTATTTCAAGTATGCGTACCCGTTTGCATACTTGAAGGTTAAAGTTCTAAAATTGGTTGTGTACATGAACTTAAACATTTATATAATAAGGAATGCAATCTTTGCAAACCGTGGCTATAATGTTCATGAATTGATTCGAGTGAAGCAACGTTTGCTTCAATTGTGTTATTGTATACTTCTATGAGAATATAGCAATTGAACGACTCTTTAACTAGTTTCATTTGAGTCATTTGAACTAGTTATGGTTAAGATGAATAAGTTTGATATGAGAGTGTCCATATGGCTAATTTCGGTTAATTATTGTGGAGCCAACATGGTGTACACGTTTAGGTACGGTTACATAAACCTAAATAAGGGTACATTTCATTTGTGTATAACAATCTAAGTTCGATCTAACAGTTGAAAGATATTACCTTGGTTGAATCAGGTTTTTCATCTAACAGTGAATATTGAATGCTTTGTTACCAAGGTAACTTAGATTGCAAACCCTGATTTGAAAACTATATAAAGGAGAACTCTAGCAACTTCAAAACCTAATCCCCACGCTTTTGTGTGTTACTAGTTGCATAGATAGAGTCGATTCTCCTTTAACCTTAGGTTTCTCACGAGACCCTGTAGGTTAACAACTTGAAGACTTCATTGGGATTGTGAAGCCAGACCCAATTATTTTCTCTGTAGTTGCGTGTTCTGATCTTGCCCGATTCTATCGTCTGAGTACTATCTTCTCTAAGATTTTCTCGAGATTTAATCTCCGATAGGCAAGATAAAAAAGTAATCACAAACATCTTCGTATCATCGTTTGTGATTTCACAATATCTAGTTTCACTTCCATACGATTTAGATTATTGTGAGGTGATTGATAATACTAGGTTGTTCTTCGGGAATATAAGACCGATTTATAAATTGGTTCCTGTTCACCTTGATTTATCAAAATACGGAAAACTCATAGTTATTTATGTGGGAGACAGATTTATCTATTCCAATAGACTTTTCTGTGTAAGACATATTTGTTTATCAAGTCTTCGACTTTGGGTCGTAACAACTCTTGGTTGTGGGTGAGATCTGCTAAGGGAATCAAGTGCGTAGTATCCTGCTGGGATCAGAAACGTAAGAAACGCAATTGTACCTTGAATCAGTGTGAAATTGATTAGGGTTCAACTACAGTCCAGTCCGAAGTTCATTGGTATTAGCCTAGTATATGTAGCGGCTTAATACAATGTGGTGTTCAAACTGGACTAGGTCCCGGGGTTTTTCTACATTTGCGGTTTTCCTCGTTAACAAAATTCTGGTGTCTGTGTTATTTCTTTTCCGCATTATATTTTGTTATATAATTGAAATATCACAAGTTGTGCGTTGAATCGATCAATTGGGAAATCCAACCTTTGGTTGTTGATTGAAATTGATTGATCCTTGAACATTGGTCGTCTTTGGTACCGTTCAAGTTACTACTCTTATATTCAATCAGGCTCGCAAATTTCTATTTGTTGATTGCATATTGAATTGAGAGATAGAGATATAAATTCTTTGATATACTTTTCTAAAGATTGAGTCTGACTGTCTATTTGATTCTCTTTAAAGTATATTGGAGAAAGTCCTCTCAGATTTCCAAACGAATTGTTGGGGGTGGTTGTTGTACCCCCACACGCATTTTCAATTTCCTTAGCTGATCTCACCCACAACTAAGAGTTGCTACGACCCAAAGTCGAAGACTTGATAAACCAATATGTCTCACACAGAAAAAGTCTATTGAACAGATAAATCTGTCTCCCAAAGATATACCTATGAGTTTTGTTCCATATTTTGATAAATCAAGGTGAATAAGAACCAATTGATATACCAGACTTATATTCCTGAAGAACAACCTAGAAATATCAATCACTCACAATAATCCTAAATGTATGGTGGTGAAACAAGATACTGTGGAATCACAAACGATGAGAAGAAGATGTTTGTGACTATTTTTTATCTTTCCTATCAGAGATTAAATCTCGAGAAAATCTTAGAGAAGATAATACTCAATCACGATAGAAAACAACAAGATCAGAACACGCAACTACAGAAAATAGTTGGGTCTGGCTTCACAATCCAATGAAGTCTTCAAGTCGTTAACCTACGGGGTTTTAGAAAAACCTAAGGTTAAAGGAGAATTGACTCTAGTCGCAACTACTATCACACAAGAGGTGTGGGGATTAGGTTTCCCAGTTACTAGAGTTCTCGTTTATATAGTCTTCAAATCAGGGTCTGCAATCAATGTTACCTTGGTAACAAAGCATTCAATATTCACCGTTAGATGAAAACCTGATTAGACTCAAGCTAATATCTTTCAACCGTTAGATCGAACTTAGCTTATTACACACAAATGAAAAGTGACTTCACCTAGATATGAGTAACCGTACCTAAACATGTACACCTTTGTTGTCTCAACAATAGTTAACCGAAGTTAGCCATATGAACACTTTCATATCAACCTTATTCATCTTAACCATAACTAATTCAAATGACTCAGATGAAACTAGTTCTAGAGTTATTCAATTGTTTATATTCTCATAGAAGTATACAAGACACAATTGAAACAAAATCGATTTTGATTCACTTGAATCAATTCATGAACATTATATCCACAGTTTGCCAAAGATTGCATTCCTTAATATATAAATGTATTAGTTCATGAACAAACCGATTTTAGAACATAACCCACTCAAGTATGCAAACGGGTACGCATACCTAAGTATCCAGACTTGGACTGTCATACACTTCCAAGTTTCAGTTGAATCCAGTACGCGTACTGGTATGTACACTATCGTACCCGGACTTCAACTGACTTCGCTAGTACGCGTACGGGTATGCATACGACATTCCGGTCTTGGATCAAAACATATGCAAGTACGCATACTGTGCACATAATCCTATTATGGTTAATTGTTCTAAACTCCCATTTCAATCATTAAAACATTCTTAGAAGACGACGATAGATGTCTCACACAAACTATTAGCTTCAAAGCAATTTTCAAGTGATTGAATGATCAATACGAAACATTCTGAGTCTACATCAAATGATTGTCTCACACAAATCATGTTACCAGGTGATTTTCACATGATCATCTTTTGACTTTCGTCAAGAATATAAGATGAACTTGGTTAAAGCGAAAGCTTACCAACACATATTTCGAGAAATATGTAAGCGAGTTAAACTCAGCTCGAAATATCAAATGTGTATAATCGAAGTCTATACAGCTATATGACTTTTATCTCAAATAAGAGATAGAGTAGATAGACTTTTGAGTGATAGATGAGTTCAAGTATCCACATACCTTTTGTTGATGAAGTTCCACAAGCTCCCCTTAGTAGTTCTTCGTCTTCAATCGATGAATGTCATGAAGTCTAATGCTCAACTACACTTTTTATCCTAATCCGAGACATATCTATAAGTAGACTAGAAATAAAGACTTATAGTTTTGGCAACTAAACTTGACAACAATCTTGAGATAGCAACCTTGCGAGTTCGACCGAGCAGTGCTCTAACAATAAGCACTCTATACCGATCTTAGAGCCATTCTATAAAGTACACACATATGTATAAGTATTGGAGCTTCACCTGGATGAACTCTCAATATTTTATGTATATGCGACGTAGGTACTGAGTGACTCAATACTCACTCTATACTGAATTTTATTGATTAGATAGCTCCTAGATGGATTTCCCACTAGTATACAACGACTTTGTCCTCAGAATGACATTGATGTTTGATGCAACTCCTCTTAGATGTCCTCTGACTATACAGAATATTCATAAAATACTCTTGTTCCACCTTCTTCCTTGACCTTATTCTTGAATAACAAAGCTCCTAGATAAATTGTCTACTAGTATGAAGAAACTTCAACCTAGATCATAGACGGATTGTCCACTAGTATAGAGCAACTTAAACTTATTCTGGTGCAATAATTCCACACCTGAATTCCATAAACCCGTTTGAAACATACATATCGTTATTGTATTCACATTATCTATACAGACCTTTAGTACTTGACGTTTATTTATCAATAATAAATTGTTGAATCATCCATGCATACTCTTAGCTGAGTGGTATAGATCTACTAGTGTTATATATTTAAATATTGGTATGCTCTTATTAAGCAATATTGATGCACTACTGTCTATACAACATTGTGTATATATATAGAATCTTCAGTACTTGGAGACTGTCACAATTTAATGCTAATCGCACAACATTATTGTTCTGCGCTAAACAGGGGACATAATGTTGATGGTGTGTTTTTTCTTAAGGAAAAAATTGTAATATGTTTCTGTCTTAATATCAGAAATACTAAACTTCGGTGTATTTTCATTCTGCAAAGAACTTCAAAAACAAACTGAGTCATAATTGTTAGAGCTTAGCTCGGTTGAACCCACCAAACGTTGGTATGTCAAGTTTGGTTGTCATATTTTAGTATCAAAACTCATCTAGAGTCGTTTGATTAAATACTAGAGTCAACTTCGTTTAGGTTAGACTAGAAAGTCTAGGAATGTTGAGACGTACAAGTATTACTTCGAAGACCTGAAAAATGTGAAGAACTAACGACTACAATGACGACATCATCCTTCCTCTTGAACTTTGGTTGTCATATTTTAGTATCAAAACGGTACTCGTAGAGCTTCCCAATCCCAAAGAAGTCTTTAAAACGAGCGGTCGTAAGAAATTTCGCCTAATTAGGGATCTTTCCTCTCTGAATAGACGACTCCACCAGTAACAACACAGCTAGGTAGTTTTGCTGGCTATGAGGATTAGTTTGCTCGAAAGTTTGGACACCAAGGAATTTCCAAAACCGAAAATATTCTCAAGATATGCAATATATTTCCAAATTAAGTTTCCATAATTCCAGGAAATGCTTTGTCCAAATATTGACCGAAATATTAGTAGAAAATCTCCAATTAGTAAATGTGCATTACCAATTTTTATTTTCTAAAGATACGCATTTTAATTGCTGGAAATTAAAAGCATATAAAACTAAAAACCTTAATTAAAAGATTCTCAATTTATTTCGATCCATGATTCTCCTTTAGCTATTAAGGAATATCTTTGAACAATAAAAGATAAGAGTTACTGCACATGTTCAAAGTATGTCGACATCTTTACTTTGTAAATCCTTTTTCATATTTACAATCTTGGAACCGATTTGCCATACTTCCAAACAAGTTTAGAATTGGTTCATCTGACTTCCAAGAACTATGTGATTGATTATCCTATCAAATCACTATTAATGGGTTTCACGGTTCTACCAAAACAAGTTTCGATTCTACCTTCATGTGGGTACTAGGATTAGTCACACTAGCTTTCCAAAAATTGGTTGACTGGGTACTAGGATCGATTACCACATATTTATGGTATCTAACTTGTATTCGGTTGCACAAGTCATGGGATCGGTTACCAATATCTAAGACTTGTTGTACCTCTTACAAGGATCTATTCCCCTTTCTTGTGATCGATTGCACCTGTTACTAGGGTCGGTTCCCCAATGTCTAGTGTAGGATCAGAATCTCGCAGCAATAATGCCTCAGCGAAATTATCAACAACAAGACAAAACAACGTCGCAGAACAACTTCAGAAACTATATATTAAACGACGTCAGTTAAAATCATGAGAAAGATGTGATGATCCTACGAAAATTAGAGAGTTTGCGAGATTAACATTTGTAAGGTTGCGAGAATGTCGCAAGCCATATCCGAAAATAATGGACAGATTAGTTGTCATCCGCTATGTATTTTCCTATAAATAGTCGTTCAACTGTGAAGAAAAGGGAGAGATCTTTTTTGAGTAAGAAACAAGTAAATAGGAGAGAGAAAATCTAGAGCAGTAGTTATTCTTGATTCCTTTATCTTTTCTTGTAAGATTGTTCAAAGATTGATCAATAAAATTAAGATTGTTAATCTAAAATGAGTTAAGTGTTAATGAAATCATATGAGGGTTGTAGTGTAGGATTTCCTGTAACTACATAATGGCGCTAGAAACAGGGACGCATCGAAGATTATTCTAGAAAAAAATTGAAGATTAATATTGAGATTTGTAAAGATTTGGAGTGATTGATTAAGAATTTTACATAATTTCTTGCAACTCGTTAACATTAAAGAAATGGCTAGGAGAAGAAATACATCAGAACAACCAACTACTGTTAGAAGAAGCAAGAGAATTGCTGGAAGAGAAAGAAGTGAAATGGGAGAATCTACTAGAATGAGAAATAATGGAGAAAATCAAATTCAACCACCAGTTCAACAAACACTAGTACAAGGAAGGAATATAGATTATGATAAGGTGAGTATACACACTTGGCAATCAAATTCCACAGAAGAAGCAGAAGAAGAGCAACAAACCAGAAACCATAGACAGGTAGAGAGAAATCAAGAAGCAGATGAAGGAATAATTCATGGAGATGAGGAAATTGGAGCATTAGAAACGTTGAGACGAAGAATACATGAAGAAAGAAGAGCTGAGGCAGAAGAACGTGCAAATTTAACAAGGCAAAATCACGAATTGAGGATGGAAAATATGAGACTACAAAGTAGAAAATCGAGAAGTATTACGAAATCATGTTCAAGATCGACTAGAAGAGAGACGAGGCGAAACTTACCCACAATTAATGCTGGAAACAATATTCAAGAAGAAATATCAAATCCTAATGAAGAATATCGCGAAAATAGAGAAAGAGTTGATGATCGTTATGTTCCACAAAATGAAACTTTTGATGATAGGCAAAATGGTAGAAATCAAGAGAATGGACAACGTCAGGGACGAAATGATCAAGATGGCGAAGGAAATCGAGAGGAAGGAAGAAGAATTTTACAGGAAAGAGAAACTCAAAGAAATCAACAGACGATCGAAGAAGAAATTGAAAGACATTATGGTGAACAATCACGTTTAATTTGCGAACGTGAAAGATTGAGAGCGGAAATGGAAGAACAAGAGATTCAAGAGACAATTCGCCAGAAAAATCACGACAATCGAGAAAGAAGGCGTACACAAAACCGGAATAATGGTAATATCAATGAAGAATATGATAGAATACAGAGGATGGCTGAAAGACAGCGAATGGAGTTAATAAGAAATGAACAAAATCATGAAGGGGAAAATGAGAGACATAATCATATGCGAGTTCAAGATAGAGATGAAGAAGAGACTCGCAGAAGAAGACGAGATGAGGATAATGAAGTAGAAATGCAAAATTTCGCGAGAGAAGAAAGACACGAACGCAGAAGAAGAGAGGCGAAATTAAAAAGACCAATGGATCAAAATTCAGGTGTAAATAAAAAAATATTGAAAGAGTTAGAAGAAATGAAAGGAATGCTAAATAATCGAGGAGAAGTAGGCAGAAGACAATTGGTTGAAGCTATAGAAAAAGCTGCGAAAGCTCCATTTACAAGGGAAGTACAATTAGGAGGAATACCACCGAAATGCAATTTGCCCGCATTAACCAGCATTTTTGATGGAACAACTTGTGCAATTCAACACATTAAAGCCTACGTGAGGTGCATATTGCAATGGGAAAATCATGATGTTGTATTATGCAAGTATTTCGCATCCAGCTTAACAGGGGAGGCGTTAAAATGGTTCGAAGGTCTACCAAATAATACAATAACATCCTTCAATCATTTGCAGACTACATTCCTGGGGGAATATATAAGTAATAATTCTTCACGACCTGGTATTGAAGACGTGTTTGGATTAAAACAAAGGATTGGTGAAAGTTTGAAGCACCTAACTAAAAGATGGAGGACTATGTGTAGCGAAATGGATGGCCACGTAAATGAGAGATATCTTATATTATCATTTATCAATGCTATGTTTGAAACCAACCTATTGTATGTCCAAATTTTCAGAGTCAAGAATACGATCACAATGACTAAATTGCGAGAACTTCAAGAAGAATATATTGCTTTGGAGGAAAGGCAAAATAAAATGGAATCATACCCAGTTGTGAACACCAGTTCACAAACAGCGAATGCAAGCTTATTACCCAAGCTAATAAACACAGTAGCGAATACTTCGCAAGTACAACAAGAGAAGGTGACAGGTAACAATCAACAGAAACTGGTGACTATGGGAAGCCGAGATCAAGAGGAGTATGAAGAAGAAAGAAATTTCTACAATCGTGGTGGAAATAACAAGATTCAAAGACTCGATCAACCACAAGAAACTTATGGAGGTCAAAGACAAAACTATAATAAGGGACAAGGAGGTCACAAGGTAGTATGGGAAGAAATCAAGATGCCACCTCTAAGTGCAAGTGTGGAGAAAATATGGGAAGCTATAATTTTAATGGAGAATATGCCAACACCATGGAACATGGGAACGAAACCACCTCCAAACCTCAGAAGTCATGAGTTTTGTTCTTATCATCATTTTCATGGACATACAACAAATGATTGCATAAATGTAAAAAGAATTATTCTGAGAATGATAGATCAAGGAAAACTAAACCACTTTTTGGTAGGACACCCACAATCTCAACCATTGCCACCACCTCCAGAGCATCACAAAGTAAACACGATGAAAAAGAAGGAAACATTCTTCATAGAAGTTGGTGCAAAAGCAAAGAATCTATTCTGTCACTCTATCGTACATTCATACAAGACAATTGAAGATTTTCATGACAATGTTTTAAGTAGAGTGTTCGCAAGAGATAATGATGGAAGAGAAGTTATGAACATTGCGAAAATCTCGCCACTTTGTGATGAGGTACATGATAATCCATTGGTAGTAAAATTAGAAATTAATCCAAAACCGAAAGAAGATGAGGATGATGAAGCTGAAGATTCATGGGCAATAAATAGAATTCTAATTGATACTGGAAGCTCTGTGAACATCTTATTTTATCATACTTATAAAACTATGGGAGGAAGAGATGATGATCTTATGCCATCAACATATAAGATATATGGTTTTAATGGTACTGCTAACAAGCCTAAAGGGGAGGTTACTATGCGGATTCCATTGAAGGGAATATCTTCTGAAATCTTATTCTGTGTCGTTGATGTAGAATCACCCTACAATGCATTAATTGGTCGACCTTGGCTACATGGGATTCTAGGTGTAGCTTCAACTTTCCACCAGTGCATCAAATTCCCTCACCCCAGCGGTGTAGGAATCATAAAGGGAGATTGGGTTGAACGAAAGAGGTGTTACGAAACTGAGATAGAATCTTGCGAAGAAAGAGCAAACAAGAAGGAAAATTGGAGACACAAAATCAAAGAGACACAAAAAAGTGAGAGGTTGATGGTGGAGGCAATCGAAAGAAAAGACCAAGATATGTTGCGAAACTAATGCTAGCTCAGAGTAAAAATGATGAACATACCACTACCAAGGAAACAGTAGCAGAAAATAATAAAGAAGCAGAGGATGACAAAGGTAATAAAAACAAGAAATGTATGAATGATTAATTTGTTGCGACACTCTCGCAATAAGTAAAATTCTCAAAAAATACATTTTATTGAATGACAAAATTGAGATTGAGAAATGCAAATACAATATGATGATGTGGAGAATCTCGCAGAGATAATGAATTTTACAGAAGACAATCAGAGAAAAATGACAAAAGAGAAAGGGGCGAACCTTTATGGCGCACACCCTAGTTCGCGAATACAATTTCGCAAGAGGAAAATGTAAGACCTAAAGTACGTCATATAAGGGGGTACCTGTTGCATGGCTCAGGGAAAGGCTACACCGCCACCGGAACCTGAGTCATGGAGATTTGGGGTCAATAAAGCCCATCCGGGAGAGGCACCTTGGATTCTCAGCTTAAGCATATGACTTAGGTTGGGCGACTAAGGTAATAAGGACTCTCCCAAGGAGTGCAGATCTGATCAAGGCGCCGAGGTACACGGTTGAGTCAAGAGTGCCAGGGGCGTTTGAAGCGCACCTTTCCATTCTTGACAAGTCTTGGCTTATACTGCACTCGGCCTGAAGAAAACCCCACTTAGGGTGCAGTATCGTAACCATAAGCCCTATAAGTAAAAGGGATAAGAGGCTGCGAAAACAACTGGTTGTTGTTAAGACTGGATGGGAGGAGCTAACCTTGTATGGTAGAAGTACGCCTCCTTAAAGGGGCAACCAGGAGGAGATAAGGGCGGCACCCTCCATTAGGGAGCTGATAAGTGTCTTAAGACGCAAATGTCATGAGGCTTTTTATTCGCAAGGGTATTAAGGCTTGTCATATTTGTGCAACAATCCTGAAGAGGCAATAATATAAAAGAAAAAGATAAGACGAGATCAATGGGTTTTCTCATGAAAGTGCGAGAACGTCCTGCGATTTCGTCGCAAGACGGCAATGTCATGGGGCTTTATTTTCGCAAGAATATTTAGGCCTGTCATATTGTCGCAACATTCCTGAAGAGGCCACAATACAAAAGAAAAAGTTAAGACAAGATCAATGGGTTTTTGCATGAAAATGCAAGGACGTCCTGCGATTTTGTCGCAACGACAAGAGGTGGCATAATAAGACCTTTAATTAGGAAGGCAAAATAAGACCACACAGTAATGAAATTTTGAAGAGAATCAAAATTCACTTCGCATAAGATTGCGAAATTATACGTAATTAGCTGCCAAATTGAGGCACAAAATAAGAAAAATTTATAAAATCTCTCATTTGGATACAAATAACAGAGGCAAGTATGGGAATGAATGAAATTAGAAAATGTTATTTGTCTCCATATGATAGATTTACAAAAAAATTCAAAAATTAATGATTATATTGATTAACTGTATTGCAAGGAAGAATTGTTTTAATGAATGCAAGTCAAAATGAAAGAAACACAAATATACAGAAAGAAAGAATAAATGTACAAGCATTATAGAGGATCAAAGAAAGAAGCAAAGACTACTTCTTAGTTGATCCTTCATCATCTTCATCAGACTTGTTCCCTTCTTTATCTGCGTCAGAATCTTCATCACCATCAGAACCTTCATCACCATCAGATTCCTCATCATTAGCTTCGCTATCAGAAATAATCAGACTGGGAGTATTCTGTGGGATCTCCTCCAAGAGACAAGGATAATCAGAATGAGGGATACCATGGTCGTCACAAACCATTTGGATAGTTTGATTGCGAAAATGCATAGCATCATTCTGAAAGTTCGCAACAGTGATCTTGATTTGATTCTTTAATCTAGAATACTTGTCGTTGCGAGAAGAAAGATTCTTTGCAAGTTCCTCTTTCTCAGCTTCAAGTTCCTCAATCTTTTCACGATATCTACTTTCAGAATCTGCGAACAAAAGACAATCAATTAATAACTTGATGAAAATTTATAAGGAACAAAAGATTAGTAAAGAAGAACAGTTAATAACCTTCTCTGTCAGAAATCATATCTCCTATGTTGCATGGACACGAACACGGGACACAGTTATGACACGACACGGTTACGGGGACACGTCAAATCTAAAAAAAACGAGTTACGGGGACACGTTATGTATATTACTCACATCATTAAAATCAAATATTACTACAATCTACACAACAAAATAATTACTCTTATTTTTAAAATATTTGATTACTAATTATATAATTTTAATAATAATGTAAAAATGGTAACGTTTTTCATGATTAATGCTTGGATATGACTGACACTGTAGTTGCAGGAAATCCCACAACACACCCCTTATATTATCACGTTATGTATAATTTCTAGATCTAAACTTATTTGATATGAAAATAAAGATAAAAATAATGGAAATAGAAAATAAGACACAAGATTTACGTGGTTCGATCAATTTGATCTACATCCACGGGGTTAGGGATCTTCACTATGATTGTTTGTAATTATATCTTGATTACATGGAGACTCCATTAATGAATATTTGGAGCTCTAGGTTGGTAGAGGAAGAAGAAGGAAATAATAATAATACAAATTCTAAACTTGTCTTCTCTCTCTCTCACTTTCCCTTTATATAGGTGTTTACATAGTGGTTGACCGCTCATATGTAGTAGAGTACAGCTCATATTATCTCGCGGCCAAACTACATTCTCGCAAGCTCTCTCTATAACTTCGCAGGCTCTATCTATAATTTCGCAAACTCTTACCGTTGTGCGATATTTGGATCCTACATCTTGCCTCTTTTTCCTTGAATATTGCTTGAAGAGCGATCTTTAAGGAAAAATCCACTTTGTAGTAGTAGTTGTTGGAGGAACGAGCGAAAGAATATTGGACTTGAAAAGTACGTACTTGCCTCTATTCTTTTGTGAAGTTCCAGAGCGTTGCGAAGTAAATAAGAAGTATCATCTCTTGAAGTATGCGAAGTATGAAGTATCGTTGAAGAAGTATAAGAAGTACTCAATCCTCAAAATATAAGAAGAACTCTGCGAAGTAAATAAGAAGTATCTGTCCTTGAATAATAAGTATTGCCTCTATTCGTGCGAAATTATTACTTCATTTTTGGTGAGGATTCTTGTTGTTGTATGTCCACTTTGGAAATGATTCTTTCCGAGGAGATAAAGAACATAAAATGTTTTCTTGGTAATCCATAGTTGCCCCTGTTCTTTATCTATGAAGGTAGAATCCTTGAGAAAATGTTGAATGTGCGAATTGTTTCCTCATTCTTATCTTGCCTCTGTCTCATGTGTTGTGCTCATGCGATAGTATAATCTATTCAAGTTGCTTATAATTGTGTGAAATAATTGAGCGAAATAATCATATCGTTCGGAATAATGACATTCTGGAAAATTCTGACACATTTGACGAAATTTTGAATCATTCTGCGAAATTCTGAACAATCCTGCGAAATTCTTAACAATTCTGCGAAATTCTGAATAATCCTACGAAATTCTGAATAACTCTGCGAAATTCTGAACAATTCTGCGAAATTCTGAACAATTCTGCGAAATTCTGAACAACTCTGTGAAATTCTGAACAACTCTGCGAAATTCTGAACAATTCTGCGAATCTAATGCTTATGTGATGATTATGTTATGAAATGTGTATGCGATGTTTATGCCATGAAATGCTTGTGCAATGCTTTTATGATGATTGTATGATGAGAATGTTTATCTATTGCAATGTATAGTTAATGTTTGTGTTACTTAGCTCATTTTGCCGTCTAAAATTGATGTAGCTTTAAATTGCTTCCATTCTTCATTTCTCTGGCTTTTTCTTTAGTGTATGCATTCATCTTCGTGTAGTTATTTTTCCTCACAAGTTCTTACTTGTGTTTCATCTTTCCTCTTTCCTGCACTATTAGTATCTCACAACAGTATGATCATAGTATCAAGTCTGCGGCATTTTCACTGCCTCAATTTCATTTCCATGTACATATTCGCAAGCTTATTTGCTTTCATATAGTCATCTTCGCAAGTTTATTTGCATACTATCTTATGTGGTCTTATTTTGACTTCCTAGTTAAAGGTCTTATTATGCCACCTCTTGTCATTGCTACAAAATCGCAGGACGTCTTTGCACTTTCATGCAAAAACCCATTGATCTTGCCTTAACTTTCTCTTTTATATTATTGCCTCTTCAGGATTGTTGCGGCAATATGACAGGCCTAAATATTCTTGCGAAAATAAATCCCCATGACATTGTCGTCTTGCGAAGAAATCGCAGGACGTCTTTACACTTTCATGTAATGACCCATTGATCCCGTCTTATCTTTTTCTCTAGTGTTATTGCCTCTTCAGGATTGTTGCACAAATATGACAAGCCTTAATACCCTTGCGAGTAAAAATCCTCATGACATTTGCGTCTTAAGATACTTATCAACTCCCTAATGGAGGGTGCCTCCCTTATCTTCCCCCTGGTTGCCCCTTCAAGGAGGCGTACTTCTACCATACAAGCTTAGCTCCTCCCATCCAGTCTTAACAACAACCAGTTGTTTTCACAGCCCCTTATCCCTTTTACCTATAGGGCTTATGGTTACGAGACTGCACCCTAAATGGGGTTTTCTTCGGGCCGAGTGCAGTATAAGCCAAGATTTGTCAAGAATGGCAAGTTACGCTTCAAACACCCCTAGCACTCTTGACTCAACCGTGTACCTCGGCGCCTTGATCAGATTCTGCACTCCTTGGGAGAGTCTTTATTACCTTAGTCGCCCAACCTAAGTCATATGCTTAAGCTGAGAATCCAAGGTGCCTCTCCCGGATGGTCTTTATTGACCCCAAATCTCCATGACTCAGGTTCCAGGGGCGGTGTAACCTTTTCCATGAGTCATGCTACAGGTACCCCCTTCTATGACGTACTTTAGGTCTTACATTTTCCCCTTGCGAAATTTTATTCGCGAACTAGGGTGTACGCTATAAAGGTTCGCCCCATTCTAATCTTAGATTTTTATGGATCTTAGATTGTCTCTTGCGAAATTTTTGCGTTTCTTTGTTCTTTTATTCTTCATTCATTCTTTCATTTCTGTCATTTCTTTCATCCACTCTTTCATTCTCATAATATCATATCATTTGAAGCAAAGTAAATATTCAAGATAAATTCTAATACATTGTAATTCTGAAATCTTTGTAATTGTGAAATCTTTGTAATTCTGCGATTGTTTCGCATTTTATAAATCAAATCAAAAATCTTTTTATTCTCTGCAAAAGAAATATTCTAGAGAAACATATAAATAATTTTGAAATCTCGCAATCGTTGTAATTTTGAAGTCTTTGTAATCTTGAAATCTTAGTAATCTTTATAATCTTTGAGATCTTGAAATCTTTGTAATCGTGCGATTGAATCGCTTTTTGTAAATCAAATCAATTTTTTTTATTCGTTCTTAGTATAAAGTAAAATGTTCAAGGAAGTGGTACTTATCTTTCATGCGAGTCGTTGTTGTTGTCAAAGAAGTGAATAAATGCCTTGAAATGTATGAATTTCGCGCAGCAAAAAGAAGTGTGAGAAGTGAGACTTGAACCCTTGACCTGCTTCTTTGATTTTCTCGCACCATACCAACTGTGCTAAGCCTCTCTTGCGAAATAATCAAAGGTCTTGCGAAGTAATCAAATTCCAACTGTGTAAGAGGCAATTCTGCATACATGCCGCGACCTGCTGCTTGCATTCATGCCTCCTGACCAACTGTGCTAACCCTCTCTTGCGAAATAATCAAAGACTGTGCGAAGTAATCAAATATCAACTCTACGAAATGAATATTTGCGAAGCAAAAATTATTTGGTCGCAGGGAGAATCGAACCCATGTCCTCTAGTTTGCATACTCCATCTCTGACCATCTGCGCTACTTGTTGCTTGCGAAAGAAACACACAATGCTGTACTTTATTCCATTTCTTCGCCTTTAGGATTTCAAAAATGTGCGAAAAATTAAGCTTGATGAGGGATTCGAACTCGAGTCTTACAACTCACTCTAGCGAAGCTTGACCAACTGTGCTACCTCTTGTTTGCGAACTAATGAAACAATATTGCGAAATTATTCATTTTTTCGCTATCTGTAAAAAGAAGAAAACTATGCTCGCAGGGAAGTTCGAACTTGCGACCACGACGTACATATTGTTCTCTTGACCAACTGTTCAAGAATCTTTTTGTGAAATAAACGCACAATGTTTTTGTCTTATTCTTTTATTCTCCCATGCAAATGAGAAGAAAATGAAAAATATGTGTCTCTGCGAAATTCGAACCCGTGACCTATCACTTACTCGCTCCATCTCAAACCATCTGTGCGAATTTCTGTTTGTGATAGAAATTGCAGCATCTGCCTCTTATCTTTTCTTCGTCTTTCCTTAACTTCTTTCACATTTGCCTTCTTCTCCTGAACATGAAAATCTTCCACTGAAACTTCCATTTTTTCCTTAAATTTCACCACAACAACTAATTTTTTTCTCTCCCTCTTTTCATGTCTTTGAATTGTTGATGATGTTTATTCCCTGAAAGTGTGATTTCTTCCATAAAATTTCCATTTTTGAACCTAAACTTTGTAGATCTAGAAAAATATGAACAGTAGATAATCTTCATGAAAATTTCTTGATCCAACAAGTTACGGGAAGGATAAATCCTTTACTCGTTCCCTGTTTCTAACGCCAAAAATGTAGTTGCAGGAAATCCCACAACACACCCCTTATATTATCATGACTATAATTTCTAGATCTAAACTTATTTGATATGAAAATAAAGATAAAAATAATGGAAATAGAAAATAAGACACAAGATTTACGTGGTTCGATCAAATTGATATACATCCACGGGGTTAGGGATCTTCACTATGATTGTTTGTAATTACATCTTGATTACATGGAGACTCATTAATGAGTATTTGGAGCTCTAGGTTGGTAGAGGAAGAAGAAGGAAATAATAATAATACAAATTCTAAACTTCTCTTCTCTCTCTCTGACTTTCCCCTTATATAGGTGTTTACATAGTGGATGATAGCTCATATGTAGTGGAGTACAACTCATATTATCTCGCGCCTAAACTACATTTTCGCAAGCTTCGCTACCTTCTCGCAAGCTCTCTCTATAACTTCGCAGGCTCTATCTATAATTTCGCAAACTCTTACCGTTGTGCGATATTTGGATCCTACAGACACAAGAATAAATTAGCGTCACATTTAGTTTATTTTGATTTTCCAAACCAAAATAAATCATTTATGACATGTCCGGAAGTGTCCAATTGGTGTCCGCAAAGTGTCAAATATCAAATTTTACGCGACACGTGATGTGGCATGTCCATCGAGTGTCGGGAAGTGTCGTAACCGTGTCGTGTCTGTTCGCGCGTCCGACACGGTTACGGCATCTTTCTTGGAGTGTCCGTGCAACATAGCATATCTCTAATCAAGGCTGTATGCTCAACTTGAAGACTAACATTTACACCTAAATATTTTCTGGCATCATCTAAGATTTTCGCAGACCAAGCAAATTCATCCTCATTACTTATAAGAAGACGAGAACGAATTTGGTTTTCTCTTTCGCATAGCTCGATATTCTTGCGGCTAGCTTCATCTCGTTCAAGTTGAACTTCAAGAAGAGTCTCTTGGAATTGCGCCAAAGCCTTAGCACCTTGATCAGAGATGCGATCCTTATCATCTATGATACCGCTAATTTTGGTTCTTAACTCATTGATTTTCTCTTTCGAATCAAGAAGGAGACGCTTAAATCGGTTGGCTAAGCCTAAACTAGATCTATGGTCAATTTCTAAGAGGCGAAATTTAGATCTAAGCTCATTCAGGGAAAGAGATGAAATTCTATCATTTGAGAAACTATTTAAAAAATTATTAAGACGCTCAAGAAGGGTATCATTATCCAAGGAATTAGGAAATGAACGAAGAATGGTAGCTTCATCAGAAAGACCATAAATGTCTGCAAAAAGGATCAATTAAATAAGATAAAACAACAGGATGAATGAATGAAGGGAAAGGAGAAAAGTAACATACCATAGAGCTGATTATTAGATTGCTGAAGACTAGAGATTTTGTTCTTATATGAAGAAGAATCAATTTCTAGTTGTCTGTTTTTCTCGCGAAGACATTTGACTTCAGCTTCCAATTCTTCATTCTTTGTGCGAAACTGAAGATTCTTCTTTTCAAGATTTTCGCGTCTCCTCTCTAGATCTGAGGCAACAGCGAAAGAAGATTTTCCATCCTGCGAAAAAATATAAAAAATATTAATATAGAAAATTTTTTTGAGTTATGACAATGAAGAAGTAAAAGGATGAAAGTATACCAGACTATTAAGAGAATGCAGGAAATCGGGAGTCATTGATCTAGAAACTCCACGAAGAGAACTATCACCATCCAGTAAAGGGACATCGCAAATTGTAGCGAGATCTTTGCAGGTATTAGCGAATTGGTTATCTCCCATTCCTTGCAGAGAATCAGAAAAGAGGCCAGAGAGCTTAGCCATAGAAGATTCAGGTGGAGAATCTTCACTTGCGGCAAGGTCATCATTGTCCTCATCATCCTTGTCACTCTCGGAATTTTCATGAGAAGGAATAGTTGAAGGAGAAGAAGAACGTATTTTTCTTTTCTTTGAAGGAGGAGCAGTTGATTTTTCCCTGCGAAGAACACCTTTGCCTTTATCACTAGTCTTCACAACGTTGGCAGGCTCTTCTATTTCATCAATAATCTTCACACACAAATAGAAGTATGAAATGGAGGCAAAAATATACTGTTTAAAATCATAAAGGGATATTTCTTACCTCATTTGTGTATGATCGAAGAGCTAATAAGGTACTAGCCTTCCCAGTCCTGTTATAACTATCTTTCAGTTTTTGGATCTGTAAAATGTCGCAAGGGTCGGCGAACAAAAGAATAAAGACAAATAAAGAAATAAGAAGTAAGCGAAAATGGAAGAAATATACCTCTTACTCCTTCTCAGGCCAAGAGAATACCCAAGGTTGATAGGTAGTGAGATTCTCAGGAAGAATATTTGATCCAGCGATATAAGGTCCTTTTAGCATCAAGGGAAAAACACACCATTTATCATCTTTGGATTGGCGAGGAGTTGTGTTCTTACCAGAATGCCAATAAATATCTTGCATAAGTATTTTCGCTTCATCAATGTTATCTTTCCTTTTCAAACGAATACCCCAGCGAGTATTCTCTTTCTTCATAGAGATCAATTCATAATTTTTAAAAAAGCTCGCTACTGTATATTTCTCAGCAATTATCACCAAGTATGCTAATTTAGGATCCCTAAGTTCTTTGGAGTACAGAGATCCTTTACCAGCACCACGGTTAGCGAACTCTAACATCATACGGATGCAATCCCCACTCAACTGGAAGATAGCTCGCGAAAATCCTGAATGAGCGAGAATTTCATAGAACAGAGGAATATCTGGGTCGTAAGGAATGGGAAGACCTGCGAGAATTTCATAGCACAGAGGAATATCTGGGTCGTAAGGAATGGGAAGACCTGCGAGAATTTGACCAAGCGAAATTATGATTGATTGATCATCACAATATTGATCAGAAAAAAGTTTGATAGATAGAATTGACTTGGCACTTTCACCAGGAATGGTAGAAAGTGTGAAACCTTTCTCTGCAAGATCTTTTTGGACGTATTTTAAGTTTTTCTCATGTTTATGGCCACTTGGAGGCATATTTGAATATAGAATATGGGAATGAATGAAAATTAAGAAGATTGAAGAAGGAAGAATTACAGCAGCGGAACTTACGGAAGAACAATAGAGTTGCAGAGATGAGAAAATAAAAAGAGAAGAGAAAGTAAAAAGAAAGTAGAAAGAAGAGTAAGAAGAATATATAAGGAAATTTTTTACTCGAAGAAATAAACACCATTAAGACGAAAAGACATGAGCGGTTGAAAAGCAGCGGTTATAGAAGACGTGTCAAGAAGTAGATGGAAGGAAAAATACGTGTGATAAATGTAGAAAATGAAGAGATAAACAGTTGCGGCATTTCTCACATCATTCTCTACTTTGCAGAGAAGATATGAGAAGAGGCAAGATGTAGGATCAGAATCTCGCAGCAATAATGCCTCAGCGAAATTATCAACAACACAACACAACAGTGTCGCAGAACAACTTCAGAAACTATATAATAAACGACGTCAGCTAAAATCATGAAAAAGATGTGATAATCCTGTGAAAATTAGAGAGTTTGCGAGATTATCATTTGTAAGGTTGCGAGAATGTCGCAAGCCATATCCGAAAATAAAGGACAGATTAGTTGTCATCCGCTATGTATTTCCCTATAAATAGTCGTTCAACTCTGAAGAAAAGGGAGAGATCTTTTTTGAGTAAGAAACAAGTAAATAGGAGAGAGAAAATCTAGAGCAGTGGTTATTCTTGATTCCTTTATCTTTTCTTGTAAGATTGTTCAAAGATTCATCAATAAAATTAAGATTGTTAATCTAAAATGAGTTGAGTGTTAATGAAATCATATGAGGGGTGTAGTGTAGGATTTCCTGTAACTACATCTAGAGTTGGTCATACCAATTACAACATATCGATCATACCATCTCAGGTGATTACTTAAGATCGGTTTCACTAATAAAAGTCACACCAATACAAAAGTCAGGCCTTGTGAATAGTTTTACCAAGATACATAAACAAGTTATGAACGGTTATACTAAACACACATATTGGTAATCCAAAGATTTCCAATGAATAACAATACCGATAAGCCTAGCGATTTCCCTTTCGATTCTAAAACAAGTTTATGAATTGTACTTCCTTTAAACGAATGTAAAACATTTTTTCCTAGGACGAAATCTTCACCCATACCCATACACATAATCACAATAGCATTCATACGATTATGTCGATGTCTTATATATGAAGTTCAAAAGATAGACGTTATAATTCGTATTGTAATTCCTTAATATTATGTCTAACTAGAGTATAATCATTCACAGCTTCGCAGTTATGTTTTCAATATGCACGACTTGAAAGATACATTAGGAATGAAACAGTTCAAGTCAAATATTACTAACCTCAAGAGGAAGGATGATGTCGTCGTTGTAGCTCTTTACTTCTTCTCATTCTTCAAGTCTTCACGTAATACTTGTAAGTCTCATATCCTAGTAACTTTCTAACTAACCTATACGAAGTTGACTCTAGTAAATAATCAAGCGACTCTTTAAATGAGTTTTGATTCACTAAAATATGACAACCAAACTTGACATACCAACTCTTGGTGGGTTCAACCGAGCTATGCTCTAACAATCTCCCCCTTTGTAAATTTTAGTGACATAACTCTTACATCATATGGATAAACAAATTACAAGAATTAATTACACATACGCTTGATTCCAAGTTTCAACAACACGATAACTTGTACACATTCAATCCATAAATGCCGATGTTGACATTTGTTGATGGTGGTTTTTAGTTCAAGGCTAAAATTCTAAAACCAGTATTTAATGCGTTGTCACCCTGCAAGGGGTAAAGATATTTGAAAGGTGACGAGTGCAAAAAAACTCCTCGCTCATTAAGCAATTCAATGCATATGAAATTCACTCAGAATGGTGCGCGTAGTAGCAATCCCAAATATTCTATGATTTCTATTTTATACCAGCATTATTAATTAATGCATGATTTTCCTAGTATTTTCCGTGCTATGCTCTCAGCCGAACTCTCATCATTGACATGACATGACGATTAAGTGTTCATTCTCAGCAGAATAGCATGAATCTCCCGAAGTGCCAGTATTGAGATTTTCATGAAAATACCCACACAGGCTACATCACTCTCTGACATAGAGAATCTTGTATCGACGCGCTTTTAACTAAAGGCGGCTCGATTAAACATGTTTAATTTTCTTAAGGAAAATCTAGGCTGTCCATATCAGTCTCAGAAATGATCACGACCACACATATTTGGCCGCACAATTCAACAAGCCTGGCCAAGCCCTGGCGGAAATAGGCAACCATCATGATGACCATCGGCGGGCCCACCAACACCGCAACTGATCGGACCTTGCCTAAACGCATCCCAGCGTTGTCAAACGTCAACCCTAAGTAGGGTGGTCACGCTGTGGAAAGAAGCTCGAACGAGCATAGGCTGTCCAAAACAGTCTTAAAAGCGTCACAGCCGTCCAACTTTTCCAGCCTGGTTGGACGGCTTGGATTACTCCACGAGTGATTAGGGAAGTGCTAGCACACACACCGGCGGCCCTGATTTCCCCCACTCGATCGGTCTGTCCACGACAAGATCATAAGGCAATAAATCGTTTGCCCAAACTATGGCAGGCGTGATGCTTCTAAACCCTAATTTGGGTCGCGGAAGTACATTAGTGTCTTAAATCGATCACGACCATCCAACTTAGCCCGCCTGTTTGGATGGCTTAGATTGCGTTTTGGACGATCAGTGAAGTGCACACGAGTTCACCACCGACCCAACTCTATTCGTGTTCGATCGACTTACCTGTGGGGGGGTCAATGAAGCATTGAATTGCTCGATCGAACTGGAGTAGCCGCGGATGTCCAAAACCCTAATTTGCGCTTTGCGACAATATATTTCTGTCGCAAATTGATCGTGACCACTCATCTTCTTCGTCCGAATCGAGTGGCCTAGATCCGATTTTGATGGACCAAGAGATGTAGGCATGCACGCTGGTGGCTTGTCTCCACGCATGCCCAATCGGTCAGTTCGAATTAGCACCCAGTGCTTGGATTCGACTAACCAAAGAAGGGACATCCGCACGTCCCTAAACCTTAAAATTATATCAACGACGGAAAACATCTGTCGCAAACCATCTCGTCCGTCCAACTTCTTCATCTTGGTCGGACAGTTTGGATTAGATATTAGGTGATCAATGAGGTACCTCAATGATCACCGGCCGCTACTCTGTTACAGGGAACGATCGACCAAATGATGGCTCGCCCATGCGGGCTTCAAACGATCACCCGAAGGTGGTCGGACATGCTGTTATTTTAAGACGCTCAATCCGTGACTTATTCAATCAAGCTTTAAAACATGTCGATTGTCTTGAGCTGCTTGCTTAAAAGCGATGTATTACATGTGTCGAACACATGCGATATTTTATGAATATCGACTCCATAAACAACTTAGTTGTTTCACCTAATAGCATTGTATGTTATTCTTTGCGGCAAGTCCAACGGCTTGACCCACTTACTCGAGACATCACACATGTCGCAAACTGGGGGATACTTACTGGGGTATTGGTCTGGCGGCTTACAACGTGAGGCGTGCAAAGCGCCCATCACGAGAATATGTCAGGAAGAGATGAACGGTTAACAACAATGAGAGAAGTGGGTGAAGGAGTGACCATGTGATGATCACCATCTCCTACATAACCCCACTACTCCATCACTTAACCTTCTCCACTTCCTACGAGATCAAGGTTGCGCTCAAATGACTATAAATAGGTTCTCAACCTATTTCGACAACAGACACAAGTGTTATCAACACAAGTATCCAGAAAACACCAAGAACTGATAGCTTACATTCTGCAAGCCAGTTCCACATTCTGATACAAGTCATAAACAGCCACACCTTCATAATTCAACATTATGATCTCAAACAACTTCTTTGATTCCCTCCCTAAGATCAACCCCTTCTCCTTCACTTTGTGACCGAATTGAATCTGGAACGTCCATTTCTTGGTTTAAGCCAGAGTCTTACAGATTGATCTTAAAAGTACTCTCGTGCAGTGCATTGTTTAGGGTTTGAATTCGTTTCTCATCAACATACCCAAATTTATAACAGAAGAACCAGTTTTACCCTCAAACAATTGGCGACCACAGTGGGAGATTAATCTCTCGGTTGCAAGATCAATTTTCAAATTTATTTCAATTTTCTCGAATCCAAGATGGTGGATCTTAGGTCCGGATCAGCGACAAATCCCGATGTTACTGGCGCTGACGACACTCCTGGGGTCCACATTCCTGCCGGAGATACCAATGTACCACCTACCAGCACGATCAATGCATCCCGTGGTACTACATCCTCAACCACCAACACCAGCGACGCAGGAAATGTTCCCTTAGGCGTGACACCTCCAATCACCAGAGCCAGAGCCGCTGCCGCTTCCGCTACCCCAAATGTTTCTTCGAGCGTAACATTCCCGGTTGTTACTAGAGCTACTGCCACTCCCCCAACAGGACGAGATAGCAGCATCCAGAGGAAGCCAACCCCTATTATCATTGTCGATTTAATGAAGAGACAAGAAGTTCTCACTAAGGCTCAGACGGACATGGCTACAACTCAGAAAGAGGTACCCACTTTCCTCAGCGACTATCACAAGAGCCGCGTCAGCCCATAGAACCAATGAGGAGTACTTTCAACACTTTTGGCGCAAGCACTTCAACATGACGTGCATTCATAGATGAAGAAGTTTGTATTGCTCCTGATCGCTCAAGGCAAAGGAATCAGTCGTTCAATTCTACCACGCGTGAGGATCAGAACAACTTCTCCAGCATCGAAGGAAAACCCAGTAGACCTGCACCAGCATCAGCCTCATTATCCTCCTGATGTGCAAATAGTTCCTCTTCCGAGAGGATACTCCTCTCCTCAATTTTCCCTTTACGACGGAACTGGTAATGCTCGTGAACACATCTCTCTTTTTCTGGAGTTATTAGGAGAGCACTAATATAATCATGTCCTCCGCTGGAAAGAGTTATCAAAGTCACTCACCGGGAGAGCGTACACCTGGTACAACAACATTGCACCAAACAGCGTATCCAACTGGTGTGAGATGGCAACCGCTTTCTACAAGAAGTATTTCTTCGTATCCGACAAAATCACCTTTTCAGATTTGGAGAGGATGTTCCAATGAAACAATGAGCATCCAAATGATTATGTCAAGAGGTTCAAAATCCAGGCACCGGATTATCACGATCCAAATATGACTGAACAATGATTGGTGGAATTATGCATTAATAGGATGGTACCCATCTATCATGCTATGCTGGAGAATCTGCAATTTCAGACATCCTCTGAACTTCGTGAAGCTATTAAACACTCGGCTACAACAGCACCTGCCCTGCTAGAAAGAACCAGGCCTGCCAGGAATGAAGAGCCTCATGATATTCGTGGAAGCATACATATCACCAACAGGAGATACAACCTTCATCCTTCTGTAAGCAGCTTCACTGAAGCAGCAAGAGGAAAACCACCAAGATCAAACATCCCGCACGTCCAAAACCTCCAACTCCAACCTCAGTACCACATGCACGACTATCACAATGATAAAACAACATCCGAGATATACCATATCTGGCTTGACGGCAACAAAATCGGTGAGAGACGCTTTCGGAATTTCGTCTCCCGAAGAAGAAGTAGTTGCATTACCGAAGGAGGTCGCACCCGGGACTTAAGAGGTACATACGAACTCTCCATGTCAAGATCTTCTTCATACTTTCACAACATGTTAGTTAAGTCATTCGCATGAGGGAACTTCCCTACTCCTCAAATTCACGATCCAAAGATGATAAAGACAAAGGAGTTTAGCTGGGAACTACTCAACACTATCCATCTCAAAGATGCTGAATTTAGAGAGACGCAAGCACGCTATCGTTATGATTCCAGGATGTCCAAAGATGAGGACATACTCAAAAGAGCAGACGTATTGTCAAAAACCAGCGATATGCCTGGACGTCTATAAAACGCAACGTAGACGCAAAGACGGCCTCATGATCAGCAATTCGTATGATCCTCATCAACATTGGGTTCAACTCCAACTCTCTCCCACATTATTTCTTCAGAGACCCAGCGTGACATCATCTATCAAGTAGAAAGTTCAATAGATACTCGTGGGCAGGGGACTGTCTCCCTCTTCTCCATTTCATGAGGAAACATCAAGGAAGCTATCGGTTCCTTCTCCCTATAATAACGAGACGATCTCTACCATATGAATACTGCCAAGTTCGTGCAAGTAGCTACCATGCCTCTTCCTGCCAGTCTCTTCTGATCATAGCTGCTGCCAAGAGTTGTTGTTGCTCGCCAGAGCTTCACCATATAAACAACCACTACGGACAGAGGTAATCCGAACTTCTGCATATTTTGCTTTCCCATGAAGAAATAATAGAGTCACCAGTACGGAGGAGAGATGGTGATATCTTTATTATGGTAAACCCACCGACCATACAAGATAGATCTGTATAACTCACGCTTGGGCACTGAGACTCAGCATGAAATTCCTTCACTATCAGTCAAGGACTTCTTCAACACAAGAGAGACGGTCAATCAAGAACCATGTAATTTGCAAGGGAAAATCAAACTGAAGGAGAAGCCGCTTCAACGCACGCTCTCTCCTGAAGCCGCTTCAACGCTCTCTCTAGAAGAAGCCGCTTTAACGCTCTCTCTCCCGAAGCCGCATCGGTACTCTTTCCCGAAGCCACTTCAGCTCTCTCTTTAAAGGGCGAAGCCGCTTCGACACCTTACCAGCAAATGCAATGGAAGTACGTCTTTCAAGAGAAAATAAGCTCGGGATAATTACATATGGGGACTGCCAGCACAGGATGCCTTCATGTCCCTCAACCGGTTTATTTCTAATATCAACAATCATCATTGTTGAAGCTTTACGAATCGCAGAAAATTCTCAACATGAAGACGTACATGTGCATCAAAGACTCCAAAGTACAAATCGGAGATGTTTTCACGTGTCCTGCCACGCCATCGATTCCGAAGTGTAACTGGGGACTGCTCATCGCATCCCATTCCATACAACCATCCAAGATTCAGAAGACAGTTCAAAGGATGTTGCTTGAAACGAAGTCCTTGAAGACTTGATAAACGTCACGTCGAAAACGGAACGCCTCTCAGCTCGTCTACTTCACTTAACGGCTCCGGAGGATTGTGCCCATACAAGCTTCCCAGCATATCATCATCGTAATCAGAAAGAGCAAGATAACTGAAAGAAATCATCAAGCAGCCAGTATATGCTTCAAAGGATGTTGCTTGAAACGAAGTCCTTGAAGACTTGATAAGCGGCACGTCGACAACAGAACGCCTCTCAGCTCATCTACTTCACTTAACGGCTCCGGAGGATTGTGCACATACAAGCATCCCAGCATATCATCATCGCAATCAGAAAGAGCAAGATGACCGAAAGAAATCATCAAGCAGCCAGTACATGCTTCTTAAGGCAACGTCATTCGTACCCTGAAGTGCAGATGCTTCAATGACGAAACAACCTCTCAATCACCATCTCATTGTGCCTAGATCCCAGAAAGAAGTTTCGCCATCGGTAATTTTTATATTTTGGGAAATCCCTTTACGGAATCAGGAAGCAGCGAGCTAGTGCACACGGTACTCCCGGATTTCAATTACTTCTTCAGACGTGTCCAATCACATCACACGCGCTATTAATTGGAGATAGATCCTCCGCACCTAACAAATACGACTCCTGGATCTCCTATTCACGGAAGCACAACACACGTGATATAAAAAATGGAAGTTACAACATGAATGAGGGATTATTATTCGATCAAGCCCTGGCTCGAGCCGCATGAAACAAAGACTACTAAACATCAAAGAAGTGTCGTCAACGCCAGGGCCAATGGTGCCTTCACTAGAGTCCTCTCCAGGAGCTGCTTTAACATCCTCTCTGGAAGCCGCTTCGACGCCCTTCTCGGAAGCTGCATCAACGTTCTCTTTGGTACTGCTTCAACATCTTTTTCAGAAATTGCTTCAGCAGCCTTTTAAGGATATTCCTCATGATTGGGCTCGTCCACATCAGAGTCGAGGATTACGACATCGTCATGAATAGTTTGAGATCCCAACCAACCATATGCCTAATCTACCTGAGGCCAACCGACATCATGCTAGGGGAACGCTCACCTGGACGCCTCTTGAACGTGACATGTTCCAAAGACAGGACGACCCATCTCTCCTAGTAACATCTAACTTTGTCTCATAAGTTTTATCTTAATTTGTCACCATCTAGTGCTTACCCCGCAATAGTGTAACTATTACGTGCTAAGCAGGGGACTTAATGTTGATGGTGGTTTTTAGTTCAAGGTTAAAATTGTAAAACCAGTATTTAATGCGCTGTCATCCTGCAAGGGGTAAAGCCATTTGAAAAGTGACGAGTGCAAAAAACCTCCTCGCTCATTGAGCAATTCAATGCATATGAAATTTACTCAGAATGGTGCGCGTAGTAGCAATCCCAAATATTCTGTGATTTCTATTTTATACCAGCATTATTAATTAATGCATGATTTACCTAGTATTTTCCGTGCTATGTTCTCAGCCGAACTCTCATCATTGACATGACATGACGTTTGAGTGTTCATTCTCAGCAGAATAGCATGAATCTCCCGAAGTGCCAGTATTGAGATTTGCATGAAAATACCCACACAGGCTACATCACTCTCTGACAAAGAGAATCTTGTATCGACGCACTTTTAACTAAAGATGGCTCGATTAAACATGTTTAATTTCCTTAAGGAAAATCTAGACTGTCCATATCAGTCTCAGAAAAGATCACTGCCACACAATTTGGCCGCGCAATTCAACAAGCCTGGCCAAGCCCTGGCGGAAATAGGCAACCATCACGATGACCATCGGAGAGCCCACCAACGCCCCAACTGATCGGACCTTGCCTAAACGCATCCCATCTTTGTCAAACGCCAACCCTAAGTAGGGTGGTCACGCTGTGGAAAGAAGCTCGAACAAGCATAGACTGTCCAAAAAAGTCTTTTAAAGCGTCACAGGCGTCCAACTTTGCCAGCCTGGTTGGACGGCTTGGATTACTCCACGAGTGATTAGGGAAGTGCTAGCACGCACACCGACGTCCCAGGTTTCCCCCACTCGATCGGTCTGTCCACGACAAGACCATAAGGAAATAAATCTTTTGCCCAAACTATGGCAGGCGTGATGCTTCTAAACCCTAATTTGGGTCACGGAAGTACATTAGTGTCTTAAATCGATCACGGCCATCCAACTTAGCCATCATGTTTGGATGGCTTAGATCGCGTTTTGGACGATCAGGGAAGTGAACACGAGTTCACCACCGGCGCAACTCTATTCGTGTTCGATCGACTTACCTGTGGGGGGTCAATGAAGCATCGAATTGCTCGATCGAACTGGAGTAGCCGCGACTGTCCAAAACCCTAATTTGCGCTTTGTAACAATATATTTCTGTCGCAAATTGATTGTGGCCACTCATCTTCGTTGTCAGAATCGAGTGACCTAGATCCGATTTTGATGGACCAAGAGATGTAGGCATGCACGTCGGTGGCTTGTCTCCATGCATGCCCAATCGGTCCGTTCGAATTGGCACTGTATGTTATTCTTTGCGGCAAGTCCAACGACTTGACCCACTTACTCGAGACATCACACATGTCGCAAACTGGGGGATACTTACTGGGGTATTGGTCTGGCGGTTTACAGCGTGCGGCGTGCAACGCGCCCATCACGAGAATGTGTCAGGAAGAGATGAACAGTTAACAACAATGAGAGAAGTGGGTGAAGGAGTGACCACGTGATGAGCACCATCTCCTACATAACCCCACTACTCCATCACTTAACCTTCTCCACTTCCTACGAGATCAAGGTTGCGCTCAAATGACTATAAATAGGTTCTCAACCTATTTCGACAACAGACACAAGTGTTATCAACACAAGTATCCAGAAAACACCAAAAACTGATAGCTTACATTCTGCAAGCCAGTTCCATATTCTGATACAAGTCATAAACAACCACCTTCATAATTTAACATTCTGATCTCAAACACCTTCTTCGCTTCCCTTCTTAAGATCAACCCCTTCTCCTTCACTTTGTGACCGAATTGAATCTGGAACGACCATTTCTTGGTTTAGGCCAGAGTCTTACCGATTGATCTCTCGAATCTAAAAGTACTCCCATGCAGTGCATTATTTAGGGTTTGAATTCGTTTCTCATCAACACACCCAAATTTACCAAAAACAGCAGAACCAGTTTTTACCCTCAAACAACATTATAATAACAAAGCTAATACTCCCCCTAAAAGTAAGATAGGTAGATTTTCAATCCGCACGTCTTTTTTATTCCCTTTGTAGTTAAGATAACCACAATTATCAATATGATATGTTACTCCCCCTTAGTCTATGCTTTACTCTTTCGTCAGATATAACGTTTAAGCACCATTGTCCTTTCCTTAGTGATACCAAATCACTTGTTTACTCCATATATTTCTCCCCCTTTTTTTGTCACAAAATGACAAAGGAATGAGCAAATAAAGGACAAACCGAAAGGATCTTACAAATCTGAAAAGACTTGCAAAACCTATAAGAGTTAAGCACGAGGGTTCCACACACCATTTTTGATAACCAATATCAAAACCGAAACTACAAAGTAATTTTGTTTTGATATGTTACCAAGGATACAATTGCCTGAAGCAATTTTTCCTAATAGTTTAGCAAATCAAAAATCGACTAAGCAACTTAGTTCTTTTTCTAAACCGATTGTACAAATAAAATTGGTTTTTCGATAAGACCAAAATAAAGATCAGAATTAACTCTATCTTTCTCATCAGGTTTGTAGATGGGGAAAAACGATTTGCTGGCTTTTACGGAATTGAGGAGACGACCGTACGGAGGAGGCTCCTTGAACCGAGTGAAATGCTTAACCTCACACAGATGCACTGCAAGAAGGGAGTGCTTTAAGTTCGAGAGATCAATCTATAGGACTCCGGACTAAACCAAGACAATGGCCGTTCCAGAGTCAATTCAGTCACAAGAGAGGATGGGTCGATCTGTAGGAGGGAAGCTGAGAAATGTGTGAGATCAATGGTGATCGAAGATTGTAGGTGTGTTGTGTATTCTGCGTAAATAAATAAGATAAGCTCTGATTGATTGAATTTGCTCTACTGAGAGTAATTGCTCATACGTTGAGTTGTTAATCTCGTGTTGTCTGTTTGACGAAAAAATTGTCTTTTTTCAATCATGATTCAGAGACTTATTTATATTGCTATAATTGTAAACACCTTGATCCCATGAAGTATGACAGTTGGAGTCAAAGAGTGGGGAAATGGAAATCGTGTTAAAACCAGTTGCTCATCGTGCGGAGACTTGGTTGATTTTCTACCCGCTACTTTGCTAACTTCTTCAACTGATTGCACGACTTGCTCACATTCTCATCGTGTGTATGAACGCACGTGCCGCAGACCGCCAGACTAAAACCCTAGTTAATATCCCCCCATGTAATACGATTGATGTCTCGTGATTATGGAGTCTGCAAGGCAGACGTGTATTTAGTTAGTCAGTTGCTGACTTCATGGGACGATGATTCCTTGTATTGCTGAGTCGAACAAATATTCTGGGACTCATGAATTGAACGTGTCTGTTGAGACAGAAGTATAATTTTCGAATAAATGTGGATAGTTAAGGTGAGCAAATATTACCCACGGATCATTGAATATTGATAGTTGAACCAATATTCCTTAGTCTGATCAAATATTGCTCATTTGAGAAAATGTTGCTCGTTTGATGAATTATTGGTAACATGACCAAATAGAATATTATTTTAAGATACTGGCAGCTGAACCGAGTATAATTAATAAAATGTTGATCATAGGATCATTGTAAAATTATTAGTGTTTGAATCTGCCCAGAACTATGTTTTAGTGAGCTTTGGATTCGAAACCCTAATTTTGATTAATTGCTGATCAATTGATGATTTATTGAAAATCAACCAGGAGTGAAGGAGGGACCAGATACATGGGATGATGGATCGACCATGTAGCGCCCAGGCGCTCGAATGAACAAAATACCAAAGTCTCATGAAGACCAGTTGGTGAAAAGATGATCAAATGCTGGTTTTATCATTTATTCAAACAATGTTCATCTGAAACTTACGTGATAAAACCTAATAAATTATGAAGAGATGAAGGACCGACCAAGGGGTCATGAAAACCGGCCCTGGTTGGTCACGAGATCGACTGACGATCGTTTTATGAAATTCCAAAACCGTTTGGAAAAGTTTTGAACCTAATGTGAACAAATTAGGTCAAATGATGAAAGTATATGGGACTGGCCTCTTACAAGACAAAGATCCGACCTCAAGGTAATATGCTCGCATCGCCATAGTGTCCGTGTCTCAGTCTTGAGAATTTTGATATTTTCTGATGTGCATTTGAGCAACATTTTGAGAAAATATGAAGAAATCAAGGATTTTGCTGAAACTGAGGAAACTTCATAAGATGAAGGAAATAATAATAATAAAATGAAGGAATCATGAAGTGTGGGACCGGATATTGCCAAGGCATGGCCGGCCGACCAATAAGCCCGGTCCCACGGCACTTTTCCTAATTTTATATTATTTTCATGATTTTAGGGAAATATCATGAAATCAAGGAGTTTGTTGAAACTAAGGAGTTTTCCTTGAAGTGAAGGAGTTTACATGAGATGAAGGAAACAAATAATATTAATAATAATAAAATAAGGACGTGTGGGACCGGCTTGGGCATGGTCGGCCGGCTAGGGCCCGGTCCCGTGAGTTTTCCCTAATTTTATGTATTAGTTCCATGATTTGAAGGAAATATCATGAAATCAAGGAATTTCATGGGATGAAGGAAATAATAATAAAATAATAATGAATGCAAGGTTTGGGACCGGACAAAACTAGGACATGTCCGGGCGGCTAGTAGGCTTGGTCCCGCACACCTTTCCTAATTATTTATTATTTCCTTGATGCGAAGGAAACACCATAAAATTGAGGAGTTTCCTTGAAACGAAGGAATTTTGTTCAAATGAGGGAATTTTCATGAGATTGAGGAAAATAATAAAAATATGATAAAATATAAAATTGGGTGTACGACCGGCCGGCCGGTGGGCCCAGTCCCCCAGCGCCTTGATTAATATTTTATTATTTATTATTTTCTTCCTATTTTTGCATAGGTTCATCGTTCCTTCATGTTTTGGAATGCTCGTTCGTGCATTCAGGTGCTCGTTAGTGCATTATTATTGTTGAGTACACTTGCACCATTTTGGTAGGGGCTTACTCGATAGTGGCTCAGATGCCCGTGTGTTTAATATTTATTACTAACCCATGGAATTCTGCTGGGAAGAACCATGAATTGAAGTAACGAAATATTATGAAAAACCTAGAATGTTTTCCAGGGATTCAGTTAATGAATCTAATGATTTAGGAATAATTAATTGAAGGCTCTATACTAGTACGATCGTCTAGGAGCATTAATTATTCAGGAATTGAGTGATATGAGCTTGTTGAAGCGTCATATTTCTTTTATATAGTCAGGGAAAACATTGTTACATCCTGAAGACGTTATTGCTCTATACTAGCAGGCAATCTATCTAGGAGCCGTCCAATCTTTCGATTCTATATAGAAGTAATTACTGAAATTGCTCAGTATTCATGAGATATGTTGTAGCCTCAGCTAAGAGACTACACATCTACATATACTCTGAGAGACAATATTCTCAGTCAGAGATTCGTGTGGCATGAGCTTTCATACTTCGATAAGAGACATGAGCCTCAGTACTCATCTGATTACTAGATCAGAAGCACGTATAATTATGGTTTTACAATTTTATCCCTTGTCGAAAATCCACCATCTACAAGGTTCTAATTATTCAAATAATAACTTAGACCTTTCACTTTTAAACAAGACAAGTACTAGGTTAGTTAAACAACATTTCTTGTCAAGGCATTCGATTAGACTTGAATAACCGAAACCTCCACTTTGATAAATCTAACTAAGATCAGAATTAACTTAGTTTCTCTTATCCGGAATCGAATTGGACTAAACAATTCATCCCGAAAACCTTTTTGTTAAGCCATAAACAATTCATACAAACCAAATAAATCAACTTGCATAATTATTTACCTCAACCGGAAGCAATTGAAACAAACATAGACATTATAGTACCGCAATTGCACCGAAATTTTGTAAGCCTAAACAATTGATACCAAATAATAAAGCAAGATAACAATAGTTTTTCTTAACCGGAAACAATTGATACCAAACAATAAAGCAATTGCACCGAAATTTTGTAAGCCTAAAAAATTGATACCAAACAATAAAGCATATAACAATAGTTTTTCTTAACCGGAAACAATTGAATCACACACACATTCATACACAAATAATGGAATAAACATCAATTGTACCGAAATTTTGTTAAACAAAAGCAATAAATATATGCAATAAAATCAGGCTTTTCTTAAACAGGAAAACGATTAACTAACAAATTCGTTACCTCAAATTCTGCATCCTCTTCTCCTTTTGTTTGCATCTTTCCGTGGAGGAATATCACAGTGATGTCATCCTCTTGCAAGACAAAAGAACAACAAGAAACACCAACCTTTACCAGAGAAAGGTTGAAAATCGGTTTTAACTAATGCATAACAAAAGTTGAAACCCCGAAACACATATGCTTTTATGTTAAACCAAATGATTCAACATATTGTGACTTTTGCACATATTAGTTTCAATCGGAACCCCTTATGATCCTTTGATAAAGCCTACCAACATGGGCTAAAACTTAATCTTGCTAAACCAAAAAGTCACCCAAACCATAAGGGTTCAAACCATATGAGATCGAGTATTAAGGTTATGAAAACCGAAATCAAACATCTCATAGACATACATAGAAATAAGATAAAGCATTCAAGCACATGCTACGTAATCGAAAACTATCACAAAAAAAATTATAAACTAATAATTTTATTCATAATAAGATAGTTTTATTCAAAATAGACCTTATACAATTATTGAAAGAAATCAAAAACTGATGTTTATTTTCCTTGATTAATTTTTGGACAAGAGTTTAACCTTATTCATCTTTATTATCCTCAGTTTCCATGATTTCCTCAAGGTTTTCTTCAAACAGTTCCAGATTTGCAGAGTGAAAGGTAATCATCTGAAGATCATGAAAATCTCTATAAGATGCCCAGCAAACAACATGAAAAATAATTTCCTTCTGAGCAACTGAGGATAATTCCTTCAGAAGTTTCTTTCTTCCTATTAGTTCAAGAACTCCTTCACATAGACTTGCAGCCCTTACTTCTGTAAGAGAGGGCATGATCTGATATGAGCACAAATCAGAACAGATTTCGAATCTTCCTTTATTAGAGGAATCCAAAACACTTTCCACTTCCTGGATACAATATTCTCCCACAAATTCACTGTATGGTCTCTTATTCTCAGTTAAAAGAATTATGTGAATTTTTCTAGTTAATAGATCATGAAATTTGCAGGAGTATATCAAATCAGATATAACATTCTTTAGGTCTTTCATTATTAAAAACCATGAAAGATTCGAATATGAGTTAAGTTCTTATAAGATTTTTAACCTCTTATAAAAAGAAACTTTTTATTTAAATCATTTGAAGATTTTTAGGAAATCTTACTTAAGAGGAAATAACTGGAATTACCCATTTAAACAGATTTCTATAACACAGGGAGTGTTTGGGTACGGGGAAATCTGTTCTTATGAAACAGTGCATCATTTTTTACTATTTTTTTCTCTTCCATGATATATCATCATAATCGAGGAATGGTTCAGACATTGCTCATTTTAAAGGATGAGAGACAAATCTTGCCCGTTTAAAATCATTTTTCTTATGCCCCTTTTTAAATGATTTTGGTGTATACTGGGTAGACCAGGAATCAACATAATAGTCCTTTACTCTGTTTGTTAAGAGTCGAGGATCAAAGTTTATCTTTCCCAATTCCTTTGAAACAAAACGGAGATCATTTTGCATTTTATGAATCTTGCACATCTTCTGAACATGTTTTTTACTACCACAAGAAAAACAACATGTGGTATTATAAGAGTTGAAATGTTTGTTGTTACCTGTTTGTGCAAGGTTGTTGAAAGCTCCTTTAACTTTCTGTACTCTTCTTGGCTTCGGTCTTTTCTTTTCTTTATCACCCTTCTTCTTCTGGTTTGAAGGAACATCAATTGTTTGTTTATCCCTACTAGTTTCTCCACAACTATGTTGAGCATTTTCTTTTGGAGAGTCCTCTGTTTGAGTACACACGGATTTGACAAACTTTCTTTCATTATTAGGAACTACAGTATTACTATCTTCATATCCTAAACCACGTGTGTCCCCATGAATTCTTCTTGTTTCCAACAATGAGGATAAGTTGTTTGAGATCTCATTAATTTTTCTCATCATAGAGATTTCCTCTTTCAATGATTTATTTTCATCAAGAGCAGAGTTAAGAGTTTCCTCTAAACAATTTATGGTGGAAAGAAGACCTCTTTGTTTTTCCTTGAAGTACTCTTGTTGAGATTTCAATTTCATTTTAGAGTCATCAAGCTATTTTTCTAGAAGACAAATCTTTTATCGAGATTTTCCAGATCTTTTTCACAAGTTTCTACATGATGACGTTCAATATTCATATTTTCTTCGTAGTCACAAACTTGTTGTGTGGTTTCTTCTTTTAGCAATTTATGCTCTTCATGGAGATTTTCAAACTTTAGAGTTAAATCTCTTTCTCTTTCAAGTGTTGAAAGAAGTTCATTAGAGCAGAGAAGAAATTGTTTACTCAATTCTTTTACTTCAGAAGTTTTCACACTTGATCTTCCATTAGCGATCTCGAGTATAGAACTCAAGAATATCTCGTTAGAGATCTCATCAATTGAGCAATCTGAAATTGAAGAACAATCTCCTTTTGAGTACATATCTTGTAATACGTTAACTGAGCCTTTCTTCAGTTTTCACTCCCTCTTAACTTTGCTTTGGCCCATATCTTATAGGTTAGATCGCACCAAATACAGATTGTTAGATCTTTTCGTGTTTTCCTGCTCTGATACCAATTGAAAAGACGAGGGTACCCAAATATACCTCAATCTAAAACTTTTCCACCTATAAGTCCTTTCTCCCAAAGTGATTGTCTATGGACTGAGTCGAGACAACAACTAATCGGTTCACACTTCGTGTGATCGTTTATGGATACGAGATCGAGACAATACGACAACAAGATAACTTGTGTGATTGACTATGGATACAAGATCGAGACAATACAACAACGAAGTATGATTACCTTATATGAGGTTCGGTCTTAACCAAACACAATAGGATAGCTATCAAGTAATTAGGAATTAACGTTTGTGTATTTTACTTCTAATTATAATAAAACAATTATAATTGCGGAAATAGAAAAGTAAAAGACACAGCAAGATTTTCTTAACGAGGAAACCGCAAATGCAAAAAAACCCCGAGACCTAGTCCAGAATTGAATACTCTCAGAATTAAGCCGTTATACAAAATCTAAACCGACTTCGTATAGTTGAGACCAAGCAACTAAACCTATAGTTCACCTAGTTCCGTCTGTATCCCTGCGCCTCCAACTTGTAATAAGTCACGCACTTGGAACAATTCCTTTGGTTCGTATTCCAAATAGTAAAGGAACAACAAATCTGTTCGGAAACAACTTTTTTCAAACAACGTGATATGAGTTTGACAAAAGGCTCTTCCGTTTATCCCAATAAACTCCTTTGTCAGGTTCTTAGATCTATATGTTAACAATTACCAAAGAAATTATTTAGACTATGCAATCAATACTTTGAATCACAAAGAATTGTATTGATGCCGATCTACTCAACTATCAATCAAGGTTATCACAAAGATAAACCGATTATAGTTGGATCTTCAATAAACACCAAAGATTATGAACCCAAATCAGAAATTTTCTTTGTCTTCAAATCTTCTTAGATCTTCAATAAACACCTGCACACAATCAACTTGAATCTCTTATGATCAATCACACACAGAACGGAGTCTGTTAACAATGGATTATCACAAGACGTCTTTAGATCTACAAACAGTCTAAAGATCCCCGTCGAAACTTCGATCTAGTTTGAGTGAATCTTATATCAGAAGAGAAGATTCTCAAGCATAAACAAACTAGGTGCAACCAAAGTTCAACAACCGTTAGTCAATCAAATCAATTGAAAACTAATAATAAACTGCAATTATCTAGTTTCCCACCAACGGTACTCGTAGAGCTTCCCAATCCCAAAGAAGTCTTTAAAACTAGCGGTCGTAAGAGATTTCGCCTAATTAGGGTACTTTCCTCTCCGAATAGATGGCTCCACCAGTAACAACACAACTAGGTAGTTTTGCTGGCTCTGAGGATTAGTTTGCTCAAAATGCAAACTTCAATATTTATAGACCAAGGAAGTTTGGACACCAATATATTTCCAAATTCGGTTTCCATAATTCCAGGAAATGCTTTGTCCAAATATTGACCGAAATATCAGTAGAAAATCTCCAATTAGTAAATGCACAGTACCAATTTTTATTTTCTAAAGATATGCATTTTAATTGCTTGAAATTAAAAGCATATAAAACTAAAAACCTTAATTAAAAGATTCTCAATTTATTTCGAACCGGGATTCTCCTTTAGCTATTAAGGAATATCTTTGAACAATAAAAGATAAGAGTTACTGCACATGTTCAAAGTATGTCGACATCTTTACTTTGTAAATCCTTTTTCATATTTACAATCTTTGAACCGATTTGCCACACTTCCAAAACAAGTTTAGAATTGGTTCATCTGACTTCCAAGAACTATGTGATTGATTATCCTATCAAATCACCATTAATGGGTTTCACGGTTCTACCAAAACAAGTTTCGGTTCTACCTTCATGTGGGTACTAGGATTAGTCACACTAGCTTTCCAAAAATTGGTTGACTAGGTACTAGGATCGGTTACCACATATTTATGGTATCTAACTTGTATTCGGTTGCACAAGTCATGGGATCAGTCACAATATCTAAGACTTGTTGTGCCTTTTACAAGGATCGATTCCCCTTGCTTGTGATCGGTTGCACCTCTTACTAGGGTCGGTTCCCCAATGTCTAGAGTTGGTCATACCAAATATAACATATCGATCATACCATCTCAGGTGATTACTTAAGATCGGTTTCACTAATAAAAGTCATACCAATACAAAAGTCAGGCCTTGTGAATAGTTTTACCAAGATACATAAACAAGTTATGAGTGGTTATACTAAACACACATATTGGTAATCCAAAGATTTGCAATGAATAACAATACCAATAAGCCTAGCGATTTCCCTTTCGATTCATAAAACAAGTTTATGAATTGTACTTCCTTTAAACGAATGTAAAATATTGTTTCCTAGGACGAAATCTTCACCCATACCCATACACATAATCACAATAGCATTCATACGATTATGTTGATGTCTTATATACGAAGTTCAAAAGATATACGTTATACTTCGTATTGTAATTCCTTAATACTATGTGTAACTAGAGTATAATCATTCACAACTTCGCAGTCATGTTTTCAATATGCACGACTTGAAAGATACGTTAGGAATGAAACAGTTCAAGTCAAATATTACTAACCTCAAGAGGAAGGATGATGTCATCGTTGTAGGTCGTTACTTCTTCTCATTCTTCAAGTCTTCACGTAATACTTGTAAATCTTATATCCTAGTAACTTTCTAGCTAACCTATACGAAGTTGACTCTAATAAATAATCAAGCGACTCTTTAAATGAGTTTTGATTTACTAAAATATGACAGCCAAACTTGACATACCAACGCTTGGTGGGTTCAACCGACTGATGAGTGCCAAATATTGTATATATCTATCCCTTTTTGTTGGCATTTAACTCATCTTTTATGCATTAATTCTACATTTTATCCCACATTCTGTATTTTCATTGTTTTCGAGAATAAATATTTTTATTAATTAATTTTGCATTTTTAGGTAATAAATAAAGTCTGGATGACTTGCGGAGCAAAAAGAGCAGAAAAGTAGTGAAAAGCCGGGAGAAATTACGCAAGGAAGCCGCGAAGAATGGTGCGCACAACCTCAATTTCTACACACAAAAACGCCTCCGTTCTCAGCCATCAGATCAGTTCTCAGAAGCATCCGACGGTCGCTCCTTCATAGAGCATCAAAATCTGAAGTCTCTGCCAAGCACCACAGCGCTGAAATTCCAAGCCTTCAGATTAGATGGTATTGAATCCAACGGTCGCTCCTTTGCTGTTCATCAAAGTTTGATATCTCCGCCTTACACTACAACACCTAACCCCATCTAGAGCCGTTAACTTCGTTGTATCCCTTCATCCGACGGTCGCTTTTCGCTTGCCTCCGCATCACCGTCCGATCTACCTACCATCTTCGCATCTCGCAGCTCAGAGTCACAGAACATCAAGACTCGATGGATCCGCCTCACACACTAGCAACCTATACCTATACCCTAAACTCGACCCATTCTTCTATTCTTTCTTTCTTTCTTCCTTCCTTCCTTCTCCTCTGCAACTGCTCCACCACCAACTCCACTGCCGCTCCGCCGTACCACCATGTCCACCACCATACCACCTCCGTCATCATCCTACACGTGATTGAAAACTTCCCCCCATCATTCTAGCCCTTTATCCCATCAACTTATTACCTAACCTAAACCCTAGGTTATGGGTTGATGGATTAACGTGTGCTAGAGAAGCAATTGATGCATGGAGGTGATACAGGAGAAAAAATAGAAGCATGGGTCGACATCAAAATGGAGTGATTGTGTCAAATTGGGTGAGTAATCACCAACCCTAGCTACTGATATTTTGGGGGAAAATTGGGTAGAACCCTAATTGTCTGTGGGTATAAATATGTAGTATGGGTGTGTTGTAAAAACCATGCTTGGAGTAGCCAACATCCAGGACTTTCATGTCCTGTTAACTGTTAATTTCTGTTAGATGTTAATTTTCAATTTCAGCTAAAATTTCATGTTCATGTTACTTGTGTCCTGTTATGATGTATCCTGTTAATGTGTTAGATGTTTGTGTGTGTTCATTGTTAATTTCAGTTGGTTATGTTCATAATGTTTGTGCAATGTCCTTTTAATTTCCTGTTAATGTTCTGTTTAGTTTCACTGCTTCTGTTATGTTGTCTCCTGTTGATGTTTGTTAATGTTCCTGTCATGTTTGTTTTGCTGTCACAATTGATGGAATGCTAGGCTAGGTATCTGTGAAGCTTTGAACTAATTGTGCAATGGAAGAAATCAGTGCTCATAGCAAGCTGATTTTCTTGCCATTCCTTGTGTATGCTTAGGTTGCAGTGTTGATTGTGCATTGGGAGAAACTAGTGCTTATAGCAAGCTAGTTCTCTTCCCATTCTTTTAGTATACCTCCTGAATGCCTTAGCCTAGCCTTGCTTCATTTCAGCTTCACCACAACCCTGCCCTTGGCCTTAGGCCTTGGTTCATTCTTGTTTTGTTTCGCTTTTGTTCACTGTTTGTTTTGCTGTTTAGTTTTTCCATTGCTTTTGCCTTGTTGTTTCTTCCCTGCCCTGCAACTCTGTTGCTTCTCTGGTTTGCTTCCAATTTGGCCTAGAGCCACTGTTTACCACTCCTAGTGCTGCTGTGCACTGCTTGTGCAGTTGCTGCTGTTTTGCATTGTCTGCTACCACTACTGCATTGCTACTTCTTTTTCTTGGCCTTGCTGTGCAGCTCTTTCTCTTGCAGCTGCTGTTGCTGTTGCCCTCCTTGTGTTGCCTCTGCCAAGCTGCTGCTGCTGCCTTTCTGCAGCTGTTGCTGCCACCCCACTTCTGCAGCTGTTGTCTGCTGCAGCTCCATTGCTGCTTCCTCACCAAGCCCACAGTTCACTAAGCCAAAGACCCTCAAGTCCAGCCACAGTCCACTGTTAGCTCAATCCCATTGAACCCAAAAGCCTCTGAAGCCCAGTTAAGGCCAAAGCCTAGTTCACTACCAAGCCCAATTGAAGCCAAAAGGCTTCATAGCCCAATAGCAATTTAGGAACCCAAATAGCTAAAACACTTCCAAAACACACCCGATCTCTGTGGATCGACCCGTACTTGCACGAGCTACAACCGACGACCGTGCACTTGCGGTATTACTGTAGGCCCCCGTTTTTATTGCGCTTAATTTTATACACTTCTCCGGGCCCACCAAGCTTTTGGCCGGGGATAATTTTTAGGACCTTTTAGAAGCCTATCAAGTTTTTGGCGCCGCTGCCGGGGATTGGTGCTGTGTTTTTCTTGTAGTTTTATTAGCTATTTTTTGCATTTCATTGCATAGCATTTGCATCTGCATCTGCTTCACTTCATTTGCTGTTGGACCTGCTGTTCTGAACCTGTTTTTCCTCTGCTGGGACGCCACCAAGGAAAAGAACCAAAACCCAACTGGGTTTTTGCAACAATATCAGAGCAGCTGGGCTGTGCTAAAAAGGTAAGCCTAAACCCATTCATTGAGAGAACCCGAATTGTGGGCTTCCAAATTTTTTAATTGTGGGCTTGTAATAATTAACCCAATTTTTTTGGGCTTTTTATTTTTCTATTTTGGGTTTGTAATAATTTATTTTTGGGCTTGTTTGTTTAATTTGTGGGCTTGTATTTATTTTGTGTGGGCTTGTTTAAATTCTTCCATTGGACTTGTATTTTGTATTCTGGGTTTAAACCCAGCTGAGCTTATAACTGATTATGGGCTTGCTTCCACTCAAGAGTGGACCTCGAAACCAAAGTTTTAAAACAAACGTCGGGCCTTAACCAACTGGGCCAAATTAAACTTTCAAAATTAAAACTTAGTGTTTCGTGGGCCGCGGCCTTCCTTCCATTCCATTAGAGGACAAACAGTGGGCGTGCTCCCATTTCAAAAAACCAAATTTTATTTTCTTTATTTTCTTTCTTTCTTAAAAAAAAAAAAAAAAAAAAAAAAAAAAGTTTTATTTTTCTCCCATTTAAGTCCAATTTTAGTGTTTTGAAACTTTCCATGTCTCTACACTTTTCTTTTGGGTTGATCCTCAACTCTTTAGACTTTTGGTGTATGGTGATTTTTTTTGTATATAATCCAGTAGATAAAATTTCTTAAAAACCCTTTTGTTCCTTTTGTATATATTTTGCTAATCCAATATGATCTCGGCTGAAATATGTTGGATTTTTGCCTTGAATAACGGAGTTTTAATTCTGCTTTCGCCGAAATCGGGTATTCTCTCTCCTTTTACTCTACTCAGCATGTCCCTTTCCATATGTTGCATTTTAATTCTTTCCATATTTTGAAACATTGAGGACAATGTTTAGTTTAGGTTTGGGGGTATAGAGTAGATACCATGATAATTTGCCATAATTGAAAACGAACTCCTTCTTCTTTTTGAAAAAATTGAAAATTTCCAAAAAAAAAAAATTAAAAAATCAAATTCAAAAAAATTAAAAAATTAGAAAAATCATAAAAATGGAGCTCATTTACCTTGAAATGTTGACTCTTGTGCAAATATGTATTTTTATTAGGAGTCTTAGTCTAGATATTTAGGCACCCTGATTCTAGCACAATTCACATAGTGATAAGAAATTTGCACGCGCACGATCTACCAATACATGTATGGCCTCGATCTTCAAGGTGTTTGATAGGAAGTTACGATTGCCAATCACTTTAGAATACTGAACGAAACTTGACTAGCTTGTTCTTTGGTTGGTTGGGATAGAAGGTGGAGGTTACATTAAGAAAGACAACCATCGAATTTAACTGGGTGCATCAAAAAGGGCTACCTCTTGCAAAGTGTCATGTAATTTTTTGTTTCTTTTTGTATATGTATCAAAAGTGTTTCCTTAAAAAAAAAAAAAAAAAAAAAAAAAAAAAAAATATATATATATATATATCAGAAAAATACCAAAAAAATCATGTATTTATCAATTCCATCATCTCTTGTTCCAAAAATAAAAAGAGAATTGTCAATGTAAATAAGAGTCATGTAAATAGTCATCTTTTGTGTTGTAAGCAAGGAGGGTGTATGCCATTGATGTACAACGCGAGTAATTGTGAAATACCTCCAACTCATTCACAATTCTCGTAAAGTCCGGACAGCTAGCTAGATTTCGACCTCAGTTCTTAGCCTGAGAAACTATCTCTTGGTGATTAGTAGTCATAACTTCAGATCTTTCTTTACACATGTGTAGATACACTTTACACTCTTATCACATGTCTTTTTTTGTTATCAGTGCTAGGATTGTGCCTTCGAAAGCTAGATTGACATCTCCATTTTGCTGTGAGCTTAACTGTTTTGCACATGTCACGTTTGATGGAATATGAGCTTATATTTTGTCCTTAGGTTTTGTAGGCACACCTCTGGTAAACCTTCACGAGACTTCAACTCGTCCACTAGGGACACTTAGTGGTTTAAAAGGCTTAGTGCATACGCTAAATGCATTCGAGAGACCAGCGACAGTGGTATAGTTAGGATTTCCTTAGTTTTGTTTTACTTGAGGACAAGTAAAATTCAGGTTTGGGGGTATTTGATGAGTGCCAAATATTGTATATATCTATCCCTTTTTGTTGGCATTTAACTCATCTTTTATGCATTAATTCTACATTTTATCCCATATTCTGTATTTTCATTGTTTTCGAGAATAAATATTTTTATTAATTAATTTTGCATTTTTAGGTAATAAATAAAGTCTGGATGACTTGCGGAGCAAAAAGAGCAGAAAAGTAGTGAAAAGCCGGGAGAAATTACGCAAGGAAGCCGCGAAGAATGGTGCGCACAACCTCATTTTCTACACACAAAAACGCCTCCGTTCTCAGCCATCAGATCAGTTCTCAGAAGCATCCGACGGTCGCTCCTTCATAGAGCATCAAAATCTGAAGTCTCTGCCAAGCACCACAGCGCTGAAATTCCAAGCCTTCAGATTAGATGGTATTGAATCCAACGGTCGCTCCTTTGCTGTTCATCAAAGTTTGATATCTCCGCCTTACACTACAACACCTAACCCCATCTAGAGCCGTTAACTTCGTTGTATCCCTTCATCTGACGGTCGCTTTTCGCTTGCCTCCGCATCACCGTCCGATCTACCTACCATCTTCGCATCTCGCAGCTCAGAGTCACAGAACATCAAGACTCGATGGATCCGCCTCACACACTAGCAACCTATACCTATACCCTAAACTCGACCCATTCTTCTCTTCTTTCTTTCTTTCTTCCTTCCTTCCTTCTCCTCTGCAACTGCTCCACCACCAACTCCACTGCCGCTCCGCCGTACCACCATGTCCACCACCATACCACCTCCGTCATCATCCTACACGTGATTGAAAACTTCCCCCCATCATTCTAGCCCTTTATCCCATCAACTTATTACCTAACCTAAACCCTAGGTTATGGGTTGATGGATTAACGTGTGCTAGAGAAGCAATTGATGAATGGAGGTGATACAGGAGAAAAAATAGAAGCATGGGTCGACATCAAAATGGAGTGATTGTGTCAAATTGGGTGAGTAATCACCAACCCTAGCTACTGATATTTTGGGGGAAAATTGGGTAGAACCCTAATTGTCTGTGGGTATAAATATGTAGTATGGGTGTGTTGTAAAAACCATGCTTGGAGTAGCCAACATCCAGGACTTTCATGTCCTGTTAACTGTTAATTTCTGTTAGATGTTAATTTTCAATTTCAGCTAAAATTTCATGTTCATGTTACTTGTGTCCTGTTATGATGTATCCTGTTAATGTGTTAGATGTTTGTGTGTGTTCATTGTTAATTTCAGTTGGTTATGTTCATAATGTTTGTGCAATGTCCTTTTAATTTCCTGTTAATGTTCTGTTTAGTTTCACTGCTTCTGTTATGTTGTCTCCTGTTGATGTTTGTTAATGTTCCTGTCATGTTTGTTTTGCTGTCACAATTGAGGGAATGCTAGGCTAGGTATCTGTGAAGCTTTGAACTAATTGTGCAATGGAAGAAATCAGTGCTCATAGCAAGCTGATTTTCTTGCCATTCCTTGTGTATGCTTAGGTTGCAGTGTTGATTGTGCATTGGGAGAAACTAGTGCTTATAGCAAGCTAGTTCTCTTCCCATTCTTTTAGTATACCTCCTGAATGCCTTAGCCTAGCCTTGCTTCATTTCAGCTTCACCACAACCCTGCCCTTGGCCTTAGGCCTTGGTTCATTCTTGTTTTGTTTCGCTTTTGTTCACTGTTTTGTTTTTGCTGTTTAGTTTTTCCATTGCTTTTGTCTTGTTGTTTCTTCCCTGCCCTGCAACTCTGTTGCTTCTCTGGTTTGCTTCCAATTTGGCCTAGAGCCACTGTTTACCACTCCTAGTGCTGCTGTGCACTGCTTGTGCAGTTGCTGCTGTTTTGCATTGTCTGCTACCACTGCTGCATTGCTACTTCTTTTTCTTGGCCTTGCTGTGCAGCTCTTTCTCTTGCAGCTGCTGTTGCTGTTGCCCTCCTTGTGTTGCCTCTGCCAAGCTGCTGCTGCTGCCTTTCTGCAGCTGTTGCTGCCACCCCACTTCTGCAGCTGTTGTCTGCTGCAGCTCCATTGCTGCTTCCTCACCAAGCCCACAGTTCACTAAGCCAAAGACCCTCAAGTCCAGCCACAGTCCACTGTTAGCTCAATCCCATTGAACCCAAAAGCCTCTGAAGCCCAGTTAAGGCCAAAGCCTAGTTCACTACCAATCCCAATTGAAGCCAAAAGGCTTCATAGCCCAATAGCAATTTAGGAACCCAAATAGCTAAAACACTTCCAAAACACACCCGATCTCTGTGGATCGACCCGTACTTGCACGAGCTACAACCGACGACCGTGCACTTGCGGTATTACTGTAGGCCCCCGTTTTTATTGCGCTTAATTTTATACACTTCTCCGGGCCCACCAAGCTTTTGGCCGGGGATAATTTTTAGGACCTTTTAGAAGCCTATCACCGACCTATACTCTAACAAATTGCAAATCTATAGTTTGATTATTTCGATAATCAAAGGATATATTGATCTAACCAAGCAAAGGAGTTTATTAAATTAAACAGAAGAGCCTTTGTCAATGAATCAATATCTTATTACCAAGATTGAATAGAGTGGTTACCAAACAGATTTATTCTTTACTGTTTGAAATACCATCTAAAGGATTGGTGATTCACGTGCGTGACTCTAGAAGTCGAAGGCGCAGGGATACTGAGGAAACTAAGTAGCTAGGGATAGTCTACTTGGTGTCAACTATACGAAGTTGGTATCAGATTTTGTATAACGGCTTAATTCCGAGAGTATTCAAAATCGGACAAGGTCCCGGGGTTTTTCTGGATTTGCGGTTTACTCGTTAACAAAATGTTGTTGTGCCATTTATTTTACTATTCCACAATTATATTTGCTTTATATAATTTAAAGTAAATTGCACTTGTATGTTAATCTGTAACACTTGATATTGATCATATAGAGTTTCGGTTATCACCGAACCTATTATCAATTGATCACTTCGTTTTCGTATCGTCTCGATCTTGAATCCATAGTCAATCATACAAGTAATCCTGTCGTTGTATTGTCTCGATCTCGTATCCATAAACGACCATACAAAGTGTGTACCGAAGTTGTTGTATTGTCTTGACTTAGTCCATAGTCGATCACACTTGGTAAAGGACTTATAGGTTGATAAATAAAACATTGTGGTGTATTTGGGTATCCTCGTCTTTTCAATAATAGGCATATGTGCCTACCTCTCTGTATATATGTATAGCTATATCTATGTGTTTCACCAAGATGAAGTCATGAAATATACATATATGTACAACTGTACTTATTGTATGATTTAATATTTATATACATATAAAATATTATAATAGTGCTGGTGCTTTCAGGAATACTCCCAGATATTCTATGATTTTTACACAATGAATTTCAAGCTCCTAGATGGATTGCCCACTAATATAGAGAAAATTTGGGTTCTCTTTAGTGTCATATCCAATGACTGAATTCCTAAAACTGCCTAGCATCCATATCTATTATAAGCTAGATGATATAGCTATTATTACAGTGTTTGAACAAGCTTATATGAAAAGACATGAAAATCTACACACGAAAATACTTAATTGAAGTATAGCGGCTATGTTCACAAAATCAAGTAGTTTTCGTGCCAGACACAAATACTACAAAACTGGCAATTTTGTGTTAGGCACAAAAATTTCCCAATGTACTCAATTTTGGGTTGACACAAAATTTGCTCAATTCACTCAATTTTGTGTCAGACACAAAATGCACTCAATTTTGTGTCACACAAAAAATCTAAGCTCCAATTGACCGAACAATAGCTTGGAAGAGCTTGGAATAAGTATATCTAATGTATAGAGAAAAAATAACAAAAACCCTGGTTATGGCTGACCATGACTGACTAGGTCAGTCTCAAATTAAACTCACCCATCCAACTTGGCCGGACAAAGATTAAATCCTAGGCGGCCACCTTGGTCGACCTTTCAACTTCCATATTCAACCAAACACACCTTCCAAATTCAGTCAGACAAGATAGTTATGGCCTACCAAAGTTTGTCGTTTAAACTCCTTTAATCATGTCGCATGTGATAAACAGTCAATTTCCGCGACTAAGGCTAAGCATCTTTGCCTGGTTCACGCTCCCGCTTTGTAACGCTAATTGAAACACTTATGCATTGCAATATATGTCGTAGTTTTCTTATATAACGCTAATTAAAACACTTATGCATTGCAATATATGTCGTAGTTTGCTTATAACGACTACTACGTGTATAAACATTGTAATGTGTAAGCTTGGAGCAACCCACGTATTTGAAACGCTTGTTAAACGTTGCCTTATATTTTATTTAAGAAGAGAATTCATCGTGGAAATTTCTAGTAGTAGAAATACCGACATAATTGATAATGTTCGTGAACTTTATTTTGATGCTAGTCTACAATTACATTTCATTAACAAGCATGCTCGTAATGTCTACCTTGGTTACGTCAAGCGTAAACCCGTTGTGGAAAGAATTTATAATGATTCAGTTGATGTTCATGAATTTACTCGATTCATGAATGAGCATGAATGGGTTATGTTCATCATGCATGAGGTATGCTCATGCTGAAATGTTTAGTCTATTTTATGCTAACATATATTATGCGAACACTCGCAACTTTAGGTTTAAAACAATTATCAAGGAAAAGACCATTCTGTCGACCGCAGCGTAATTACCGATTTATTAGCTTTACCTCATGATGGTGTTTTTTCTATTCCGCAACCAGAGAATGTGAGACCGCCACCAAATAATGTGCCCATGCTTCTGGTCGGGAAAAATTTTCACTGGAAGGATGGAGAAATATTGGTAAATGATGTTGAATTATTTCAAAATTCCTTCGGGAAACTGGTCGTGGCTAATCTGATTCCCAACACCATTAATAAGAATTAATCAGTGAACCAGATTTGTGGTTGAGTTTGTTTACTACTTCAAGGAGCAAACATTGACTTCTCCGGCCTATCATTTCGTCAAATGATTGGTATGAACTTGTTAAGAAAAAATCCTAGCTTTCCTTGTCTCATCACTAGGATTTGTAGTCATTTTGGCAGTGCTCCCTTTGGATCCTCCATTGGAAGACCAAAGCGTCTGACTCAAGAAAACATCGACAAAATGAAGAGAGAAATCACTCTAGTTTTTTATCAAGTTAACCCTGAAATTGCATCACTTCAGAGCAGAGTGGCCTGCCTTGAGGATTAAGTCAACTTCGCGGTTTCTGAGCATCCTGATCTCGTCATCGAAGTGTCCAAAATTGTTGAAGAGTATAACTAAGTTGAAGGGTTTACTGCACGAGTGTTTTCTTTTATGTTATGTTACCTTGTTGTCTTTTAACTTATGTTGTACCTCTTCTGGATTATTTTCAGTTGATGGTTATGTGTACTTGATGGTATTTTAACCTTGAATGATCCTATCTTTCAATTAAATATGTTAAATGTGTCAAATTCATAGAAGTTTATTATCTTGTAAAATTTGTTATTTTCTATCATATTTATGGTGATTAGAACGGATATCTCATATGTTCTCATATAATTAAGCTTTTAACTCTGTGTTTTTTTTCACTGGCTAAAAAAAGAGTAAACGATCATGAGAATTGCTATATTGATCTTCCCACGATTACACTTTTATGAATACATTGCACGGACTTCGTAAAATGGTCGTAGTTGTGCCTTTTCTCCTTCAATGCGTAACTTCCAGGGGATAAGATCGAAAACTTTAATATCTACATCCGTAAATTAATGGTTATAGAAGATATAATTCTTATATTGAGTCATATCGCATAACTTAATGTCCTTTTTGTTCGTAACTGGCCTAGATAATAGTTTTTGACGATGATTATTTTTCTCATGAAAGTAATGTATCTTAGTGCCTCTAACATTAAGATCACTATTTTTAACTTCTTTGTTCGTAACTGGCGACAAGAGAGAAAAAATTTGGGATACAAATCTACTTTGTTCGCAGCTAGCGAGTAAATTTGTTAACGTCCAAGAAAATCCTTCTCTTGTGATACTTATGGTCTGTATACTTTGGTGACTACTATTATAAAAGAGGAATTCAGAATAATGATAGACGAAAATTATAAAACAGAAAACCCCTGAAAACCATATTCGAAGAAAATTATCTTCTCTAGATTATGAACAAGAAAACTATTACAATTTTATTTTTGTTACTCTCACAATCTCTCTAAATAGTGGATAACTTTAAGGGTTATTTAGCGTTTGGTACCCAATAAATGTCCAACACCTAGCTTTGGTACCCAATATTTGAAATTTTAAGGGTTGGTACCTTGACTAGACATTGACCGGTAAGTTCTTGGTTTGACCTAATTAATTTTGACTTTCTATTTTATCATTCTTTTATTAATAGCAGAAATTGGACTTTTACGTATTTACCCCTAGACTTCTATAGATTTCACGATAGAGATCAAAATTTAACCAAACATTATTTGCGAAACAACACAATAGCTTGATGACCAGAGCAGCAGCAGCAACAAGGAATGATATATACAAGTTTGAAAGGACTTAAATGCATAAAGAGATCAATATTTTAGGTTCTCTCTGGAGCAGCAGTAGCCCGATGACCATCTCCATCCACCACTACAACACCACTCCAAATCTCTCTGGTTCAAATTCGGTTCTCTCTAGAAGAAGAAAAAAAAAAACAAAACAACGATATTCTTGGCATCACTATTACTGTACGGATTTTTGAGGTAAGGGTTGCCGGAAACACCATCACCCACCACCGCCGCTCCCCACCATCGCTGCCCACTACCACCAGCGTAAACAATCTCTATTCTTTCTTGGGTTCTTTTCAGATTAATCACGGTTGAAATAATCTAATCAACACATTAATTGCTTTCTTTTCTGGGTTTGTTTCAGATTTTTATTTGATGTTGTATTTTAGGGTTTTATGGAGATTATTAATATGATTAATCATGATTGAAATAATCGTATTTCACGATTTGAGAATTTTGGGGCAGATGGATTTAGGGTTGGGATTGATTATGGTGGGGATATAATTGGGGTCTTGGGGTCACAGTTATAATGATTTGATTATGATGGAGAAAGAAGATGAGATGAAATGGTGATGATAGATTTGAGTATGAAGAAATTAATCCAATTGGTTTGAGTTGAAGAAAGAGAAGAAATCGAAAGTAACATGACAAAGAAGAGAGTAAACGACGAATATCTTTGGATGTGTTCCGGTCTCCTATATTCCACAAGGAATTGAAAGGAATTGAAAATGAGTCAGAGGTTACTTCTAACGAAGAAAATAAAGTCGTGGGTAAGGGTAAATTAGAAAATTAACTATTTTAATATTAAAATTATACTTGTTCAATTGCTTTAGTATTAAAATTATACTCCCTCCGTCCTACTATTAAGTGACCTAGTTCAAGTTTGCACAATTTTTAAGGCAAGCAAGGGAAAAGAGTATATTAAAGCATTTTTTACAATTATACCCTTATTGATAATAACTAGTGAATTTTTGAAATGATTTATCTCTCAAACTACATCACGGATGTTCGCAAACTTCATACCATTGAAAAGCATTTTAAAACACCTACGTAACGAATATAAACATGCCTATCAAATTATGCATATTTCTTATATTTCTTATAATCAATTAAAAGGATAATTTTAGAAATATCTTTTGTTTAGTGATATAGGTCACTTAATGGTGAGACAAAATCTAAAAGTAAATAGGTCACTTAATGGTGGGACGGAGGGAGTACTTATTAAAAGAAAATAATAAAGAATCAAGTCAAAGCATGGTGTTTGACGGTCAACATCTAGTCAAGGTACCAACCCTTAATATTTCAAATGTTGGGTATTAAAGCTACGTGTTGGACATTTGCTATGTACCAAACGTTAAATAACCCTATCTTTAAACTGTTTGCTAAGCTTGTTTTGATAATAACATAGGTGTTTGTCTACAAACTTTCTCTAGGTCTGTGTGTTTAGCTATAAGTCAAACTTCCCTATATATATATAGCATTTTATCGTACTTAGCCGACAAGGATTTCTATTATGGTTAGGTTTCTTAACCCTCGTAGGAATTTATTTCCTAAACTAAGAATACTTCCCAATTCAGTATTCCTTCCTAAACTAGGAATTCTGCCAAGGGACTCCTTTCTAGTATAAGATTCTACCCTCAACTTAGCTTGAGGATTTCTAAGTTCCTTAAAGGGAGTAGGTATACACCTGTGTCATCTTATGATTAGAGAAAGGTCACTCATGTTATTCTTTTGTGAATGACATCAAATGGGGGTGAGTTCAAATTGAACTTGTGCTTAATTGCCATATCTTTATGGGGAGTGTCGCTGTGGAATTGTAAGAGATTCTTGTACCTATATATCTCCTTGATGAAGACGCTAAGTTTACTTGGTGAAATCTTCTAAATCAAAGCTGGTATGTTATATCTGGTCTTGATAACTCTTTCGTTTAATTTATTATGATCCCTTGTTTTTCGCCTTTGCCAATTTGGTTGACAAAAATGGGGATAATTATTTAGTATTATTCTACTATAACATATGTCATTTCAGAGCATTATGTAAGGGGGAGTGAATGATAATCAATAGGTTTTTACCTATTATGCAAAAGAAGTAAGTAATGACTAAGGGGGAGAACATATCACCGTAGTATTGTTTCAAAGTTATCGTGCAATTGAATTTTGAGGAAGGTAACAGTACCGTGTTTTAGTATAACAACCATTGAGTTGAGTGGTTTATCATTCTATAAAATCTATAATCAAGTATTGTCGTAAGTTGTTATTGCTACGGATCTTTAACAACAAAGGAGCTGAAACGATCATAGGCAGAACCATAAAATAACTTGAAGAACGAAAAATTCAAAACGGTGTTGAATAACCAAGGAGATCAAGTACAATGAATTTTGAGCTGAAAGATCTACTTATTTTTAATTCATATGTATTATTAGTTTTGCCACTAAAATTGGAAAATGGGGAGATTGTCAGAGCACTGCTCGGTCGAACTCGTAAGCTTAGCTATCTCAATTTTGTTGTCAATGTTATAGATGCTCAAAACTATATCTTGATTTCTAGTCTACTAAAGTCGAGTCTAGGACTAGGATTAGAGTATGGTAGTTGAGTATCAGACATCACTGAATAACCCTAAAAGATTGAAGACGGAGATCAAACTAAGATATTCACAGAAATTAATCAACAAAGAGGTATGTGAAGACTGAACCAATTTATTTACTCACAAAATTACCATTTTATCTATATGAGACCATGTCGTTTGAGTTTTAGTAGATTTCATATTGCAAAGAAGAAGTTTTGAGTCAAGCTTGTCTTGTTAAATATCTCGAAATATGATTCCAGCGATGTATGTTCATGGATTCTTAGCAATCTTGGTTCAAAACAGGTTATTGTTCAAGAACTATTTTTATTTCAAATGGATTATTTGGAAATTTCCCAAGCAATGATATTTATATCTATGGAGATTGAGAATGTTTCAAATATCAAAAGAGAGTTCAGAACTACTTAATTTGGACTCAGGGTATATACACATACCCAGTACGCTTACCATAGATATCTGAAGTTCCAAAATGTAGGTACGCATTCCACCACTATGCGTACGATGGAGTTCTGAATTCGTGGAGGGGGGTGGGGGTGGGGTGGGTGGGGGTTGGGGTGGTGCTGAGTTCGTGAATAGCCTAAGAGTATGCATACCCAGTACTCTTACGCTGGCTATCTGAATTCACGAGCCGGTTCACAGGTATGCATACCCTTTCGCATATCTACCCAGTACGAATTAATTAAGCAGACACTCATGAACTATTTTCACAAATATGTGCATCACGAAGACCTTTAAGACATCTTTGTTACAACTCTCATGAAGACCTCTAAGACATCTTTGATCACTAAAAATTGTGTATGTGCATCACGGTTCAAGTCTTAAGTGTTTAAATGAACACGATACTGCTTATACGTTCATATGACATACTTGGTATGAACTATCATTATACATGGTTCTGGTACCCTCTGGTACCCAGGACCATAGTGTATATTCTTCTATGTAATCTCAAGATGAACTTCTCACATACTTACATGAACTCCTAAGAGCAAGGGTTATGGAATGAGTGTTTTTAACACTCATTCACTGCCAATTGAGTGAGTACCGAGTGAAAGAATGTTTTTGTGACCGTGGAAACCTAATTTCAAAGACTAAACGGCTGATGTTTATCCGCTTGGGGAGAAAAAATTCTCTCAAAGCGGCTGAATATGTGCCTCCTCGTAGGTTTTTTTCTTTTAATAATAATAAAACCTAATTGTGGGTCCCGTATCCAAGAGTTTAAAATTAATAAAATTCTAAAACTAAGTTTGGGAGGCTAATGTTTAGCCGTTTCTCCTTCTTTTTTGTTACAGAGCGGCACATTTTCAGCCGTTTTGCTTGGGCGGATGAAGATTAGCCGTTCAGTGGAGACTTTCCACCACTCACTCGTCTCAATGAGTGCGCAAGTGATTCTGGGTGAAAGTGTACTCAATCACTGCCCATAACAACATCAAATTAGAGCAAAGTGAGCAAAATGAATGAGGATCCTCACTCCATAGCCCTTGCTCTAACAAGAGTATATGAACTGAGAACATTTTTGCTTGATTCATAAATTATCTTAGCTTGGAAGTCGATACACAAAGAGACTCAAACAACCAGGAAAATCAATCCCCCACAATTCTGTCTCCTAGTAGTACATTAAAGTCGTCCTTTATTAATCCTGGTTTCCTGTGAAAAACATATATGGTGGGTTTGGATGTAGAATTTTAAAGGTGGAATTCATGGGTCCAGGGGATTTAGTAGAATTATGTTTCTCTCTGTATGTTTGGTTACCCGAATCCTTGGAATCACGTTTCCTACGGGATTCAGTTTTCCAGCAAATCCTCCATATGGAGTCCGACCCTCCCCCCTAAGATTTGTTGGAAAACTTATCAAGGGATTTATGGACCCACTTTTTTTTAACTCTAAATCCCATATATATACAATTTTAAAATTTGAGGGTAATGCCAAACGGTACAAAGACTTTAATACAAGAAAACTCTATAAATCCTAGGAATTTGTATTGATTTACCAAACACACAAGGAATTTACATGATTCCCAGAATTTGTAATCACGTGGGATTAAATTCCTGGAAACGGTGAATTCTGCAAACAAACCCACCAATAGTTAGATTATGAGAACATCTCCAATGCTAGGGGTGGGGGTAATAAAAACATATGACACATAGGATTTATCACCTTTTTAACCAAAAATTTATCTCCAATGCTAGATGGAGGTCAATAAATGACAATGACATGACTACCATCTCACGAGCAAAGGTAAACCAGAAAGTCATATCTTCATCTTCTATATGACACCAGGTCCAATTCCAAAAATTGTTTTTTCCGTAATTGAAAAATACTCGGTGATAATCTCAAAGCCACATAGCTTCTTCTTCCCTTCCTATCAAAATCCTTTTTTTGACTGTTAACGATTGAAGCTTTTAGGTAAGGTAAAATCTTGATCATGTTTTTCTATATTCATTCTTTTCCATGCTTGATTAGTTTGTTAACTTCCTTGTTTAATCTAATGGCTAGCTTGAACATGTACTCCATCGTGTTCATTTAACTTAAAAGAAATTCAGAAGCGATCTGGTTCTTCGTCACTTCTACATCATTTCAAAGCTTCATCTTTCAAACTACCACTTGTGAGTAAGTTTTTGTCTGTGTATTTTATTTTATTTTTTTATTTTTTTTTCTGGAAACTAAAACCTTCAATTACTCTACACATTTCCATGTATAGTCGTCTGCAAAGATTGTCATACAATGATAACGATTCATGAAATCTCAGAATTGATGGATATTCATTCTTGCTTATAGTTTGTTTGATATAATTTGAAACACTCGACATTTTGTATACAATGCTCAATCACTGTTTGATAAAATGCATCAAAGAAGTGCCTTGAAGGTTTTAACAAGTATTAAGTGTTAATATAAGGTTTTATAGAAATGGGTTCTCATAATATTGTAATTGCCTATCTGGTTTTTGTGTTTGCTAAGGGTAATCTAATCAACTAATACCACGACCACCTCTCACTCAATTAAAATGATCTAAAGAACCAATTAACACATCTCCATTCATCACTACCATACTGTACGCCTACTTCTGGTATGGTGATCTTGGTCCCCTTTTGTATGTTTTTATGTAGCTTTTGTTATGATTATTATTGTATTTTGTTTTCAGTCGGCAAGTTAGAAAAAAAAGAAACAAAAAGAAATCAGGAGTGTATGTTTTGTCTGAGTTGATCTAGCTCCACAATATATATAAGTTAGACGAGAACTAATAATCCCGTCTTCGATTTCACCAGTTTCTTCTTTTTGTTTTTACATTTCCACTGATGAATTTCCTTTTTTGATTAAGTGTCATCAAAGAAGTATAATATGCAACCAATTACGAAACAAAATTATTAATCAAATTTGTGTCCAAGATTTCACAGTTTGGTAGGCTAGACAATGATTAAGAATTAGCTTTTTTCTTGCTACGGGTCTAAATTTTTTACATTGTCTTCACATCGACACATTGGACTCAATTTTTTTTTTGTTAACAGGTGCACTTTAATTTATGGCTCGGTCATGTTCACTGTCCCACTCCGACAACTCCGTCTGGGACTCCGATGATAGTTAATGTCTGATTGTGATAGCAAAGATTCGTCCACTTACACCAAACGATTATTAGACATGAATGAGATGGTCGAAGATGAGTTACAATCTTCCCAGAGTTCTGTTGAAATAATTACTCATATCCTTTTTATAACGGCGATAATGGATAACAAGCGACTTCATGGTGGATCTACTTTTGGTAGACGCACAATTGTTCGCGATAGGAGTCGACGTCACAATCTTATTATTCCCGGTTACTTTAGGGGTGAAGTGAGGAATATGAATAGGTAGCGACTGTAGATTTTGTATCAATTTTTTTACATTGGACTAAGTTAAAGCTTTTGTTTTATGGAGGGAAAAGTTCCCTCCAGTTATCTAACCCAGAACTGTATTTGAGGAAAATTTTCTTCCAATTTATTTTCCGCTTTTTGAGATATTGTTTAACACGTAAGAAAATTCTAGGCAGTGATACCTTGACATTGGAGATGAAGTTGGAGGTAGAAAGTCTAACTTTGGCGACATGTGAATGACCCACAACAAAAAGGTATAAATAACACCTCCACATATAATTACCTCCACTCCTAGCATTGGTGATGCTCTGAATTCACCTGTATCTCCGTATTCCTCGTATGTTTTTACGGTCCACAAGAATTTCATGACGAGACGTCGAGACCTTAGGTTCGAGATGGACTCATCCGCCTGGTAAAGGACAAGATTCAGGTTCGAGATGGACAAAAAATCTCGTGTGTTACGTCGGCTGATGCCTAAGCGGGAAAATAGTCGAAAAGGGAGTATTTTGGGCGGCATAGTTTAAAACCCTCGAAAACATTTCTAGTTCTAGGATTTTTCAATTGGTGAAAAAACTCGAACCTTCTTCAGAAATTGAAGATGGCGAAAGACGATTTAAAACTCAGTTCTGCAAAGAGATCGTACAGACAAGCATCAAGTGTGGGAAACCGACCAGAGGAAGCTCGATGGGCAAATGTAATAGGAGACATTTTAAAGAATAGAGGTGAATACATTGAAGCATTAAAATGGCTTCGAATCGATTACGAACTCTCTATGAAATACCTTCCTGAAAAACAACTCCTTCCTACTTGTCAATCCCTTGGTGAAATTTATCTCCGTCTTCAAGATTACAAACAAGCCAAGGTTTATCAGGTAAAACCATAAAATTCGGTTTAGATTCAGTAAACCATATGGGGGTGATTTGTGAATCTCCTCTTGACATAATAATTTGCACTGCAATCTTTAAATTGTTTCTGTATGTCACAAAATTATAACGCGAAGGCTTTTAAACTTTCTCTAGTTCATCATCTCAAACATATGACCTAGCTTACTTTTGCAATGCCTGGTTGAATTGCTTGATTATTTGGTGCAAGGAATTTAGTTATAGTGGTTAACTATTCAAATGTTGATTAGGATACAACAATCATATGGTACAGAGAGCAAACTTATGAAATCTTTATGTGCACACTTAAGTGACAACCAATGCTTTTTAACATTAAATAGGGAGTTTTGAGAATCTGAAAGTTGAGATACAATTTAACGCTCATGCGATTGCAAACATTAAACTAAGAAAATACCTCATTTGATTCTTTTTCCGATAAATATAGTTTTTATTGTGTTAAATTGCAGAAAAAACATTTAGAGCTGGCTAATGATTCTGGTGACCTTATTGAGCAACAAAGGGCAAGCACCCAACTTGGTCGGACTTATCATGAAATGTTTATGAAATCTGATGATGACCATTCATCACGTAGGAGTGCCAAGAAATATTTTAATTTAGCCATGCAACTTGCCCGAGCTCTGAAGGAAAACGGAGCAGCAAACGAATCTTCATCCTTCCTGAAGGAATATATCAATGCTCACAACAACGTTGGCATGCTCCAAATGGATCTTGATAACTATAAAGAAGCCGAGAGAATCCTTTTGGAAGGCTTAAGGATTTGTGATGAGGAAGAAGTAGCTGAAAATGACGATGGGCGAAGCCGGCTTCACCACCACCTTGGGTACCTTTACACTCAGCTGAGGAAGTGGGAAAAAGCGAAAGACCATATACAGAGGGACATTGTTATTTGTAAAAATATTGGGCATCGTCAAGGAGAGGCAAAGGGATATATTAATCTAGGGGAATTATATTATCAAGATCAGAGATTTGAAGATACTAAACTCTGCTATCAAAAAGCTCTTGACATTGCAAGGTCCATGGAAGATGAGGATGCTCTAGTTAATCAAATTCAAGAAAATATTGGCATTGTTGAGACTGCTATGAGAGTGTGGGATGACATGGGGAAAGAAGTGCAGAACCTCAAGAAGCTGAGCAGAAACACAGGCACAGCCATTGCTAGAGGTAAACCCGACGAAAGAAAGTGTCTTCTCCAGCAGGTTAAGTGCCTCGACACCCTCATTGAAAATTCCAGCCGAATCTTTTCATGGGACAAAGTAAGTTTTACATTTACTTTCTAACTCGTTTTGTTCGCCTGCCTGTTTACCTGAAGCAAGTTGCATTAGTATAGCTTATGAATATAATTCAAAGTAACATCTGTTTGGGTGCAAGCCTAACTTTAAAACCAAGATGCTCTATTGTATCTTATACATAAAACTTAAGCAACTTAAGCATTTGGTTGGTTGCAATCTTAACTTGAAGCCCAGATTAAGAATAAGCTAGAGAATCCTTGGAGTGAATTTTTTTGATCTGAACAACCTGCAGCTTTGATTTCTCTTTTAGTCTTTGTTTTTCCTGGAGGAGACCCTCCTTCTCTTCCTCCTCTCAGTCTCAGAAGCTCAAGAAGCTGTGGATAATTACAGTACAGCAACACTGGGGGTTTGTAAGCATTTCTGTTTTCCGGGGACAGAATTTCCTGATTTGATGTCATTTTCTTGTGTTCTAGCATCTAGATTTTGCGAAAAAGAAGAAAAAAATAGCAAGAGATCTCGGTGATAAGGAAATGCTGAGTGACTCTCTTCTGGCCATTGGCGAATCATACCATAAGCTCAGGAACTTCCAGAAAGCTCTTAAATGGTACAGAAAGAGTTGGGACACATCCAAGTCTATTAGGAACTTGGAGGTTAGTGAGTCTGAAGTTTATTTGATTGGTTAAATACAGTCCAGATATAATATTACCAATCAAGTGATCTTTTTTTATCTATGCTTAATCAGTATATCATAAATTAACTTAATCTTTAGTGGATTCTTATCCGATGTTAGTAATTTCAGGGGCAAGCACTAGCCAAGATTAACATTGGAGATGTCTTGGACTCGCAGGGTGATTGGATTGGTGCACTGGAGGCATTTAAAGAAGGCTATAGGCAATTATTTCCACTCTATATGTAGCTTTCTTAGTTCTTTTTTATTCAAGAATTGATACTTCCACTGGCAAGAACAAGTTATGTTACCAGCGGTCTCATGGTTCAAAAGTTATACATTGTTTTTTCACATTCAACACTGTGCAGAATTGCAGTTCAATCCAAAGTGCGTCAAGTACAGATTTCTGCACTTGAAAATATGCATTATAGCTACATGATAAGGTTTGACAATGTTGAAGAGGCCAGGTAATTCTGCTTCATGCTAAGCTGCTAACAGACTAGCTAAAGCTTCACAGTTTAGGCCACACGATGTTGTACTCTATCTAAGTAAATATTCTATATTCCAGGAAGTTGCAGCTCAAAATTCAAGAAATGAAAAAGCCTCAAAATGCGAACCATGAAGAAGAAGATCCACTTAGTGAGTGTGATGAAACTGATACAGAAGAGTATGATTGCCCATCTAATGAATGCAATTCACCAGAGTTCAGCGAATGTGCCTCTACAAGATCAAAATCACTCAATACCACTGAAGATGATGTCCCTTTGAGTTCATTACTTCGACCCAGAAAAACATTGTCCAAACAAAAAGTTGCCTCGGTAGAAAGACCCTTAACTACTCCAACTGAAAGTTCCCCTAAAAGTATGAGTAATTCAACAGGTAAACAGAAGATGTTCAGTGGTCGGAAACGTGCACGTCTAGTCATTTCTGATGATGAGAGTGATGGCGGGGACGAGTCCAAATATTCAAGAGAAAAATGTCATATCCCAGATGAGAACTTGCCAACTTCTTATGATTGTTAGTTCTTTTAACAGATATCACCTCTTGCTATTATTTGGGATTTAAATTGTTTTACTGTCTACATAACTTGGTGAGCTCATGACTTGTTTTCTCACAGCTAGGAAGAATGATGGAGAGTCTGAATTTGCCAACGGAGTTCAGGTAACAATTTATGTAGCGAATTAAGCCAAGCTCCACATTTCACAATGCTTCTACCTGTGTCGTTTTTCGTGTGAATTAAGGAGGGTGGAGCAACTTATTTGTTGTATTAGTGACAAGCTGATTTGGTTCCGCCAGGCAAGCTTCCATCGGATTGCCTCCAAAGGCATACATAGTGGTTCCACTCCTATAAATCATGAAGAAAGTAATTCTTCTTACAAATTGGGGAGCTCTAAGCTCGTGGTTAGAAATGACACATATTTCAGATCTTTCGGCGACAAGGGAGTTGATGATGCTTCACATTTTGCTACGAGTGGGTCTAAAGCTGATGGTGATCATATCTCTGATAACCTTCTTCAAAAACGTAATCCTGCAGATTTTTCTGATGACAATTTGTTGGTAAGTTGTAACAAGTAATTGATAATCACTTCCTGGATGCTCACTCCAGACTTTTGCATTAGACTTTTCTGAGATTCTGTTTTCTGATCTGATTGCAGTATAATATCACATTTAGAATTGATGATAAAGTGATACATCTGGATGCATTCTCTTGTATGGTTGGTGAGATGCTAAGCATTGAATCTATCAAATCTGAAGTTGCCTGTCTATATTATTTACAGCTGTCTGATGAGAAGAGGTCCAAAGGTATGCTTATTATCCAGTTTTTCATTTTCTATGAGAATGTTGTAAGTTTCATCACCGCCTTCAAGATTATTAAAATAACTCTTTTGATTGCCATTATTGTGTTTGTGTCTACAAAATTTGTTATCTGCGTGTCACAAGGAGGGACTAAGAGGTGACTAGAAATACTGAAAGCAATGGGTAAAAAAAGAATATGATGACATTAAAACTATCACTACAAGGAGACAGATGATCAAGAAGCAGAAAAGTTAAGAATGTAAAGCTAGCAAGTGAAAAGGTTAGGCAGAGGGTTTCCAAATAGTAAATATAAAATGGGATGTGGCAGAATATTTTAAGAATGATTTAGATTGATCAACTAGATGGTAGAGGTTTACGCCAGTGGTACAAGTTCTATACGTCCTACTTTTAAATTCATTCATATCCTCTTATTTTCCAAATAGTAAAGCTTGATGTTAACTTCAAAGGGAGAGTTCTGTTTTGTTTTAGTTTCCGATGGTCATGGACTCATGGCTTGGCTAGTTCATAAACTTGTTAAAGAGTCAATATTTTACCTAGCACGTGAAGAAGTGATAATTCCTGAGCCAACATTTTATAAGTTTCATTAAGTATATAACCCATTGTTGCAACCAGTAATAGATGTGTAGATCAAAGAAAATAACTAGCTACTTCTACACATATCTTCAGTATATGACCCGTGGTATTTGAATTCTTGACATATTTTTATCTTCCTTTACATTAATTGGCCAAAGGAGCATCTTTAGTTCGACTTTACAATTTGTGTGTACCTTATCAGGTCTATTGCCTGTTATTCGGCATATGATGTGTGGTGGTAAAGTTCTAGAATCCTTGGAACCAGCCACATTGAAGGATTATATATGGGGAAAAGGCTGGATTGAAGTAACTATTGACGGTATGGTTCATGTCATGCTGTTTAAATCTATGAAAGTTTGATCCATAAAAGTTTTCATGCATCTCTAAGTGGTGCATAAAATACGTAGTTACACGTACTGAGCTTTTGTATAAAACTATAAACGTATTTCTGATTGAGTGCATCTGATAGATCTGATGTCATTGCTGCCGCAGTGAGTGTATCTGATGTATCTGGTTTTGCAGTATGGGTCCAGAAACGCTTGATAAAGTTGTATATTGATTGGTGCAAGAAGTTGTCTGAGGCACCCAGTATCAAGTTGCTTAAGAAATTATACAACTTAGAGGTTAGTCTATTTTATACTTAGTGCTTCAAAGCCTTTAATATATATACAAATATGCTCTCAGTTATTGCCGTGGGACTAAAGGTATAAACAAACAAGATGGAGAAATCTTCACGACACTGATGATGCAGTTTATTTGTTTAACTTCTACGTCTCTGCCTTGAGTTTTATTTTTTCCCAGGTATCAGAAGATGAAATCCTTGGATCTGAATGTGAACTGCAAGATATATCAGTTGCACCCTTATTAAATGCATTAAACAAGCATAAGGCAATCGCATTGTTGGACCTTTCACATAATCAATTAGGTAAAGTTTTTATTTCTGTTCGATCTTTATTTATTTCTGTTCGATCTTTATATTTCTATTTGTTGGTTCTCTCTATTGTTTTTCACAATTCGTACTGCTTTGCTACAAAGTTTTCTAAGAAACATATAGTCTCTCACGTTTTTAATAAGCCATTTATCATCTGCTTATGATTTCCAGGAAATGAAACAATGGAGAAACTTCAGCAGATTTTTGTTTCATCAAGCCAAAAATATGGAGGCTTGACATTGGACTTGCACTGCAACCGATTTGGTCCAACTGCTTTATTTCAGGTTATTTGATTGTGATCTTAATTCGTCTAACTTTCATATTTTCAGCTCTTCACACATGCATTTTCTATTTCGTATTTATTAGATCTACTTGATCATTATTCAAATTTTAAGAAGATCAAATGCAGTAGTGTGAACCTGAAGCTATAGTTACTAATATCATGTTTTCACACGCTTATGCTCTACATCACAAACATGCACACAAATACACGATGCCTAGAATATCTGTGCAAGTTTACTTTGAAGTGTGAACATCTGTCAGTCACGAGAGTCGGTGTTGGCAAGTACTGGCTACCCCTGGTTCTTAGAATCTTCGCGCATTAGAGAGCCGGATTAGTTTCATGTCCCTGTTACATATGGCTAAAGATGTCAAAGCACCTCTAATAGTATTAAAACCAGGTGGAAAGTCCACTTATTTAAGTTATTTCCTAGTGACCAAAATACTAAATGCTCTTCAATCACTTCCATGACAGCATTTACATATTTCTCTTCACCAGATCTGTGAATGCCCTGTGCTGTTTGCGCGATTAGAAGTGCTAAATGTCTCAGGGAATCGGCTAACAGATGGATGTGGGGAATACCTTTCAACCATCTTAGGAAGCTGCAAAGGTATGATACTATTCCGCTGTTTTGTATGGTCGACTGTTGGTTACCTGGTTTATTTATTGAACATCAATTACATTCACAAAAGCAAGTCGTATAGGAAAAAAATAAAAAATGCAATTTATATTTCTAGCATCTTTGGTGTTTATGCCAAAAGCACTGTATGTTTCATATTCTGATATTATCTTCTTCAGCCCTTTATAGCCTGAACATAGAACGATGTTCTATTACATCTAGAACAATTCAAAAGGTTGCAGAGGCATTAAGTTCTGGTTCTGTTCTGTCTCATCTCTCAATAGGTATTGCTCACAATCTCGTCAATGACTGGTACTTCGCAGCAGATTAGCTAATATTTACGCCATCTTTTAACAAAATGCCTCTATTTCAGCGCACAACAACCCAATCTCTGGAAATGCGATGATTAGTCTACTGAGCAAGCTTGCTACATTGAAGAGGTTTAAACTTTTTTTTTTTTTTTTTTTACTTTTGTTTCCCAGACATCCTTCGATGATTTTGTATATTTCCTTTTCTTAAACCTTGCTTTAATAATTTGGTGCTGTTAGTGATTGTAACTGTAATAAACTGATACTTGAATCATTTACGTGACTCTAGATTTTCGGATCTAAATCTAGGTGGTATAAAGTTAAGCAAATCCGTGAGTGACAGCTTATGCCAACTCATGCAAACATCATGCATGTCAAGTTTGATTGTTGGGAACACAAATATTGGTGCTGTGAGTGATTCTTTCGTGTTCATTTGCCTTTTTTCCTTTTATTCGAGAAAAGAAATATTAAAATGTCAATGTAGGATGGAGCACTGGAGGTGGCGAAAGCACTATCGGTTGGGCCTCAAGAGCTTAATACTCTTGACTTATCATTTTGCGGTATAACATCCTGTCACACTGAGAGATTGTGCACCAATATCTCTTTAATCGGGGGTATTCTGGAGTTAAATCTTGGAGGAAACCCCATTGGACAGCAGGTTTGTCTCTCTTTGATTCCGGTGCTGTGTTTCTAAAACGTTTAACTATATCTGCTTGCCCTGCAAAGTGCAATGAGTTGGTTTCTTCAGGAAGAATTGAAAGTGCTGCAAACTAACAGTATTGGACTAAACTACTGCAAAATTTAGCATACTAGTTTAATATGTAGAAGAAATATGTGCCCCAAATTACCCCTTTTTTGTTTATATTTTGCATTTTGTTCTCCCTAGTCCTTGACTCTCTTAGTTAAGTGCACTCGCTGTCATAATTTCCTGTAAAATTTTATCTTTCTATTTAATGGTTCCAACACTAGATTTTATAAAGGTTCAATCATATACAAACTTCTAATAGTAGGGTTTGTCCTCGGCAGGGTCTCTTTTATACTTTTTGGCAGAATTAGATTGTATAATATAAGTCAAGTAGCTGAAACATTTGGTGACCAGAACGGTATAGTTTCAGGCATGGAAAATGTGGTTGATTGTTGACAATGATCTCATCATGTAGTATTTCATTTGTTGTAAACGACACTACACATTTGTTTGTTTCTTGTGGACGTCAATATGCAGTATGAGCTGTTTTTTTCTCTTCTATTTTTGCTGAACTTATCTGCGGGTTTCATCTTTTAACACTGTTGGGGGTTAAGCCTCTCTTCCCCCCGAGTTATGAATTTAAGAAGCCTCCTGTATCCATGAAAGCAGGGTGCCGATGCTTTGGTGTCTCTACTAAGGAGCCCAGAATGCAGTTTGAAAGATCTGGTTCTTAACAAGTGCAATCTTGGGCTTGCTGGAATTATTAGAATACTGCATGCTCTAACAGGTAGACACTTCAACAGTTGTCGTTTTTTTCCCCCAACTTGACTTCTTTGTTGTTACTCCCCATAGAAATGAAAAACCAACCCGTGTTATGCTTTTCATTTTCAGAGAATCAAGTTCTAGAAGAACTCAATCTTGAAGAGAATAGTGATTCAAAAAAGGATAATACTTCGGAATCCGACTTGATAACACAAGGTAGCTTGAAATTCTTACAAGCAGAAGTTGAATCATTGGATGTTAATCCCAATAGCTGTTCACTGAAGGAAGTTGAGGTTACTCATCAAGAAAAAGAAGAATGTATAGTTAATTCTGAAATTGAACTTGAAGTTGCTGATAGTGAAGAAGATCTTCCAACAAAGGGGAAGGCAGTCTTATCGGGTGGATTTGAAAATAGTTGCACCAGCTCTTGCCAAAAGAACAGTTCATTTCAAGGAAGTCAATTAATTGAAGAACTTTCTTCCTCCATCGCTTTCGCGAAACATTTGAAATTACTTGTCCTCAGTAATAATGGATTCACGACTGATGTCGCAGAAACTTTATATACATCATGGTCTTCAAGTTCAGGTCGCGGGTTGGCACGGAGGCACATTAAGGATCAGACAATTCATTTTTCTGTGGAAGGAAAGTCATGTTGCGGGATTAAGGTTTGCTGCAAAAGAGACTGATATATATGTAAATTGGAATGTTCTTTCTCGTTGTGTTATCATGTTCTAGCAAACTGCAGCTCATTTGCAAAATTTTAGGCATTATAAGTAAAACTCTTTGAATATCTTCCACACTGGTTTGCAATAAACTAATACGTATGGAACTTGGAGCCTGGAGATATATATTCTCACGACATGCATGAAAAGACCCCAACCATACTCTAAAATTGCAGTTCCAATTAGAGATACCTGCAGGGAGATTCAGAGCAGCCATGCGATTCCTTCAACATGCTAGAAATAAGAAATGTAATGCAAGCTGAAGGTTGGGGATTCTTTCATGATATACTGGGTGAATCAACTTTAGTACCAAAAGTTAATCTTGAGAATGATAATTTGCACAAACTGAATTTAGTAAAACAAAAATTAGCTTCTCGCCCGCAGGATAGTGGTCTAGAATTAGTAGGTGTTTGTGTTTGTTGGGTCAAAACCCTCGATGGTCTTGTGTGTAAGTATGTAAATGGAGTTTGTAATGGTGTTGGTCATCAATTGGAACTGCCATCGTTTTTTAGGAAAAGAAACTAGGGATCATTTGCATTATCTATACTCAATTCATTCTCCTGATATCATTTTCCTATCAGACTAACACCATGTTTGTTTACTCTTGACTCATCTGAGTCGTCTGGATATGAGTCATCTGGATCTGAGTGAAATCACTTGACTCATCTGGATCTGACTCAATATGTTTGTTGTGAGTCAGATCTAACTCAACTAACTCAAAAATATGTGAGTCAGTGGTTTGATCCCATGAGTTACGGGTATTTTGTTATTGACTCAAACGGGTCCGAGTCAGAAGTTAGGTCTGAGTCAGAGGTCGAGTCAGATCTGACTCAAAGTAGAAACCAAACAGTCTTGACTGCTGACTCGGCGCGAGTCAGGGGTTGACTCAGACCCAGATGTCGAGTCAGCTACAAACAAACAAGGTGTAAGCTAACTGATGATAGGATCCTTAACCTAACTAGCTTTCGAAGAATGCCAAGGAGAGGAGTCATGTCCCTTCTAGAGGTCAAGCTGGAGGTATTCTTCTTCTTTGGAAGGATGTATTTAAGTTAGATGTTGTCCATTTGTCTGATAAAATGATACATGCAATAGTTAACAATGACCCTGCAAAGGGTGATTGGTTTCTATCTTGCATGGTACACCTTATAGAACTGACCAACCCGAGCAATGTCAATACATTAGGAATCTAAGTTCTTCAGTTTCTATCCCTTGGGTCCTCATAGGAGACCTGAATATTACTATGCACATGTTAGAAAGAAATTCTAGTTCAAACTCTACTTTTTCTAGAAGTTCTTGAGCACATAAGAGAATTTAACTTGCATGATATGGGTTTTAGTAGAAACCCTTTCGCTTGGACTAGTAATAGTCATGGAATAAGTAAAATAAAATCCAGATTGGATAGAGCTCTCATTAATAGTGAATGGACAATTAGGTATCCTAATGCCACTATCTCATCTTCCCAAAATGGGTTCAGATCACTCACCCACTCTTCTTTCTCTCTATACTAAAACAATAGTATTAGGGAGAATTAGAAGTTCTTTGAACACTGACTGCAAAATGATGCATGCAAGAATGAAATTGTTAATGCTTGGAAATCTAATAGTTTTGGATCTGCAACTTATGTTTTATCTGATAAATTGTCAAATACTAGACATTTTTTGTCTAAAATGGAGTAAATGTACTCTTGGTCATATTCAAGCAACCATCAACACTCTTCATTATCACAACTTGAAACATAAATGTGCAAGGAAATAACACCATTGAAGTCCTAAAAATTGAGAAAGAGATTGATTCCCCGAATGAAATTCAAGCTTCTTCAAATAAGCAGAAATCTAGAAACCATTTGTATAACGATATGAACAAGAACTCCAAATACTTCCATAGGCCCGGAATGTAACATGGCGTCAAGATAGAGACTCAATTGAGCATCCGCTTCTCTCTCATTTCCAAAAGATCAACACCACTTCTAGCTCAACAAATAATATAATTTTCTTCAATATATCTGCAACAGTATTTCTCAAGATCAAAATAATGCTATCCCATATGATCAGAAAATTTACCAAGCATTAATGTCAATGGGACCATGGAATGCACCGTGTCCGGATGGTTTCCCTCCGGATTTTTGTCAATCACAATGGCAAGTAGTCACGAAAGATGTTTGTAAGATGATTAAAGCTTTCTTTCACTCGGATTTTCTTCTCAAAAAGCTCAACAATAAAAAAGGGTCACTTTAATTCCTAAAACTTCTAAGGCTCATAAGCTTGAATATTTCTGTCCAATTGCTTTATGTAACACAATTTACAAGTTAATCTCCAAGATCATTGCTTTTCGTCTTAAAAAGCATATGGTGGATATCATTTCTCCAATGAAATCTACATACATTCCAGGTAGACTGATTTCTGAGAATAAATGGTTCAATAACTGGTTAAAGCTATGAAGAATAAAGGAGGAAGGAAGAGTCTTTTTGCTCTAAAAATGGACATGTCGAAAGCATTCGACAGATTAGAATGTGACTTTTCTCTTGGAAAATCTAAGAAAATTTGGTTTATGTGAAAAACTCTATCAGCTCATTTTTCAATGTATCAACACCACTCACTTGGTTTAGTCCAGAATTGAGCCGCTATACAAAATCTACACAAACTTCGTATAGTTGAGACCAAGCAACTACCCCTAGTTCACTTAGTTTCTTCAGTATCCCTGCGCTTCCAACTTCAACGAGTGCATGCACTGAAACAATTCCTTTGGATCATATTCCAAACAGTAAGGAACAACAAATCTGTTTGGTAACAACTTTTTCGATTCTTCTAAGATAAAGATATCTCAAGTCATACACAAAGGATCTTCCGTTTAATCTAATAAACTCCTTTGCCTGGTTAGATCAATCTATCCAATAACTACCAAAGTAGTCAAGTTTAGATTCACACTCAATCAAAATAAATCTCAAAGAGATATATTGAGAATACCGATCATCTATCACTTGGAAAGTCTATTTCTACTCTATCTCCTATATGGAGACATAAGTTGTGTTACGATATAGTTTTCTCTATGCACATTTGAGATTTCGAGCTGGGTATATCTCGCTTACATATTTCTCGAAATACATGTTGGTAATATTTCTCTTCGACCAAGTTCATCTTATATCATGAGAAAATTTCCGAGTAACATCTTACATGGTTTGTGTGATACAATCATTTGGTGTAAGACTTGGAATGTTTCGATAATGATTATTTCAATATCTTGAAAATTTCTTTGATGCTAATAGTGTGTGAAAACGGCTATTGTCATTATAGAATAATGTTTCAATGATTGAAATAAAGAGTTTAGAATCCTGTAACCATCTTTGATAAAATCATAGTGTGTTCGCACATTAGTGTATAAGTCCAAAATCGGGAGCCTAAAGTATGCATACTTGTGTGTATACAAAAAGGTTGTAGGAGACTGGGTAAGTATGCGTACCCGTACGCATACTGGCGGAAGTTCACGTCCGTGAATTTCTGTTGAGTTTGAAAACCAAAACCAAACTCATCCGGTTACCTAAAGTACGCGTATCCGGACGCATACTGGCAGAAAGCTCACGTCCGTGAATTTCTGCTGAGTTTGAAAAATAAAACAAACTCAAATCCAATTACTTAAGTACGCATACCCGTACGCATACTTAAGTGGTTACTTTCTAAAATCGGTTGTACATGAACCTAAAACATTTATCAATAAGGAATGCAATCTTTGCAAACCGTGGGTATAATGTTCATGTATCGGTTCGAGTGAATCAAACCGATTTTGCTTCAATTGTGTTCTTGTATAAATCCATGAGAATATCGCAATTGAACAACTCTTTAACTAGTTTCATTTGAGTCATTTGAACTAGTTATGGTTAAGATGAATAAGCTTGATATGAGAGTAATCATATGGCTAACCTCGGTTAACTATTTCTGAACCAACATGGTGTACACGTATAGGTACAGTTACATAAACCTAGATGAGGGTACATTTCTGAAAATGCGGGGATCTAACAACCTCACCCAATATTTCGATTAGCAATCTGTATGGACTAACTCCAATATACTTTCTAGAGAATCAACTAGACAGTCAGACTCAATCTAGAGAAAAGTATATCGAGGAGTTAATATCTCTCTCTTGATTATATTTTACTCAAGCAAATAGAAATCTGCGAGTCTTTATCAAATACAAGGATAATAACCTTGGATGTACCAAAGACCAATATCCAAGGATCAATCAATTTCCAATCAACAACCAAAGGTTGGATTTCACAATTGATCGATACAAACGCACAACCTGTGATATTTCAATTATATAACAAAATATAATGCGGAATATAGATAACACAGACACCAGAAATTTTGTTAACGAGGAAACCGCAAATGCAGAAAAACCCCGGGACCTATTCCAGATTGAACACCACACTGTATTAAGCCGCTACAGACACTAGCCTACTATAAACTAACTTCGGTCTGGACTGTAGTTGAACCCTAATCAATCTCACACTGATTCAAGGTACAGTTGCGCTGCTTACGTCTCTGATCCCAGCAGGATACTACGCACTTGATTCCCTTAGATGATCTCACCCACAACCAAGAGTTGCTACGACCCAAAGTCGAAGAATTTAGTAAACAAATCTGTATCACACAGAAAAGTCTACAAGGATAGATAAATCTGTCTCCCACAGATAAACCTAAAAGTTTTGTTCTGTCTTTTGATAAAAATCAATGTGAACAAGAACCAATTGATAAACCGGACTTATATTCCCGAATAACAGCCTAGTATTATCAATCACCTCACAATAATCTAAACCGTATGGTAGCGAAACTAGATATCGTGGAATCACAAACGACGAGACGAATATGTTTGTGATTTATTTTTATCTTGCCCTATCGGAAATATAATCTCAAGTCAATTATTCAATTGAACTCGTACGATAGAAAATGGCAAGATCAGATCGCTCAACTGCAAGAGAAGTAGTTTTGTCTGGCTTCACAATCCCAATGAAGTCTTTCAGTCGTTAATCGACAATGTCTCGAGAAGAAACCTACGATTAAAGGAGAATCGACTCTAGAAAACCAACTAGTATCACACAGGAGGTGTGGGGATTAGTTTTGCACAGTTTCTAGACGTCTCCTTATATAGTTTTCAAATCAGGATTTGCAATCTAAGTTACCTTGGTAACAAAGCATTCAATAATCACCGTCAGATGAAAAACCTGATTTATCCAAGCTAATATCTTTCAACTGTTAGATCAAAACTTAGCTTATCACACACAAATAAAATGTATTCATTTAGGTTTGAGTAACCGTACCTAAACGTGTACATTGGTTGATTCACAAATGGTTGACCAATGGTTACCAATATGAGTTCTTTCATATTAACCGTATCATCTTTCTCATAACTAGTTCAAATGACTCATAAGAACTAGTTCAAGAGTTGTTCAATTGCTTAGGTCTTTATACATAGACACAATTGAAACAAAATCAGTTTGATTCATTTGGATCAATTCATGAACAATATACCCACGGTTTGCAAAGATTGCGTTCCTTATAATTTATTTTTTTAAGTCCATGAACTACCGATTTGAGAAATAACTAGCTTGGGTACGCGTACGGGTATACGTACCTTAGCTACCGGATTTTGAGTTGGTTTTAATTTCCAAACTCAGCAGATTTTTTCGGGTGAAAAAGTTCCGCCAGTACGCGTACCTAAGGTGACTGGTTTTTTGAGTTCGTAAACTTCAAACTCAACAGAATTTCACGGACGTGAATTTCTGCCAGTACGCGTACGGGTACGCGTACCCAACCTGTCTCCTTTACCAATACCGCATGCACACATATGCACGCACTTGGTTTCCGGCACATGGATTTATATACTAATGTGCGAAAACACTGTATGTTTACATTCATAGGTGGTTACATATTCTCAACTCTACATTTCAATCGTTGAAACATTCATATATAATGTTATAACAATCGTTAGACATAAAGAATCGACTATCGTCATCAAAGCTATTTTTAAGATTGAAACGTCATCATGACTTTCGTCATTGGTAAAGATGAAGATGGTTAAAGCAAAAGCTTACCAACACGTATTTCGAGAAAAAGATAGGAGAGTAAACTCGGCTCGAAATAGCAAATGTGTATGTATGAAAACTATCATACTTATACGACTTTTGTCTCAAGAGTAGGAGATAAAGTAGATATACTTTTGAGTGACAAGATGAGTTCAAGTCTCCACATACCTTTTGGTCGGATGAAGTTCCACTGGTTCCTTGAGTAGTTCTTCGTCTTTGCAAGATAATCGCCATGGAGTCTGGAGCTCAAATATTCCTAACTATCCTAGACCGAGACTTAGTCATAAGTATACTAGAAATCAAGACATATAGTTTTGATCACTAATATTGACAAACATGCTTGAGACAACAACGCATGCGAGTTCGACCGAGCAATGCTCTAACAATCTTCCCCTTTGTCAATTTTAGTGACAAAACCATCAATACATATAGATTACAAAATAAATAAAATTTTGTAGCTTCTCGTCCACATGCTTGATCTCCTTGGTGCTTCAACGTTACTTGAAAACTTCGTCTTTTCCAAGTACTCTCATGATTCCATAGATGTTCAATTCAACATCATAGTTGTTGAAGTTCCTTAGCCATAACAATGAGAAAACAATAGCTCTCGATCATTGTTATACAGTGTCATAGTATTATTACACAACATCAAAGTTCTCATATCACAACTTCGACAACAATACTATGGTGATATGCATCACTCCCCCTTAGTCAATACTTTCGTCTCAACATGAAAACCACTCCCCCTTACATAATGACCCGTAAAGCACGTAAATCATATGTATTTGTAGTGTGAACTACACATTAATTCTCCCCCTTTTTGTCAAAAAAATTGGCAAAGGTACGAAAACGGGATCCTAATGAAATTTTCACGAAGACGCTTCAAGACCAAAGAAAAGTACATATCAACTTGTTTAGATGCAATCATAAAGCCGAGGCTAAATGCATTCATCAAGGAGTTTATAAAGATACAAGATAACCCTTAAATAATTCCACAGCCGCACTCCCCATGAAGATATGGAAATTAAGCGCAAGTTAAAAATAACTCTCCCCCATTTGATGTCATTCCCAAGAGACAACAAGATCGACCTTACTTTTACAAGAAAAGAAGGATTTTATTGGACACCAAAAACCATAAAGAAATGATTTTATATATCCAAAATTCTCAATTATACTAACCACAAGAGAACCCATGATTAATTTAATCGGAATACACAACCAAAATAACCATAAACGAATCTATGATTAATCTAGTTGGAAATGCTCGACATAAGAGAGCTTACGGAGCTACGACTAAGTTCACCATAAAAGAATGATTAACTCAATCGTCTTATGCTCAACACAAGAAAAACTTATGGAGCATTGCAGTATACACATAAAATATGGATCAGGGAATGATCAATACTGCGGTATATACAAGGATTCATTCTATTTTCCATCACTATTTGCACAATGACATACAATAAACATAATCCTTGTAAACAAAATATTTTAACCTATCTTCCATCAATAATTGACATAATAGGCTTAACTTTTGTTTGTCAAAAGTTCATCGATCTTGTATCAATACTCGCATATCGACATATAAAAGAGATAACTTTTGACATCATATGGGACAATAACAGTTCACGGACGCAAACACACATATCCCATAACATATTGCAATATATAAAACCATAAAGATTAATACTGCAAAAATCATCTTCCAAACAATTTTTTAGAATTTTAAATAAATAATCCTAAAAATAAAGATGAAAACGTTGGACATAGCTATGTGTACTCACAATAATGGCTATTCCAAACTCTAGTTATTCTTCTAAACAAAACAAGAAAAGAAGATTTACTAGACATATAACTCAGTTTTCTTTGATTATTTCATACCTTTGAAAAAGGTCCATCAAAATAGGAGTCACTGATATCCTTGATTTTATTGACCGTAGAGACGCCATGTTCAAGAGTTAGAACATTAGTTTTCGGTCAACGATGCGAGCAAGATGCCTGGCTTTGACGCAATCAAGGATGACCTTCTTCTGGTTCCTGATCAAGATGTTTTGGTACTCAAGGATTTTCGCTTGTCCATCAATGAGTTGGTTTATCTGCAATTGAAGGTTATCAAGCTCGTTCTTAACCTCAGTTTGGGCGAAGATTAAATCCTTGACAGATTCTCCTATCCAAGAGTTATACTCTTTTCTTTCAAGCATATTTTTCAAAATCAGATCTTGAGCTGAATCACATCCTTTGAAGTCTTCTTCCATCTCAATGTTTAATTCTTTTTGAGGTTGAACAAAGGTTCCCATGGACAACTTTTTCTGGCATATAAGGTATATATATGTTGTCAATCAAGGAAGACACTCTTGATAGAAACCCTAGATATCCTTAGAGAAGACTTGGACGTTCGTGGACCTGGAGAATATATTAGAAACAAGAAGGACCCAAAAGGAAATACAAGTTGTTTCTCAAATGTCTCTTTTAAACAAGGCTCAATATCTGAAAAGTTAGATAGAGCAAAAGAGATACATTAGATACAGACATCAACAGAATGGATGATAACCGTCCTTAAGACTTGAGCATCTCATAAACAAACATCTTTGTGACTCTCAAGTTAGACACAAGGATGTGAATACCTATAGTTAGGTAACATGATGAGACATAGTCTCACCATGAGTGTTTAGATAAATAGGGATATCATCAGTCAGTCTGTTTTTTGTATTCCTTTTTTCTCTTTGACTATTTTTAACTCCATAGGAGTTTCTTACAATCCTTTGAGAGAATCCATTAAATGGAACCTTTTGATGACTAAGTCTAGGACCTGTAGAGATTATTGGTTCTAGAGGATTAACTGAGATAGGTCTCCACCTTCTATACTTAGATCTACCAGTTTTATTCTCATAGACACTGGGAAGCTGTGTTTTTGTGATGTAGTTTACACCATGAGTAAAACCACGATTCCGGTAAAGATTTTGAAAAGAGTGATTTTTAAAAATATTTTTATGAGAATTATGGTTATCCGTGGGAGTGAGATCCATTGTTGATCCCGCCAAATGATTAACTCGATTGACGGTAAATAGAAGAAGATTTTGAAGATCGGATATTTGTTTCTTTCTAGCAAAACAATGTTTAGCACTATGATTCCTTTTCCCACAGAAGGAACAATTTCGTGGAAGAGAATTGTTGAAGGATATCTGATTCAAACCCATGTCCCGTTTGGAAGTTTTCCATTTATATTTTGTAGGGACTTCCTTTGGTGAGTTTTTCTTCAAGTCAGGTAACTCAGCAGGTGACACAGAAGAATTTCTCATTATAGTGTTTTCCTTAGTTAAGGAGACATACTGTTTTTGGGCTAGGTGAAGAGATGCAACAATATTCTCGGTTTCAACACGAAGTTTGTTCAGATCAGAGAAGTGTGTCTCAATCGAAAGTTTTTCTCTAAATGTTCCCTCTCTAACAATATTCTCAAGGATACTAATCTTTTCTTGTTGTAGCATATTCTCCTGGTGAGTTTTTTAATATTGTTAGAAAATGACTCAATAATCTTATAGAGTTCACGTTCTCGACTAAGAGACTTCTCAAATTCATCCAAGAGTTGAGAATGATTATGAAAATCAATTGTCTCAATTGGATTTTCTTTCGTTCTGGTGATATTCCTTTCTTCCTCTGACACCTTATCAATTATCTTGTTTCTTTCTCTGGATTCGGAAGAATCAACTAAGGAATTATCCTTTGAGGAAAAACCAAGACACTTGACATAGTCAAAAGTATGGGAAGACATAGACTATGCATATATAAGATATACTACTTTGTCCACAGAATCAGATTGCTACAAACACAGACTTTTAAGGCCTTTAAACGTGTTTGCCTGCTCTGATACCAATTGAAAATGCGGGGGTCTAACAACCTCACCCAATATTTCGACTAGCAATCTGTATGGACTAACTCCAATATACTTTCTAGAGAATCAACTAGACAATCAGACTCAATCTAGAGAAAAGTATATCGAGGAGTTAATATCTCTCTCTTGATTATATTTTACTCAAGCAAATAGAAATATGCGAGTCTTTATCAAATACAAGGATAATAACCTTGGATGTACCAAAGACCAATATCCAAGGATCAATCAATTTCCAATCAACAACCAAAGGTTGGATTTCACAATTGATCGATACAAACGCACAACCTGTGATATTTCAATTATATAACAAAATATAATGCGGAATATAGATAACACAGACACCAGAAATTTTGTTAACGAGGAAACCGCAAATGCAGAAAAACCCCGGGACCTATTCCAGATTGAACACCACACTGTATTAAGCCGCTACAGACACTAGCCTACTACAAACTAACTTCGGTCTGGAATGTAGTTGAACCCTAATCAATACCACTGGTAGGCATTTAAAGATGTGAAAATAAGACAATAAATGGATGCCTACAGTGATACCTGCAAGTGCACAAGGTCAAATTGTAGTAATGTGTGCAAGACAGGGTCATTCCACAGGGACTTGGGGTGTATTGAAGTTTCCTAAACTAGTTAATCTAAATGCAATGAGTGACAATGACACAATGAAGCAAAGAGAGCAAAACAGGGCCTACACAAGGTGAGTTAAAGGTGACAGTGGCATGGCAGTGATAAATCAAAGGCAATGGCCAAGGGCCAAAGGCAAAGGAAGAACAGGGCACAAAACAGTTATAAAAACAGCTATAAAAACAGTGATAAGAAGCCACAAAAACAGATAGACAACAAAGAAGAACATGAAAGATGCTAGGCAGTGGCTGTTTTTTGGTTAAATCCTTGTCCCTAATGGAGCTAGGTGGAGGTTTTAGCCTGCCTATGTTCCAGGGCATACATAAATGGAATGGAAGGAGAAGAAGCTTGTCCAACTGTTTTACTCCTAGCATTGACTGTCTTTTAACAGCACAATCAATCACAAGCAACAGTGGACACTAAATTCCTCCATTTCTCAATCAGCTCAATTTACATGAATTCTAACCTAAACTTCCACCACTAACAGTGAACAAACTTAACATTTGAGGAACTAAACATTAAACACTAAACATAACAGTGAACTATTGAGAAAACATCAATGAAGGGAGACAGTAAACAAGAGTGATGAAAGAACACTAGGATGTTGAATCCACCATTAACCTAAGGGATATTCTACTCACAGCTAAGATAATTACCAAAGTGCTAATTGTCTGATTAAAGCACAACTAGTCTAAGGGCTTAGCAACACTGAACATGAGCTGCACATGATGAAGACTATCTCAGCTGGTTCATAATTTCATCTAGTCCTAGCATTTGGGATTCAGAACATACATAACAGAAACAGTACAGAACATGATACAAATATTACAGAAACATAACATAACAGGAGACATGAAACATAACATGGATAGCAACAGCACATTACATCAAATGGAGAAACTGAACAATACACAGAACATGGAAAAACCTGGATAGCAAAACAGTGAAGAACAAAGGATAAAACAGAGCATAAAATGGAATTTTTTTACAGAACTCACAGTTCTGGACACACTGGCTAATCCAGGCATACCTATTACAACATCCCAAAGCATCTATTTATATCTCAATTACACTTTACAGCAAAACCCCCAAAACAGTAAATTAGGGTTTCTGAAAATTGAAATTCAGTTTACCTAATCTTTGATAATGGCTTCTGTACGTCGACCCATTCTTCTTCGACTCTCCTGCTCCTCTCCATGCCTTCCAATTGCGTTTCTAACTCGACCTAATTCATTGATTTTCTCATCTAGGGTTTCAGAGAGAAAAGAGGGGAAATCGATGAATTAGGTGGGTAGAGTGGTAGGGAAATGATGGGAAGGAGATGGGTTGTTGTAGACTGGTGATGGTAGCTATGGCAGGTGGAGAAGGTGGTTGTGGCAGTGGCAGGGCGTGGTGGTGATGGAGTTGCAGACGGAGGTGAGGGGAAGAGAAGAAGAAGTCGATGGGAAATTTGGGTAAGGTGTGTTTGGTTCGGGTATAGGGAATTTGGTGTTTGGGTGTTGATCGGGTACAACAAGTTTGATGATTTGCGAATATCAGACGTTGGATGTGGAATTGATAGATCGATCTAACGGCTATACGTGAAGAGCTTGTAGCGACCGTTGGATTGTATAATACAACGAAATTAACGGCGCAAGATGGAGTTAGGTGCTGTAGTGTTAGACAGGAGCTTCAGACTTTGATGTACTGGCGATGTTGCGACCATTAGATTTAGATGTGTCCATCTGACGGCTAGAAAGGGAAACGGGTATGGATATAGGAAATGGATCTGGGTGAGGGTTTTGGGCCTTGGATATGCCAAGCCCATATCTTCTTTAAGAACAATTCTTCCTCTTCAAGCCCAGTTCTAACCTTTTGGTCTTGTGCACAACATTCTTCGCGGCTTCCTTGCGTAATTCCTCCCGGCTTTTCACTACTTTTCTTCTCTTTTCCGCTCTGCAATTCATCTAACTTTATTTATTACCTAAAATGCAAAATTAATTAATAAAAATATTTATTCTTGAAAACAATGAAAATACAGAATATGGGATAAAATGTAGAATTAATGCACAAAGGATGAGTTAAATGCCAAGAAAAATAGAAATATGCACTTTTTAGCACTCATCAAATACCCCCAAACCTGAATTTTACTTGTCCTCAAGTAAAACAAAACTAGGGAAATCCTAACTATACCACTGTCGCTGGTCTCTCGAATGCATTTAGCGTATGCACTAAGCCTTTTAAACCACTAAGTGTCCCTAGTGGACGAGTGAAGTCTCGTGAAGGTTTACCAGAGGTGTGCCTACAAAACCTTAAGACAAAATATGAGCTCAGATTCCATGAAATGTGACATGTGCATGACAGCTTAAGCTCACAGCCGAGGAATATGTCAATCTAGCTGTCAAAGGCACAATCCTAGCACTGATAACACTAAAGACATGTGATAAGAGTGTAAAGTGTATCTACACATGTGTAAAGAAAGATCGGATGTTATGACTACTAATCACCAAGAGATAGTTTCTCAGGCTAAGAACCGAGGTCGAAATCTAGCTAGCTGTCCGGACTTTACGAGAATTGTGAATGAGTTGGAGGTATTTCACAATTACTCGCGTTGTACATCAATGGCATACACCCTCCTTGCTTATTACAATGAAACAACAAATGACTCTTTACATGGCTTATTTACATTGACTACTCTCTTTTTTTTGGAACAAGAGAGGATGGAATTGATAAATACTTGATTTTTTTTTTTTTTTTTTACTTTTTTTTTTTGTATTTTTCTGATATTTTTTCTGATATATACATCGTTTTTTTTTTTTTTTTTTTTTTTTTTTTTTTTTTTTTTTTGATAAGGAAACAGTTTTGATACATATACAAAAGGAAACAAAAAATTACATGACACTTTGCAAGAGGTAGCCCTTTTTGATGCACCCAGTAAATTCGATGGTTGTTTTTCTTAATGTAACCTCCACCTTCTATCCCAACCAACCAAAGAACAAGCTAGTCAAGTTTCGTTCAGTATTCTAAAGTGATTGGCAATCGTACTTCCGATAGAACACCTTGAAGTACGAGGCATACATGTATTGGTAGATCGTGCGCGTGCAAGTTTCTTATCACTATGTGAGATGTGCTAGAATAGGGTACCCTATCGTTCTAGACTAAGAACCCTACATATAACATATATGCACAAATCAACTTTCAAGGTGAATGAGCTCCATTTTTATGATTTTTCATTTTTTCATTTTTTAATTTTTTTTGAATTTTTTCGATTTTTTCAAAAGAAGGAGTTCGTTTTCAATTATAGCATATTATCATGGTATCCATTCCATACCCCCAAACCTAAACTAAACATTGTCCTCAATGTTTCAAAAGATAACAAAATTATAATGCAACATATGAAGAGGAACATGCTAGTAGAGTAAAAGGAGAGAGAATACCCGATTTCGAAAACACGAACCGAACTCCATTATTCACCGGCTAGAATCCAACATTTTCAACTTAGATCATATTGGATTAGCAAAATATATACAAAAGAACCAAAAGTTTTAAAATTTATCTACTTGATTATATACAAAAAATTCACCATACACCAAAAGTCTAAAGAGTTGAGGATCAACCCAAAAGACAAAGTGTAGCGGTTTCAACAACTTCACACATGAAAGAAAAGCACGTGAAGCTGTGAAACCAAATGAGCTACCCCCAAACCTGGATTTTACAGAAGATATAATTTTGAAAACAAAATCGCGCAGTTTTGGGGGTTCCTCATGCACAAGATCTAACTCAAAGTGTACTTTGCTATGGACGGGCAAACATGCCATTTCCAACTGTGGTTCCTCAAAGATATTATATTTAGATGCAAAATGGTCCAAGAGGACTTGGGAAGCACACAGTTCCAAACCTAGATTAGGCATTCTCAGAAAAATTGGTTTTACAATATTGGTACAAACCAAATCTAGGTTGGGTGGAAGGCCATCAGATTGTGACTCATGTAGGAGAATAGGCACGTCATTATCAATCAAATCAAAATCTCCTAAATCATCTACACATGTCACATCATGCTCACAATCATCAATCAAATTAGCAAGTTCACAATCAGAATCATCAACATCATCAACAGATTTGTCCTCATGCATCGGCAATTCAATGGAAACATCATATGGAATACTAGAAGAGATATCATTCATTAAGGTCTGGGCAGAGAAGCCTAATGTATTTGAACCCAAAGGTTCCATAACATCATCAGTATAGACATGTTCTTCTAATATAACATCATAATTATTATCATCCTCAACAAAACAAGAGTGTCCTTCCCTAAAAACTATAGTGTTTCTATTCCACTCATTTACCTCTAGATTAGGTTCATGTTCAATATGACTATCATGAGTAGGGTTAAAAACACTATTTTGATAATTAATTTCATTAGGGATAACAATGCTGCTATGATCATTCAATGTATGCATTTCTAAACTAGCAGTGTTTTGTTTGAGGAGATTGATGTTTTCCATTATAGATTGCATACAAGGGCTCATGTGAAATTGTTCGTCCTCCCCTTGTGGTGATTGATACATGGGTGCATGGTCGTTAGGGTCTATAAATGGTTGATCGCAACCTTGAAAAGGTTGATTATGGTCCCAATAACCACCATCATAATAATCTGTAGGTTCTACAAACCTTGGAATTTCTCCAGTCCGCCTAAATTCATGGAAAATATAGCAATTCGCAATAGTGTGGTCTAAGCCATCACATGCGGGACAAGGATAGATTTCAGGTTGCCTAGGAAAGTTAGATGTGACAGATTCCTCATGTGCTTGCTTTTCTAAAGCTGCGACTCGAGCTTCTAATTGATCCATAAGTGATGATTGTGTGAGTGAGGCTCTAGCAGAATGTTCATTTTCACGTTGCGATGAATGATGCATGTATGAATAGTCATTAGGGTTCATGTATTGCGGCTCGGGACTTTGAAAATGTCCATAATAATTCCTATGACTATTGACATCATGGTCCGTGGAAGGTTCATAACGTGAAGTTTGTCCATATGCAAGTTCTCTAAGGGATTTGTTGTACTCCCCAACTGTAGAAAAAGATCTATTCATGATTGGCTCAAAAGCTAAGTAAAGAATGTACAAAGCTCAGAATTTGGTTTTTAAAGGGTTTGGATTTTTGGGAAAAATTTGGTTTTGGTGGGATAAAAAGAAAAAAAAAAAAATTTGGTTGTTAATGTGGGAGCAAAATAAAATTTGGTTTTAAAATTTGGGAGCAAGTAAAAATTTTGGTTTTTGAATGGGAGAGATATTTTATTTATTTATTTATTTATTTTAAAAGAAAATAAAATTTGGTTTTTGAATGGGAGCAAGCCCACTGTTGGTTTTGTGTTTGCTTTGGCTCAGCTGGTTTGAAAACGTTTGGTGAAACTGAGTCCAAAATCTCGGCCTAGAATTTGGGTACTCGGCCCACTAACGAGTTAACCTAGCGTGATCGGTTACAAGCTCAGCTGGGTTTAAAAACCCAGAATACAAAATACCAGTCCAAATTAAACAAGCTCACAAAAATTAAATACAAGCCCACAAATTAAACAAACAAGCCCACAAAAATTAATTACAAACCCAACAGAAAATAAAAAGCCCAAAAATTGGCTTTAATATTACAAGCCCACAATTAAAAATTGGAAGCCCACAATTCGGGTTCTTTGAATAGGTTTACCTTTTTAGCACAGCCCAGCTGCTCTGATATTGTTGCAAAAACCCAGTTGGGCTTTGGTTCTTTTCCTTGGTGGCGTCCCAGCAGAGGAAAAACTGGTTCAGAACAGCAGGTCCAACAGCAAATGAAGTGAAGCAGATGCATATGCAAATGCTATGCAGTGAAATGCAAAAATAGCTAATAAAACTACTAGAGAAACAAACCCGAGTCCCCGGCAGCGGCTAATCCAGGCATACCTATTACAACATCCCAAAGCATCTATTTATACTCAATTACACTTTACAAGCAAAACCCCCAAAACAGTAAATTAGGGTTTCTGAAAATTGAAATTCAGTTTACCTAATCTTTGATAATGGCTTCTGTACGTCGACCCATTCTTCTTCTGACTCTCCTGCTCCTCTCCATGCCTTCCAATTGCGTTTCTAACTCGACCTAATTCATTGATTTTCTCATCTAGGGTTTCAGAGAGAAAAGAGGGGAAATCGATGAATTAGGTGGGTAGAGTGGTAGGGAAATGATGGTAAAGGAGATGGGTTGTTGTAGACTGGTGATGGTGGCTATGGCAGGTGGAGAAGGTGGTTGTGGCAGTGTCAGGGCGTGGTGGTGATGGAGTTGCAGATGGAGGTGAGGGGAAAGAGAAGAAGAAGTCGATGGGAAATTTGGGTAAGGTGTGTTTGGTTCGGGTATAGGGAATTTGGTGTTTGGGTGTTGATCGGGTACAACAAGTTTGATGATTTGCGAATATCAGACGTTGGATGTGGAATTGATAGATCGATCTAACGGCTATACGTGAAGAGCTTGTAGCGACCGTTGGATTGTATAATACAACGAAATTAACGGCGCAAGATGGAGTTAGGTGTTGTAGTGTTAGACAGGAGCTTCAGACTTTGATGTACTGGCGATGTTGCGACCATTAGATTTAGATGTGTCCAATCTGACGGCTAGAAAGGGAAACGGGTATGGATATAGGAAATGGATCTGGGTGAGGGTTTTGGGCCTTGGATATGCCAAGCCCATATCTTCTTTAAGAACAATTCTTCCTCTTCAAGCCCAGTTCTAACCTTTTGGTCTTGTGCACAACATTCTTCGCGGCTTCCTTGCGTAATTCCTCCCGGCTTTTCACTACTTTTCTTCTCTTTTCCGCTCTGCAATTCATCTAACTTTATTTATTACCTAAAAATGCAAAATTAATTAATAAAAATATTTATTCTTGAAAACAATGAAAATACAGAATATGGGATAAAATGTAGAATTAATGCACAAAGGATGAGTTAAATGCCAAGAAAAATATATAGAAATATGCACTTTTTAGCACTTATCAACCACATTGATTCAAGGTACAGTTGCGCTCCTTACGTCTCTGATCCCAGCAAGATACTACGCACTTGATTGTCTTAGCTGATCTCACCCACAACCAAGAGTTGCTACGACCCAAAGTCGAAGACTTTAGTAAACAAATCTGTATCACACAGAAAAGTCTACAAGGATAAATAAATCTGTCTCCCACAGATAAACCTAAAAGTTTTGTTCTGTCTTTTGATAAAAATCAAGGTGAACAAGAACCAATTGATAAACCGGACTTATATTCCCGAATAACAGCCTAGTATTATCAATTACCTCACAATAATCTAAATCATATGGTAGCGAAACTAGATATTGTGGAATCACAAACGATGAGACGAAGATGTTTGTGATTTCTTTTTATCTTGCCCTATCGGAGAAATAATCTCAAGTCAATTATTCAATTGAACTCGTACGATAGAAAATGGCAAGATCAGATCGCTCAACTACAAGAGTAGTAGTTTCGTCTGGCTTCACAATCTCAATGAAGTCTTTCAGTCGTTAATCGACAGGGTCTCGAGAAGAAACCTACGATTAAAGGAGAATCGACTCTATCAAACCAACTAATATCACACAGTTGGTGTGGGGATTAGTTTTGCACAGTTTCTAGATGTCTCCTTATATAGTTTTCAAATCAGGATTTGCAATCTAAGTTACCTTGGTAACAAAGCATTCAATAATCACCGTTAGATAAAAAACCTGATTTATCCAAGCTAATATCTTTCAACCGTTAGATCGAAACTTAGGTTATCACAACAAATGAAATGTATTCATTTAGGTTTGAGTAACCGTACCTAAACGTGTACATTGGTTGATTCACAAATGGTTGACCAATGGTTAGCCATATGAGTGCTTTCATATTAACTGTATTCATCTTTCTCATAAATAGTTCAAATGACTCATAAGAACTAGTTCAAGAGTTGTTTAATTGCTTAGGTCTTTATACATAGACACAATTGAAACAAAATCGGTTTGATTCAACTGAATCAATTCATGAACAATATACCCATGGTTTGCAAAGATTGCATTCCTTATAATTTATTGTTTTAAGTCCATGAACTACCGATTTGAGAAATAACTATCTTGGGTACGCGTACGGGTATGCGTACCTTAGCTACCGGATTTTGAGTTGGTTTTAATTTCCAAACTCAGCAGATTTTTTCGGGTGAAAAAGTTCCGCCAGTACGCGTACCTAAGGTGACTGGTTTTTTGATTTCCTAAACTTCAAACTCAACAGAATTTCACGGACGTGAATTTCCGCCAGTACGCGTACGGGTACGCGTACCCAACCCGTCTCCTTCACCAATACCGGATGCACACATATGCACGCACTTGGTTTCCGGCACATGGATTTATACACTAATGTGCGAACATACTATATGTTTACATCCATAGGTGGTTACATATTCTCAACTCTACATTTAAATCGTTGAAACATACTTCTATAATGTTATAACAGTCGTTAGACATAAAGAATTGATTATCGTCATCAAAGCTATTTTCAAGATTGAAACGTTATCATGACTTTCGTCACGGGTAAAGATGAAGATGGTTAAAGCGAAAGCTTACCAACATGTATTTCGAGAAAAAGATAGGCGAGTAAACTCGGCTCGAAATAGCAAATGTGTATGTATGAAAACTATCATACTTATACGACTTTTGTCTCAAGAGTAGGAGATAAAGTAGATATACTTTTGAGTGACAAGATGAGTTCAAGTCTCCACATACCTTTTGGTCGGATGAAGTTCCACTGGTTCCTTGAGTAGTTCTTCGTCTTTGCAAGATAATCTCCATGAAGTCTGGAGCTCAACTATTCCTAACTATCCTAGACCGAGACTTTTTCATAAGTATACTAGAAATCAAGACATATAGTTTTGATCACTAATATTGAAAAACATGCTTGAGATAGAAACGCATGCGAGTTCGACCGAGCAATGCTCTAACAATTTCATTTGTGTGTAACAAGCTAAGTTCGATCTAACGGTTGAAATATATTAGCTTGGTTGAATAGGGTTTTTTTATCTAACGGTGATTATTGAATGCTTTGTTACCAAGGTAACTTGGATTGGAAACCCTGATTCTAAAACTAAATAAAGGAGAACTCTAGAAACTGGGAAACCTAATCCCCACACCTCTTGTGTGTTACTAGTTTCATAACTAGAGCCGATTCTCCTTTAACCTTAGGTTTCTTCTCGAGACCCTGTAGGTTAACGACTTGAAGACTTCATTATGATTGTGAAGCCAGACCCAACTATTCTCTTTGTAGTTGCATGATATGATCTTGATGTTTCTATCGTGATTGAGTTCAAATGTAAAATTGGCTTGAGATTTATATCTCCGATAGGCAAGATAGAAAAGTAATCACAAACACCTTCGTCTCATCATTTGTGATTCCATAATAACTTGTTTCGCTAGTCGATTAAGTTTATTGTGAGGTGATTGATAATACTAGGTTGTTCTTCGGGAATATAAGTCTGGTTTATCAATTGGTTCTTGTTCACCTTGATTTATCAAAAGACAGAACAAAAAATCTTGGGTATTTCTGTAGGAGACATATTTATTCAATCCTATAGACTTTTCTGTGTGTGACAGATTTGTTTATCAAGTTTTCGACTTTGGGTCGTAGCAACTCTTAGTTGTGGGTGAGGTCAGCTAAGGGAATCAAGTTCATAGTATCCTGCTGGGATCAGAGACTTAAGGAGCGCAACTGTACCTTGAGTTAGTGTGAGATTGATTAGGGTTCAACTACAGTCCAGTCCGAAGTTAATTGGTAATAGGATAGTGTTTGTAGCGGCTTAATACAATGTGGTGTTCAATCCGGACTAGGTCCAGGGGTTTTTATGCATTTGCGGTTAATAAAATTCTGGTGTCTGTGTTATTTGTTTTCCGCATTATATTTTGTTATATAATTGAAATATCACAGGTTGTGCGTTAAGATGAATCCAATTAGAATATCCAAACTTTGGTTGTTGATTTACATTGATCGATACTTGAACATTGGTCTTTGGTACCGTTCAAGTAATTCCTCTTATATTCAATCGGGCTCGCAAATTTCTATTTGCTGATTGCGGATTGAATTAAGAGTTAGAGATATTAAACTCTTTGATATACTTTATTCTAGATTGAGTATGACTGTTTAGTTGATTCTCTAGAAAGTGTATTGGAGTAAGTCCTCTCAGATTGCCAAGCGAATTTTTGGGTGTGATTGTTAGACCCCCGTATTTTCAATTGGTATCAGAGCAGGCAAACACGTTAAAGACCTTACAAGTCTGTGTTTGTAGCGATCTGATATGGACAGAGGTGTTATCTCTAAACACGCATCACCAATTCAGGAAATCTTGGCTAAAAATCTTGATACGCCTGAGAAATCGGTCACATCTTCTTCATCGTCTAAACTCACTCTTAACTGGGAAGCTCGTCTTGAGGAACAATTATATGATCTCTATGATGGGAGCGATTTAAAAAAAAGGACAATATGTTGAAGAAGAAGTGTCACAGTACATCCTCCTCTTTGATCGTCTTCTAAAGGAAATGAAGTCAACATCCTGCTTGGCTGAATTTCTAACTCCTCTCTGCGTTGAAAACAAAAAATTGAGAAAAGTATTTAAGGGTTATGATAGCTTATTACAAGCTACTCTTAAAGATCGTAACGAAGATTCAAAAATTTCTGAATTTGATGATCTTCGTCAGAATCTCCTTGTGTTGAAAGAAAGGCTTGCAGAAACCGATGCAAAGTATGTCTCTCAACAAGAATGTTCCAACGTCAGAGAAAAGGCTTTCCTCACACGGGAAAAACAATTGGAGACTGATCTTAGTACGGCTCAAAAAAGGATCAAGGCATTAGAAGAGAATTTGAAAAAGTTCAATTCTAGCTCTACAAAACTATCATCTATGCTTGAAGCTTGCAAACAACATCGTGATACACATACGTGGTCTGGGCTATAAAGGTATAGAAGCTCCAAATACATGTAAGATGAGTTTTGTTAAGACAAAAAACCCTTATACTACAGTAGATGTACCTGATAATAAAGTACGTGAGCGTACAAGATTGACTCAGTTGAGGACAAATAAAAACTCTCCTGTCAACTGCTATTATTGCGGAAAGAAAGGTCATGTTGAAAGAAGATGCCACCTTCATATACGGAATGAAAAACTTCACAACATTCTTATTTGGATGTCGAAAGAAGTTGTTAACCTTTTCCTCAGTGTCTAGTTAAAAACTCATTCTACAATCATGAAAAAGACTGCATAGAGGCTTTTTCTGATTATGACCACAACATTTCTTCTACTTACAACTGTAAAAAGAACAGTGTTTTGTGGATGACTGATAATTCTGAAAGACCTGTAAGAAGAAAAAGGTGTCGAAGAAAGAAAAAATCTTCAAACTTCCCTCTTTCCCTCAATAATGATCTTGCTGATATTCCTAATTACATTCACATTAATAATCGTGTCTCGGAACTCAAGACCAGTATCAACGGCCTCAAACGCAAGATCAAGAAGGCAAAGAAAACAACTGATCCAGGTAACTCTTGTCATTCTCCTAATAATTCTAGTATAGGGGAGGAGAGTAAAAAGGAGTGTGTCAACACCACTGATGAAATTCATGTTCATCAGTATAGAATTTGACTATTCTTTTATGTGTATCCTCTCTATGGACCAATGAGAAGATACAAATAACCCTCAACGAAGATCTTCTTCTTGACAAATGGTCTGTGTTGTATTGTGATGACAGTGTTCTCTCTTCATGTAGTTTGCTCCAAACAGTTTGATTTTAAAATTGTTTACCTTTACCTTCTTAAGATACACTAGTTTATCTTCCTAAAATGACAATCGAGTCACCTTGTATCAATGATTCCTGTCATCTTCTCAACTTATTTGCTCCATCCATTAATAGACCTCGGCTTGGGTCTTAACCTTGTATCTGTGTGCACTGGCCTGTTACCAAACGTTTACAAGAAACCCTGGTTTCTCTTGTGGGATTTTTCCTTTAAATATGTATCAAGTCTTTGATATACATATACTAGTTCGGTAACGACAAGAGCTTTTCTGGGATTGATTGAGTAAGTGCACGATGGAATGAAGCAAAAAGGAAGACCAACTTTGATGAAGTAACCTTTGAACTTGATGATGATCCCATTCCCGTTATTTGCAATAAAACAATTGATCATGAAAAAGATCTCCCAATTCAAATGTTTGTTCAATTGGTTGGAAATATTCTTCAAGATTTTGAGGTCGCGCGTGAACATCTCGAGATTGCATCAAAGAATCTAGTGTTTTTGAAGGAGGAGCTAAAGAAAGCAACTGATGAACTTTCCCTTGTCCGTTCCATGGTTGTTAATCTCATCTGAGTTTATATTGTCTAGTAAATCTTCCTGTTATGTTTTTAGAAGAATAACTAGGGTTTGGAATAACCATTATTATCAGTACACATAGCTATGTCAAACGATTTTCATCTTCAATGTTTTTAGATTCTAAGTTATTTGGAAGATGATTTTCGCAATTTTAATCTTTATGATTTTATATATTGCAAATTGTTACGGGATATGTTGTTTACATCCGTGAACCTGTGACTGCCCATACTTGTTCAAAAGTTATCTCTATCATGTCGGTATGAAAGTATTGATAGAAGACAAAATGAACTTTTGACATTACAAAAGTTAAAGCCTTTTATGTCATTGTTTTGATGGAAGAAAGGATAAAACTTTTTGTTTACAAGGATTAAGTCTATTGTATGTCATTGTGCAAATAGTGATGGAAAATAGAATGAATCCTTGTCTATTCCGCAGTATTGGTCGATCTCCGATCCACATTTTTGTGCATATACTGTGTTGCTCCATAAGTTTTCTTATGTTTGAGCATGACCAATTGAATTGATCATTCTCTTGTGGTCAGTTTAGTTGTTGCTCTATAAGTTCTCTTATGATGAGCATAACCAATTGAATTGATCACTTTTCGTGGTTAATTTAGTTGTGTAATTCCAATTGAATTAATCATGAGTTTTCTTGTGGTTAATTTAGTTGTGCATTTCGGTTTGATTAATCATGAATTCTTTTGTGAATAATTCAATTGAATACTTTGGACTCAAATTCATGTTTTCATGTGATTTGGTTATGTCCAAAGAAATCCTTGTTTTCTTGTGAAAGTAAGGTTGCCTTTGTTGTTCTTTCGGGAATGACATTTTTGGGGGAGATTTCTTTTTGAACTTGTGCGTAATTGCCAAATCTTTGTGGGGAGTGCGGCTGTGGAATATTATAGGGGTTATCTTGTATCTTTATAAACTCCTTAATGAATGCATTTTGCTTCGGCTTTATGATGGCATCTAAATAAGTTGTTATGGTATTCTCTTTTGGTCATGAAGTATTTCTATGAAAATTTCATGAGGATCCCACTAGTTTTCGTACCTTTGCCAATTTATATTGACAAAAAGGGGGAGAATTAATGTGTAGTGTGATACTACAAATACATATGGTTTACGGATCATTATGTAAGGGGGAGTGGTTTTCATGTCGAGATGAAGTATTGACTAAGGGGGAGTGATACATATGACCATAGTATTGTTGTCAAAATTGTGATACAATTGAACTTTGATATCGTGTAATAATACTATGACACTGTATAACAATGATTGAGAGCATTTTTTTTCTCATTATTATCCCTAAGGATCTTCAACAACTATGATGCTGAACTTATAACCTTTAGGATCATGGAGTACTTGGAAGTGACGAAGATTTCGAGTCGTGTTGAAGATGCCAAGGAGAACAAGCATTTGGATGAGAAGCTATAAGTTTTATTTATTTTGTAATCCATATGTATTGATAGTTTTGTCACTAAAATTGACAAAGGGGGAGATTGTTAGAGCACTGCTCGGTCGAACTCGCATGCGTTTCTATCTCAAGCATGTTTGTTAATGTCAGTAATCAAAACTATAAGTATTGATTTCTAGCCTATTTATAGATGTCTCGGATTAGGACATAGTTTGTGTAGTTGAGCTTAGACTTCACGGCGCTTATCACTTGAAGACGAAGAACTACTAAGGAGAGCTTGTGGAACTTCATCGACAAAAGGTATGTGGAGACTTAAACTCATCTATCACTTGGAAAGTCTATTTATACTCTATCTCCTATATTGAGACATAAGTCGTGTTACGATATAGTTTTCTCTATACACATTTGAGATTTCGAGCTGAGTATACCTCGCTTACATATTTCTCGACATATGTGTTGATAAGATTTCGCTTCGACCAAGTTCATCTTATATCATGAGAAAATTGCTGAGTAACACCTTACATGGTTTGTGTGATACAATCATTTGGTGTAAGACTTGGAATGTTTCGATAATGATTATTTCAATATCTTGAAAATTTCTTTGATGCTAATAGTGTGTGAAAGCGGCTATTGTCATTATAGAAGAATGTTTCAATGATTGAAATAAAGTGTTTAGAATACTGTAACCATCTTTGGATATATGCATAGTGTGTTCGCACATTAGTGTATAAGTCCAAAATTGGGAGCCTAAAGTATGCATACTTGTGTATATACAAAAAAGTTGTAGGAGACTGGGTAAGTATGCGTCCCGTACGCATACTGGCGGAAGTTCACGTCCGTGAATTTCTGCCGAGTTTGAAAACCAAAACCAAACTCATCCGGTTACCTAAAGTGCGCATACCCGTACGCATACTGGCAGAAAGTTCACGTCCTTGAATTTCTGCTGAGTTTGAAAACTAAAACAAACTCAAATCCGGTTGTACGCATACTCGTACGCATACTTAAGTGGTTGCTTTCTCAAATCGGTTGTACATGAACCTAAAACATTTATCAATAAGGAATGCAATCTTTGCAAACCGTGGCTATAATGTTCATGTATCGATTCGAGTGAATCAAACCGATTTTGCTTCAATTGTGTTCTTGTATAAATCCATGAGAATATAGCAATTGAACAACTCTTTAACTAGTTTCATTTGAGTCATTTTAACTAGTTATGGTTAAGATGAATAAGGTTGATATGAGAATAATCATATGGCTAACCTCGGTTAACTATTTGTGAACCAACATGGTGTACACGTTTAGGTACATTTACATAAACCTAAATGAGGGTACATTTCATTTGTGTGTAACAAGCTAAGTTCGATCTAACAGTTGAAAGATATTAGCTTGGTTGAATCAGGTTTTTTATCTAACAATGATTATTGAATGCTTTGTTACCAAGGTAACTTGGATTGCAAACCCTGATTTGAAAACTATATAAAGGAGAACTCTAGCAACTGGGAAACCTAATCCCCACACCTCCTGTGTGTTACTAGTTTCATAACGAGAGTCGATTCTCCTTTAACCTTAGGTTTCTTCTCGAGACCTTGTAGGTTAACGACTTAAAGACTTCATTTGGATTGTGAAGCCAGACCCAACAATTCTCTTTGTAGTTGTGTGATCTGATCGTGTTGTTTCTATCGTGATTGAGTGCAATTGGAAAACTGGCTTGAGATTTATATCTCTGATAGGAAAGATAGAAAAGTAATCACAAACACCTTCGTCTCATCGTTTGTGATTCCACAATAACTTGTTTCACTAGTCGATTAAGTTTATTGTGAGGTGATTGATAATACTAGGTTGTTCTTCGGGAATATAAGTCCGGTTTATTAATTGGTTCCTGTTCATCTTGATTTATCAAAAGACAGAACAAAAACTCTTGGATATTTCTGTTGGAGACAGATTTATTCTATCCTATAGACTTTTCTGTGTGAGACAGATTTGTTTATCAAGTTTTCGACTTTGGGTCGTAGCAACTCTTAGTTGTGGGTGAGATCAGCTAAGGGAATCAAGCGCGTAGTATCCTGCTGGGATCGGAGATGTAAGGAGTACAACTGTACCTTGAATCATTGTGAGATTGATTAGGGTTCAATTACAGTCCAGTCCAAAGTTAATTGGTAGTAGGCTAGTGTATGTAGCGGCTTAATACAGTGTGGTGTTCAATCTGGACTAGGTCCCGGGGTTTTTCTGCATTTGCGGTTTCCTCAATAACAAAATTCTGGTGTCTGTGTTATTTCTTTTTCGCATTATATTTTGTTATATAATTGAAATATCACAGTTTGTGCGTTAAAATCAATCAATTAGAATATCCTACCTTTGGTTGTTGATTTACATTGATTGACACTTGAACATTGGTCTTTGGTACTGTTCAAGTAATTCCTCTTATATTCAATCGGGCTTGCAAATTTCTATTTGTTGATTGCGGATTGAATTAAGAGTTAGAGATATTAAACTCTTTGATATACTTTATTCTAGATTGAGTCTGACTGTCTAGTTGATTCTCTAGAAAGTGTATTGGAGTAAGCCCTCTCAGATTGCCAAACGAATTGTTGGATGTGGTTTTTATACCCTCGCATTTTCACCGTCGATACCTCGGGATAACAAGCTTGAGATAGCAACATTCTGAGTTCGACCGAGCAATGCTCTAACAGTCTCCCTAACATGGCGTCGATTTTGATGTTGGATACATGTGCTGCAATTGAGTCATTTTTTGTTGTCTGATTCTAATGTCAACCGGTATCCATATTTGCTTGCTTCTGCGTTGTCGCAATTTTTTTTTTTCCTTTGATCTCTTATCATTTGTTCCTCTATAGTATTCTTCCCTTCTTTCTCCGATATCCTACGTGCTTATTTCGGGTTGATCGCGTGGCATTGTTTGCATCGTCATAGGTGACTGTTTCGCTTTAAAGGCGGAAGGATTTTGTGCGAACCGTGATGGTTCCGTTTGAGATGTTTAAGTATCTGGTTGTAGATTTTAATGATCAGATCCGAAAACTATATTTTCTCTTTCTGAGGGGCTCCGAACGTTTTTAGATACTGGCATAGCTATTGGTTAGATAGTCAGCAAACCGTAGTTCAAGATAATCGTGAAAATACAAAATTTATACACATTGAAATTATAAAGACCACACTGACTGGCTCAGGTATACTGACCACATATGCTAACGTTTGTTTTCTCAAGGTTATTCCAACCTAATATTCAGAGCGGATACGCTTTATGGACATGCCTACACGTTTTCAGACTCGATACAATGTTTTGCATTGGACGAATATCAACAAGACAACTCGTAGTTCTTTGTTGGAAATCTTAAATAACTTATCTATAAAGATTTTAGTTGTGGTTTTTAAGTAAGTTTTCATATATGTGTTCCTCGAATGGATAACTTACAAAACAACATCTCTTGCAATGATCTTATGTAAGTAAAACACATATAACAGGTTTTTAAACGACTTAAAACAACTTAAAACAACTTAGGCGAAGCAAAGACAAGCATGGTAAAGTAAATATGTGGAGTATAAACTTAAATAACAACGGAAAGATAAAGAACCATAATAAATAAAACACATGACTAACTAGCGTTTTCCCGATTGCATAAGGTTGAGTTGAGAAATCCCCTTAGTCGGCGCCAAAATATAGTTGCTTAAAATCTAACCACTACACCCAAATAGAGATAAACTTATTACAAAACTAAGGACATAAGTAAAGGGACGCTAGTGAGATAATTTGTACTTCATTGATAGAATCTTGAAGTTGGGATCCTTGAGAGAGTCAATGCCATGATCCTTAGCTTTGAGGGTAAGATTACATATTTGCAGGTCGAGGTGGTGCCATCTCCTCAATTATCCGGTGCTCCTAGACCTTTTGGCTTAGAAGGACACTAATTTGGAATATGGTATCTACACCTAGCCTTGAATATGTGCCAGATAATTAAGCTGCATAATTATGACCATCCTATGATGCCCTTTACCTTTGTTTCATCACTAAACCAAGCATTTAACCATTCATAGAAAATGTTGCACTTATTCTTTATATAATTCATGTCAAAGTTTAAGTGATTATGTACATGAACTGTAAAGTTACATGTAAAAAAGAGGTGGTTAAGGATTATTCTACCTGGTTGTATATGCTACACTTTATATCTATGTCAGCGAGAAATACTGAAACTCTCATACCTGTTAATAGAATAACGTAGGCCTCTTTCCAGATAAATATTTTTATACTTGATGTTCAGGTTCCCGATTCTCCCCTAGTCAACTGTGTTGTTGTTGTTGTTGTTGCGACAACTTATAGAATCATAAAGAGAATGAACTGTAAATTTATGGTATTTAGATTCCAATGAGCAATGTCTTCCATATCATGCATAGGTATTTCAATATCTTTTTTTATCTTTTCTATTTTTCTTGGTTCAAGACAAACATTCAATTTATTATATCCCATGTTTTATTGTCAGTTAACTAGAGCTTAGCCCGTGTTGTAATGGCACGAAAATTGATATATGTTGTAATGAATCTTCTTATGGTTAAATCTGATAATTGTTTTTGTGGAATTGATTAGCTGGATTCTTACCATCACAAAATTGATGGTGTGTTGATAATTTTGTCAACAAAATTTTAGACACATTTTTGTAAAAAAATTACAAGTGCTGACCATTGGTTGAGTTGGAATGGCCACCGGGAAGAAAACCAAATACAATTTATGAAAAAGAAATATCAAATAGATGAGTTTAAAAAATGTTTTTTTCCGTTCCAGTTATTACATATACATGTTACACTAAAACTGCACAAAACGTGAAAGTTTGGTTGCAAAATAAGCTGCATACAATGATGTCGTCCTAGTTATCTCCGGATACAAAGAGCATCTTCTTATCCACAACCAAAAGACCTATGTAATAATAACAATAATATATGTATTTGTACACCAAGATATATCACGTTTAAAGCCGTAAATTGTCTAATTCAAACCAACAATACCGAAACTGAATTAGAAATTAGTTCGTTGTGTTTGACGACCAACTACATCACGTGATTTACACCCTCAAGTAATGATAAAATGTTATATTATCGCACATAAATCAAATTACATATATTGTTTATTTACACTAATTTCAATGGGTGTGCAAAAGTGAATCACAAAATTCACCACTCCATAGATTTCATTATATGTTCATTTGTTATACGCATTTGGAGAAGGAAATACAAACCCTCACCCTCTTCAAATAAGTGAATTCAATATTACAACCTTAATAATATTCAACAAACAACAGTATAATTGCAATCAGAAACAATCAGATTGCGTGCATCACTGCAAGATCAAATTCTTGTACATATATCTGCAACGGGACATTACCTTAGATTTGATGTCGGTATGTAGAGACCCACCCAGCTGTAACTATAAGCATCTGCCACCATGTTAACTTTGAATCTTCAGGGTAATGGATATATCTTTTCCCTGGATGAATTCAATCAAGCCTTTAACGTGAAATTTTCTAAGTCCAGGGAAAAAATATCCTTAGACTAAATGCAAATTCGAAGTATTTTTAATTTGTAGAGAGATATAATAATGTACTACAACAATGTACATACTCAGTTCAAAAACATAAACCAACTGCTAACCTCATTAAGATAGACATAACTGGTTAAGTATCCTAAAAATGAAAAACAAGTGGTCTAATCCAAACTATACTAAATAAATTTCAGCTAAAATATCTCAAATAGTATCGATGATATCACTATATGTAGATATCAATTTGTTAACCTTATTAGTCTTATAATCTTGTATGACATCAGTATATGTAGATATTAATTTGTTAAACTTATTAGTCTTATAATCTTGTCATGGCGAATGTTGGAGCTATATAACCAAACAAACCCAATAAATCTCAAAATATGAACAAAAATAAAAGTAGAAGAAAGAGTCACAGAGCCACAAATATAATTTTTTTTCAAGTTCCCCTTAATGCAGAACGGAAGCGTGAATAAAAAAATTTGATATCCAAAGTAGAGGAATTATAAAGCAAATCAATATTGATTCTGAAAAGGAAAGAGTACCAAGTAAACCACCAACTTTTTTGTTCGGCAATCTGTATGAAAAAACCTAATACAATTGCAAGTAAACCAACTTAATGATATCCTTGAGTTTATATCTCTACCTCTTCTCACTCTGAAAGTCTAGACAATGAAGTTCGTGAGCCTGATTGTTAAGAAGAGTACTTGGACGATCTCAAAAATCAATACTCAAGATCAATCAAGTCAAATCCTATATATTCAAATCCAAATTCTGCCAAGTATCTATGTTTCAAAATACGATTTCTACAAGAAGCGCGTCTCGTTATTGATCTTAATTATATGGACGTATTTATTAGAACTGAACACGTACTACTTGTATAAATCCTATTATAAAGATAAAAAATATAATACGGAAAAAGAAAACACAAGACACCGGAAGTTTTGTAAAGGAGGAAACCGCAACTGCACAAAAACCCAGGGACCTCGTCCAGATTTGAACACCAAGCTGTATTAAGTCGCTACAGACACTATCCTACTATCAGACTTCGAACTGGAATGTAGTTGAGGCCGAATTCATCCTCCAAGAAATTCATTTACGGTCGCACTCCTTACGTCTCTTGAACCTCGCAACGCTCTATACAATTGATTCCCTTGGATGATGTCCTTTACAGCCTAAGAGTTACTTCAGCCTAATGGAAGACTTTTGATACCAATCATGCTTCACAGCTAACTGAGTGTAAGTGTTTCGAATTTGTGAGGTTTATTAGGTTTTTCTATTACAAACAGATTTCCAAGCCTTGATCATTGATCTAGGGGGAATTCAAGGCTTATATGTTAGAGGCAGATTGGTATCAAAAGTCTTCATTAAGGCTGAAGCAACTATTAGGTTGTAAAGGACATCATCTAAGGAAAACAACTGCGTAGAGCCTTACGAGGTTCAAGAGAAATAAGGAGCGCCATTGTAACTGAAATGCTTGGAGGATGAATTCGGTCTCAACTACATTCCAGTTCGAAGTTTGATAGTAGGCTAGTGTCTGTAGCGGCTTAGTACAGTTTGGTGTTCAAATATGGACGAGGTCCCTGGGTTTTTCTGCAGTTGCGGGTTCCTCCTTAACAAAACTTCCGGTGTCTTGTGTTTTTCCTTTTCAGCATTATATTTTTGTATCTTTATAATAGGATTTACATAAGTAGTACGTATACAATTCTAGTAGATACGTCCGTCCATGTAATTAAGATCAATTACGAGATTCGCTTTTTGTAAAATTTGTATCTTAAAAGATAGATAACAAGTTTTTTGCTTGGCAGAATTCAGATCTGAATATATTGGATACGACTAGATTGATCTTGGATATTGATTTTTGAGATCGTCCAAATATTCTTCTTAACAATCAGGTTCACATCTAGGTTGATCTTGGATATTGATTTATAAACTATATATACATATATTGTCAAGGATCACTAAGTTGACATACTTGCAATTTTATTAGGTTTTGTCCATACAGGTTGTCGAACGAAAAATTGGTGGTGCACTTGGTACCTTCTGCTTTTCAATTGATACCAGAACAAGCAATCAATAGTAGACCTAATAAGTCTGTGTTTGTAAAAATTCTAAACATGTGTCCATGTACTGTAAAATGGCACCTAATGGTTTTGATTATACTAAATGTTTGGGAATTACCTCATAAGAGTATCTTGACTGACTTCTCCCTAGGTACAGGCATGATGGTTAACCAAGGAAGAGATGATGTAGTAGAGCTTGATGCTTATTATACCAAGTGTTCGGGAATTACCTCATAAGAGTATCTTGACTGACTTCTCCCTAGATAGAGGCATGATGGTTAACCAAGGAAGATATGATGAAGTAAAGCTTGGTTTTTTTTTTGAAGCATACATTAAATAAAAGACTTAAATTGTTATTACACGAAGAAATTGGATCCCCCTAGAGTCACTTAAAATAATTTGATTGATGCAAGGTGGGATTGCACATTCCCATACCGTAGTCGATAAGTTTCCTGTTTGGATTCCGTCCGCTGCGAAGTTTGCTAGACTGTCTGCCGCTTGATTTCCTTCGCGATACGAGTGTTGGATATCGCAACAAGGGATTTGGTGCATATGTTGTTTTATTTCGAAAATCAGTTCTGCAATATACCAAGGTGCTTCTGTTGGGGTCTTTATGAATCACATGATATTTTTCGAGTTCGTTTCAGACAACACCTTGTTGCACTGTCTTTCCATCGTCGTTCTAGTTGCAAGTACAGTCGCCCACGTTTCTGCTGTGATTGCATCCGTTATACCTAAAGGATGTGCAACAACTATCAAAGTGTTCGCGTCTGAGTTCCTGCAAATGATCCCTGCTCCTGCCATCCCTGGGTGTCCTCGAGAAGCTCCATCAGTGTTTATTTTAATCCAATCTGGTTCTGTTCTGATCCATCCTACGAAAATTGTTTTTGTTATTATGAGGTTGTTTGGAGTAATCCTAGATGGTGGGTCCCCTGGGAGAATTGGTGGGGTTATCTATTTTGTCCATTCAAATTATTGTTGTTGTTGTAGGGATCGCTATAAAATTTCCTATGGAGTGGAGGTTGTTTATCTAAAGACGAGTTCATTTCTGGTTGTCCAAAGTGACCAAACGAGATAACAAACAGATGTGATGGTAGAAGAATGGGGAGGACCTTGGATGATTTGGGTTATTGTTGTTTGAGTTGTGATAGTAATTGTTTGGTGATTGTTGGTGGGTTGATGTGTTGTTAGATGATTGGACATCATGTCCCATGTGTTTAATGCAACTTGGCAGTGAATAAGAACGTGTACAACAGATTCTGGAGCGCTTCTGTATCTTGGGAAAATATTGGAGTTGGTGAGGTTGATACGGTGTAAAAGAGAGAAGGTTGGTAGTCCTTCATTAATAGCTTTCCACAAGAAAAGATGAAATTTTGGTGGACATCGTAAGGTCCATAGAAATTTGGTATTTGGAAGGGGGTTTAGTTGAGAGAGATTATCTTGTTGGATTAGACTATTGTAGCCAGATGTGGTTGTGGATTTTCCTGATTTTGAGAGCGGCCAAATAATTCTTTATGGGGGTTGGTCACTTGGTAGGTGGATATTTATTATATGCTGGATCGCTGAAGGTGGAAGGGTACCTAGTCATGTCTCCAATCATGGGTAACGAGGTCAATGATGTATGCTACTGTTTGGATCAGATAACATTGGGAAGGATCAAGGGTTTGATGGTAAGGTATCCAATTAGCTTGGATTGGGGTGTCTAAATCGTTTCCCATGTGGTGAAATATGAGTTGTTTGAAGAGAGGTATTAGAGATGCCATTTGTTTCCATTGAGGGCTGGTTTAATTAGAAACGGAGATTGTACCTTGGAAAATAGGTTGATGATTGAGGTATTTCTTGGTAAAGAGTTAGGTGCAGATTGAGTGAGACTTTTCATGGATGTCCCATAAGCGTTTCATGAATAAGGATATGTTGTGATGGCTACTCTTCCTAATTCCTAGCCCTCCTTGGGCAATCAATTTTTTTATTTTAATCCATCCTAAAGGGTGAAGTTTTTTAACAGAGGAATCATGGCCCCAGAAAAAATTTCTTGCTATCCTATCAATCTGGTTGTGTACATGTAGGGGGAATATTTGCGATTGCATGAGATGATTAGTTGTAGGAGTTAAGGATGTTTTAATAAGAACTAACATTCCTGCATGATTAAGACATTTTTTCATCCAGCCTTGAGCCTTTCGAGCCAACCTTTGAAGTAATGGTGCAGATATCCATGTTTAAATTGAACTCCCAATTATATAAGGGGTGTTGTTATGGTTGGCATGTTGAAGAATTGGTGGAGCGACTCTATATGATGAGGTGGAAGTCTCGGGTGGTGAATGATTGTGGATTTTGTGGTATTGATGTATTGTCCTTCTGATGAGGTGTATGACTGAAGTATTTTTTGGAGATTGTTGTTACTTTCTTGAGATGCCTTAAAAGAGATGAGAAGATCGTCTGCATACATAAGATGTAGTATTGGTGGAGCTTTTTGTGATATGCAACGTCCCCCTATCTTCTTTTTGGCTTCCATATTTCCCAAATTTGTTGATAATATTTCTGCACATATAATAAAGATATAGGACAAGATGGGATCTCCTTGTCTGACAGTGATTCCTCTTGATGGGGTTATGAAACCATGAGGGGTTCCATTGATGTTGATTGAGTAGGTGACTGAGGAGATACATAATAACATAATATAATCCACAAATATGGTTGGAAAACTTACTTTGGAAAAGTTTTTTTTGATGAAACCTCAATCTAGACTGTCATAGGCTTTCTCAATATCTAGTTTCATAGCGATTTTAGGATCTTCGGTGATCGGTGAAGTTCTGATGTAGTGAAATAGTTCTCCTGCAATTACTATGTTGTATAGACCGTTGTGGCACGAAAGTACTTTGGTAAGGACTTATTAGGAATGGGAGTAGGGGTCTTATACGATTGACTGGAATTTTTGATATCACTTTGTAGGTGATATTGCAGAGACTGATAGGTCTAAAGTGTGAAGGTTTTGTTGGTGTGTCCACTTTTGAGATGAGAGTAATGTTTGTATGATTTATGAGAGGATGAATATCCAGTGATTCAAAAAAACTATGTACCATGGCTATTAGCTGAATTTGTGTGGTTTCCCAAAAAACTTTAAATAATTTACTGGTGTATCCATCTGGTCCAGGAGCACTTTCAGAATTTATTGAGAACAAAGCTTGTTTGATTTCTGCTATGGTGACTTCTGCTGAGAGATTGTCACATTGAGCCGGCGTTAATCTTTTCTTGATTCCCGCAAATAGCGCCTCATCTATTCTTGTGGGAGGAGTTTTGTATTGGTTGGTGAAATGATCGAGGATGATCTGAATTACTTGATCCTTTTCGCTTACCCAGTTGTTCTGAGGATACTGGAGTTGCTGAATATTATTGCCACTTCGATGGATAGTTGCTCTCGTGTGGAAGAACGTCGTATTATTGTCTCCGGATTGCAGCCATTGTATCCTGGATGTTTGCTTCCCATATGTTGCATGACATTCAAGTAAGTTTAGATGTTGACTTTGAAGTTCTTTCTCCTGTGTTATCCAGTACTCCAGATCATCCCCATATGTAGTCGCGCACCGACGCTGGGCACGTTGGATTTGAGTTGTGGATTTTTTAATCAAATTTGGGAGATGACCGAAGGTTCCCTTGTTTCATTACATAAGAATTTGTCTAGTTGTGATTAGCTTTAGCTGGAGATTTAGAGCTGGTTCTGAATCGTTCTGTTGAGACCAAGATGATTCAACAACTTTCTTGAGATACGGGTGGGTTAGCCACATATGTTCAAACTTGTAATTTTTTTGTCCTTTCCAATCCATTGTTTTGGTGTGCAGAAGGATGGGGGAATGATAAGATGCGATTCGCGGAAGACGCGTGACTGTTGTGTGAGGATTGGCGGTACGCCAATACAGTGTTGCCATTGCTCTATCCAGTCTTTCCAAAATGTTGTCTTGGCCTTGTTTATTGTTTGTCCAAGTGAAAGGGTCTACACGGAATCCTAGGTCTATGAGTCCCATTTGATCAACCATTGTGAGGAATGGTTGAGTTTGACTATATGTGACCGGTCTGCCACCTCTTTTTTTTTTCCCCGATTGATCCATTATCTCAATGAAGTCACCTAATAACATCCAAGAAGTGGAGTTGGTGATGCTGGAGAAGATGGATGGAAAATCTTGCCACAAATCAATCTTAGCGTCTGTATGAGGAGGGACGTAAAGCCTAATGCAGAGCCTTGGCTTCCCCGGAGAAGAAGGAGTGACAAGAGCATGGATGTAACTTTGGGATTGGAACAGTATTCTGATGTTTATGTGGTTTCTCCATATAAGGCAGAGGCCTCATCGTCTTCCAACTTTAGGAACAATTGATAGGTTTTGGTATTGAAATGATTGAGAGCCCAACATATGCCTTTCAGTTGCTAAGGTTTTTGAAAGGAAAAGAATGTCAGGTTTGTGTAAGGAAATTAGTCCCTTCAGATGTTGAATTGTAGTTGGGTTATTAATTCCTTGACAATTCCATGCCAAGATATTCATTTTTGGATTTTAAAGAAGGAATTGGACTGGGTGTGAGAAGAAGTTGGGTGATGAAATAAAGAGAACTTAACCCAGAACAAGCTTGTTTCCTAAAGAGAATGAATAAGAGTATTAAGATGAGATTCTAATAAGTTGCTTTGGTTTTTATTGGGCTTTAATGAGATTGTCTGATAAACGGAGTCTGGGTACGAGGAAGGGAGGAGAAGTTTGAATTGTTGATTAATGATAAATTGGTTGGACTTACCTGGGGGTTCCATATATCATAGGAGCATGGGTTCGGGACAAGGATATCATTTCTTCATATTCATCACAAGCGAGAGAGGCGATAAGGGGTTAAAATAAAACAACTTCTAATAAGAAAACCAAGAAAACTAAGACAATGAAATGTTTGAAAACAACAAAAAATTAAAATTAATCTCACGAGAAGGTTAAAATCAATGAAGAAAGATCCTAGATTACAGAACATGAAACAAAAATTCTTAAACAAAAACACATAAGAGAATAACGAAACATATAAGAGATTTCTATAGAAGATTAATTAAATTCAAATCAAGTCATTAAACACTAAATCTATATAATAAAATCCACTACAAAAACAAAACAAAAACACTAAACCATATACAACTAGCACATGACTAGACTAAAGAAAATATGGGAAATAACTAGGATGCAAAGCAGGATAGATGCAGGGATTGGATAGTAACTCCAAACTAACATTTCAATTACCAGGGATTGAATAGAGACTCCAAATTAACATTTCAATTACCATTTCATTTTTCATTTTTTCAAACAGATAGCAAAACACTAAAAATTACCATTTCATTTTTTATTTTTTCAGACAGATAGCAAAACACTAAATTGTAGGTGTTGATGGTGGTTTTCAGTTCAGGGTTAGAAACGTAAAACCCCATGTTTAGCGTTGTCATCCTGCAAAAGAACGAGAGCCATTTGAAAGTGATGAGTGCACAAACCTTTTCACTTACATATGTATTGAGCAATTCAACATATTTATGAAATTTATCCAGAATGGCGCGTGAAGCAACAATCCCAGATATTCTGTAAATTTTAACATATCGCATTATTTGCTAATACATGGTATGCCTAGTATTTTCCTATGCTATGTTCCCAGCCGAACTCTCAATATTGGCATGGCATGACGATTAATGTTCACTCGCAGCGGAGTAACGTAAATCTCCCAAAGTGTCAGTATTGAGACCTGCATGAAAACACTCATATAGGCTACACCACCCTCTGACAAAGAGATTAGCGTGTTAGCACGCCTTTTAATTGAAAGTTAGTGCGATCGAACGCGTTTAAATTCCTTAAAGAAAATCTATAATGTTCATTTCAGTCTCAAAAATGATCACGGCCACACGATTTGTCCGCGCGATTTAACAAGCATAGACTACTCCTGGCAGAACTAGGCAATCACCGTATTGACCACCGGAGGGCCCACTAGTGCCCTAGTCAATCGAGTCCTACTTTCTTCATTCACAAGTGCTTCGAACGATTATCCCAAACATGGGTGATCGCTCTGTCGAAGAAGATACCTCAAACGAGCTAGACCGGCCAAAACGGTCTCAGAAACGTCACAAACCTCCAACTTCTCTAGCCTAGTTGGACGGCTTGGATTTTCCCACAAGCGATTAAGGAAGTGCCAGCGTGTCCGTTGGCGTCCCAACTTCCCCTTTAGTCGATCGACCTTCCCGTGACAAGCCTATAGGGCGTTTTCCCGAACTAGGACAAACACGCTATTTCAAAACCCTAATTTTGGGTTGCGAGAATATTTTATTGTCGCAAAACCATCATATCCGTACAACTTCGCTAGCCTAGTTGGACGACTTAGAACGCGTTCCAAACGATCAAGGAGGTGCGAATGCGTTCACCACCGGCCCAATATTATCCCCGACCAATCGACTTGCTCATGGGAAGTCAATGGCACACCAAATCGTTCGATTGAACTAGGGTGGGCGCGGCTGATTTGAAACCCTAATTGGTGTTTGCGGCAACATCTTACTGCCGTAAATCGATCATGACCATCCATCTTCGCCAGCCTATTCGAGTGGCTTAGATCTAATTTTAGATGGCCCAGGAGATGTCAGCATATTCACCAGAGGCTCGTCTTTGCACATGGCCAATTGGCCTGTTCGAATCAGCGCCCAACGTTTTGATTCGACTAGCCAAAACAGGGTTGGCCGCGCGACCCCCTAAACCCTAAATTGTGTCAACGACAATATGTAACTACCGCAAATCATCTCGTCCATCCAATTTTGCTAGCCTAGTTGGATGGTGTAGATTTATTTTCAGAAAACCAACATGGTATCATTATGATCACCGGCCACCCCTCCTTCACAGGGAATGATCGACCAAACAATAGCTTGTCCCTAGAGCTACTAAACGATCACTCCAAGGTGGTCGGTCATGCTACCTTTTTTAAGACGCTCAATCCGCGACTGATTAAATCGAGCTCTAAAACAATGGTGCTTCTTGCACATCGATTATTTTCAATTGCTTGCTTAAAAGCGATGCTTCATACACATCGATTATAAGCGATGTTTTATAAATATTGGTTTCACAAATAATTTATTATTTGACCTAAAAACACTGTGTGATGCTTTCAGCGACGAGTCTCACGACTAGACCCACTTACTCGAGACATCAAACATGTCACAAACTGAGGGATGCTCACTAGGGTATTGGTTTGGCGGTTCACAGCGTGCAGCGTGCAACGCACCCATTACGAGAACGTGTTTGGGAAGAACGGACGGTTAACAACAATGAGATGGTGGGTGAAGGCGTGACCAGTTTTCAACTCATAGTGGAAACGCGTTGATCACCACTTTTTACACAACTCCACTTCCACATTGCTAATCACCTCCACTTCCTACGAGATCAGGGTGTGCTCGAACATGACTTGTATAAATAGGTTTTCAATCTTTTTCGACAAGTGTTGTCAACACAAGTAGCTAGAAACCATTTTTCCGATACAAGCCATAAAACAGCCACACCCTCATAATTCAACATCCTGATCTCAAACACCTTCTTCGCTTCCCTCCCTAAGATCAACCCTTCTCCTTCACCTTGTGACCGAATTGAATCTGGAACGACCATTTCTTGGTTTAGGCCAGAGTCTTACAGATTGATCTCTCGAATCTAAAAGTACTCTAGTGCAGTGCATTTGTTTAGGGTTTGAATTCGTTTCTCATCAACACAACCAAATTTACCAAAAACAGCAAAATCAGTTGTTACCCCAAAACAACTGGCGACCACAGTGGGAGATTAATCTCTCGGTTGCAAGATCAATTTTCAATTTCATTTCAATTTTCTCAAATTCAGGATGCTTGGTATCAGGATCAATTCAACTCCAAACTCCGAGCAGGATCCTTCTCAAATGATGATGCTCCTCCTTCCGATGCTCTATCTGATCGCACAACCAATGGAGAAATTCCGACCCTGATAGAATTGGCTTGAGTACAGGAAATACACACGAGGAACATGGACGTGATGAAAGAAACAATATAAAACATACTCAACTTCCTCATCAAGATGACATCAGATTTGAGCGGCTTCTCTGCTCCGGAGATTCCAACAATGAGGACTAACTCTTCAACCAATGATTGTCCTCAAGTCAATAGCTTCACCACCAACCAGCGGCCAGTGGACCAGGATGTGGCTTCTTTAGTGGAAAATTTGTGTGAGCTTCTACACCTCTCAAAGGATAAACAAGCGGAGACGTTTGCTGCAATCAATCAGATAGATCTAGACGCACGTTTAGCTCCTTCGCACAATAAAGCCTTAAAAACATCAGAGATGTCCATAAATAATGTCATGTTTACTGAAGATGACATGATGGCAGAGGAAGGTCACAACAGAGCCCTGCATGTCACTGCACGCATCAAGGGTTCAGAGATTAAAAGGGCTCTTATTGACACGAGAGAATCCTCGAATTTCATTACTCTTAAAACTCCTAGTACAGCCAGGGTTCGACCAAACAAAATCATACGACAGCCTACCATGATGATGAACTTCGAAGGAAACCAGACTAGCACGTACGAGTATGTTAATTTGAATATATCAGTAGGACCTATCCAGTCGAAAGTAAAATTCGAAGTGATAGAGAAGGAGCCAGACTACCATATGATACTAGGGAGACCATGGCTTCATGATAATAAGATCATCCCCTCAACGTATCACCGATGCCTGAAAACCATGCTGAATGAAGAAGTTATTCGCATTCATGCGTCATTGTCTCCTTATGCACCGATTTGCGGCGTGGAACTGTTCGAGCCAAAGGAGAATCCACAAGGTTCATCAAGCAAAGTTTACTGCACTCCGCTCCCCACGTGGACCTCGATCGAAGAAGAAGACCAGCTCACATCACTAAGCATAGAGACCAAGTCTTGTGGTGCGCCTCCGCTAACATGACGCACTAACTTTTCTTCATCAAACGAAGGCTCAGCTCATCTCCATACTAAGAGGGAACGGACCTTTATGGCGAGTCGTGACCAGAAAGGGAAAACTGTATACCGTCGCCGTTGTTAGCAATTAGTAAGGGAGGCAATCACTCAGTCTCTTCGCCCAATAGAGTTCAACAACAACGACAGGATTTAAGAAGAATTACCAGATGCTCCGCGATAGTTACAGGACGGCGCCGACTCCACAACCGATGAACTCGAAGTCATCAACATCGGGGATGAAGAATCTCCAAGACCTATCTCCATCAGTTCGACTCCATGTACGGACGAACGCGCAAAGCTTGTGAATCTTCTCAAGGAGTATCAAGACATATTCACATGGACATACGAGGAAATGCCCGACTTAGATGAAAAACTGATCACTCATCATCTACATATAATACCTGGATCCAAACCGGTCAAACAATCTCCAAGGCAGTTCAGGCACGATGTGGAGGAGAAGATCAAGTCTGAGATTCAGAAACTGCTGACTGTTGGCTTCATCAATCCCATTCACCATCCTACCTGGTTATCCAACGTAGTTCCTGTAAAGAAGAAAAAGGGCCAAATTAGGTGTTGTGTTGATTTCATAGATCTGAACAAATGCCGCCCAAAGAACGATTTTCCCCTTCCCAATATTGACATGCTAGTAGACGCTACTAGCAGACATGGCATGTTCTCTTTCATGGATGGGTACAGCGGCTACAACCAGATAAAAATGTACGAACACGACGCGAGTAAGACAGATTTTCGAACTCCTCTCGGAAACTTTTACTATACTGTGATTCCTTCTGGTTTGAAAAATGCTGGTGCTACCTATCAACGCGCCATGACTGCAATTTTTCATGATATGATGCACAAGAAAGTTGAAGATTACGTAGATGACATAGTGGTCAAGTCAAAGACTCGAGCAGCCCATACAGACGTCCTACGGAAAGTGTTTGAAAGGTGTCGCGAGTACAAATTGAAGATGAACCCTCTGAAATGCGCTTTCAGGGTCTCTTCCGGCAAATTTTTGGGATTCCAAGTCACCTCTGAAGGAATCGAGGTCGATCCAACCAAAACCCAAGCTATTCTCACGATGCCTCCTCCGCAAACAATGAAAGAACTCCAGAGCTTCATGGGAAAGGTAAACTACATCCGACGTTTTATACCTGGTTTGGCTCATCTTATGCTTCATTCACCCCCTTGATGAAGAATGGAGAAAGTTTCATTTGGAGCACAAAGCAACAAGAGGCATTTCGAAAGATCCAGCAAATATTGTCATCACCCGCTGTTATGAAATCTCCCATACAAGAAAGACCGCTATGCCTCTACACTGCCTCTAGCGATGCTGCTGTTGGGGCTCTCATTTCCCAAGAGGATGATGAGGGGATCGAACACCCTATATACTAATTCAGCCGTACTTTGAGGGATGCTGAACTCAGATACCCCAAAGCAGAGAAAGCATGTTTAGCCCTAGTTCACGTTGTGCAAAAATTCAGACATTATCTACTGTCGAACAAAGTGGTGTTAATATCCAGAGCTGACCCTATCAAGTTATTACTCTCAAAACCGGTCTTGATGGGCAGACAGGCCAAATGGCTGCTCCAAACGTCAGAGTTTGATATAACGTGCGCTTCTCCAAAAGCTATCAAAGGGAAAGCGGTAGCAGATCTGCTAGCGGTATTCCCAGGAGAAGGAACTACCCCATTGCATGAAGACCTTCATGGGGAATTTCCATAAATCTCTTTTGTCAAAGAGGAGGCGTGGCTATTATATTTCGACGGTTCTGCTACTCCTAGTAGTAATACCGGAGGAGCGGGTATAGTTATAGTGTCTCCAACGGGCGAAGTCTTTTCACATTCTTTCAAGCTGGACTTTCAGTGCACCAACAATTCGGCAGAATACGAAGCTTTCCTCATAGGATTGTCACTAGCCAAACAAGCAGGAGCCACACACCTGGAAGTAAGAGGCCACTCTAAGTTGCTGGTCAATCAGATGAATGGAGTATACTCACTCAAGGAGGTGACGCTGCCCCCCTATAGATCCGAGGCGCAAAATCTATTGAACTACTTTGCTGATGCGACCATAACCTATATTGGCCGCAATAAAAACAAACACGCCGATTGCCTAGACACATTAGCCTCGAAGCTGCAATTTGAAAGCTCAGAAAAAACTTTGACTGTAAGGAGACGGACTATGGCATCAACATGGCTCTCACAATACAAATATGTTGAAACCAACGACTGGAGAACTCCAGTTGTTCAAGAGCTAAACAGTTCGCTCTCCCAAGGAAAGGTCAGTTTCAAAACCCTGCAAATATTTTTCATGCTTCATGTAGTGTTATACCACCAGAATCCAGATGGGCCTCTGTCAAGGTGTCTTGGAGACGAGAAAGCACAACTACAACTTAACCGTATTCACAGCGATATCTACGGACAAACGTTGGTAGTGACTCTTTACCGACGTCTTCAACGCCTCGGCTACTACTGGCCGGATATGCGGATTCAAACCCGATCGCTCCAAGGTTCTTGCTCTAGTTGTCATGCGCCACCATATCAATTGGAGGTCTTTAACGTTGGCTATATTGGGGACTGGCGAGAACCATACATCAATTATCTTCGAGATGCTGTGCTGCCTGCCAACAAGAAGGATGCAGCCAAGTTGAAATAGAAAGCCAAAAGATTCGTATTTCATGAGGAAATCCTATACCGCAAAAGTTTTGGAGGCAATCTGCTACGATGTTTGGCAAAATCTGAAATCCCAATTATGTTAAACGAAATGCACGAAGGCGAACACCAAGGAAATAAGAAGTTGTTCCTCCAAGTATACGAAAGGTATTACTGGCCAACTATGGAGGATGATGCAGCGATGTTTGTTCAGAAATGCCGTGAATGGCAGACTCACGAAAATCTCATCCACGTGCCTTGCACCCCCGCTTCACTCAGTAAGTAGTCCATGGCCTTTCTACAGCTGGGGACTTGATATTATTGGGAAAATCAATCCAGCATCCTCAAAACAGCATGAGTATATCATAACTGCGACGGAATACTTTACCAAATGGGTTGAAGCCATTCCTCTTCGAGGAACCACTGGAGCGAAAATTGCAGCATTTATTAAGGAATACATCATTTGTCGGTTTGGCGTACCTAAGCACATCATTACTGATAACGGTACCCCCTTTGCCAACAAGCAAGTACAAGAGCTGCTTGAAGAATATTGAGTTAAACAGATTTTCTCTACTCCTTACTACCCTCAAGGGAATGGACAAGCCGAAAGCACTAACAAAACTCTGATTCGAATTCTCAGTCGAACGGTGCACGACAATCCCAGGACATGGCACGGGCAACTGCCGATGACATTGTGGGCGTATCGAGCTGCGCATAGGAGCTCTACAGGCGTCTCTCCTTATTCACTTGTCTATGGCGCGAACGCGATCCTCCCAGCAGAGATTAAAATCCCGTCAGCTAGAATAGCAACAACGAGTGGAGTTCAATGGAATTAGGTCGAAGCATCGAGTTCCAGAATTGTGGAATTGGATACTTTGGACTCCAGGAGATTTAAAGCGGAAGAACATGCTCGAGCATACATGAGCAGGATTTCGAGAGCCTACGATAAAGCTGTAAAGCCACGAGTTTTTAAGGTAGGAGATCTGGTGTTGAAGACTGCTAAACACATTCAGCAAGACATGTCAGCACCAAAGTTTTCTCCAAAATGGGAAGGTCCTTACGTGATCACCAAGGCTTATAACAGCGGATACTACAAGATTGTCAAAGAGGATGGAGGTAAATTGGAAGCAGTCATCAACGAAAATTGGCTCAAGGCATATTACGCCTGATCATCATTCTATTCCTCACTGCCTCACGACGCAACAATCAGGCATTTTCATTCTTCTCATATCTTAGTTATCAAATTCTCCATTAGTTGAAGCATATTAATGTAAACTCCGTTCGCTTAACAAAACCCAATGCAATTCATTTTCCAAAGCAAGGCTCAAAACCCCAACAACAAAAAAAAGGGACGATGAAAACGTCATTGTACCTACTTATTTAAAACAATAAATATAAGTATGACTCAGAAAAGGCCATCCAACAAGTTATAGTTCCTTGAAAGCATCATTTTCAGTCTCTCCTGATACCTTTCAGTCTTACTGTTCAAATTTTGGATCGCATGTTCCACCTTCTTAGATTCCGCAGCCAGGGCCTTCTCCTCTTCCAAGATAGCTTTCGCAGCAGGAACGACATTGGCGATGATACCGGCTCGATCAACTTTGATAATATAAAGGCGTTGCCGCAACCATCCCACGTTGAACTTCATGGATTCACAGGTGGATATCATGTCTTCCCACTTTTAAATAGCTGATTCAGCAACATCACGTATGGATGTACCTTCCATCTTGGCAATCATGGGAAGGAGACAGTTCACCGTGGTAACTAAAGCAGACGAGCAGTGCCGCACCACGTTCCTAGTTGCAATATGGCCGTACCTTCTCCATATTTTTGTATACAAGGGTATGAACTCCTTCCTCATAGAAAACCGCCAACAACCCGGTAACTAAAAGACAAGCATCTCATGTGAATGTCGAAATGCAAGCCTGCATTGGGGTACTCGTAGGAGGAGATACCCAAATCAGCGTCTTTCAGGTCAGCATCAGGCGAGTTTGAGCTTGAAGGGAGAGGAGTGGTTAAATCATCGTCTTCAACCACTGTTACACATGTCCCAGAAGGATACCTCTACAAAAGGAAGGAGAAAAGATTTTTTTACCTACCGGTCGTGGCTAACAAATGCATATTCACCAGTAAAAAAAAAGATCGGTATGATCTTCTTGACTCGAATGATTCAGACAGGAGAACCGTCACGAGGCTCAGGGATTCGACCGCTCTAAAATAAAAGGATGGTTAGACGCTAAAAGAAAAAAGAGGAACTAATACTTCAAAATCAGAAAATATTTAAAATCATACTCTGGATACAAGCCGCTTGCGTTTGGTAGAAGAATCTGGCTGAGTCGAAGAAGATGATCCACTTCTGTCTGACATGATGAAAGGCTGGAGTTTCAGCAAGAGAATCTTTATCTCAGCACGATAAGGGTGTTTTTAACTTCCCTGTATATTTATACACGCGGCAGAAACCCTAAAATGAGACTGAATGGTTGTAACAAGATTCATCCGATAAACGAGGGTTCAACACCAACCAAGTCATGCTTCTTGTTGAAACCCTAATTAAGAACCGGGAAAGGACCGTTGGATGGTCAACGGAAGAACGCGTCCATCCCAAATACGGGTCCTAGTCAGTATATCTGGAGGATGCAAGGCAGTCGATGTCCCAAATTCAAAACAGCAGCCACTTCCCTGCTACAGCAATGAAGGGAGATCAACACAACAAGGAGCACCAGCTGCTGCAAGCGAATACACAAGCAGACGATCAAATAATAAAGAGGGAGGACGACCCCCTTTTATACGCACGACGTTTTTGGAATTCGAGTGGAAAAGGGTTTCCTTTTTTACCATGCACGGAAGAAGGCAGCCGAGCCCGCGAGCGCCAACGCTCCATGTACGGACTAACAGTGCACCAGTGCCGCTCATACCTATTGCCAAGAGTCGATCAAATGTTTCCTGGTAATCCATCCATGCCTTGCCTTTTCAATTTGTTCTCGCCTGTCACCATCTATTGCTTACCCCGCAACAATATCACTGTTACGTGCTAAGCAGGGTGTGGCGCCCCAATTACTAAACCTGCTTAGCTAATGGGATTACAACCTAACTGAAGTATCAAATCTAGATTGTTGATCATAAGAATCATAATTATATAAAGTTCTAACAATAAAACCCAAACTACTGGTATTGTATAGATGAATTCCTTCTGATAGATATGAATACAATAATGTGTTGTTTTTCAGAATAAAGATACATATAATAAAATATACACAGCATCTCTATATCGGTAAGGCTCTAAGATACGGAAACAGAAGTCTTCACGTACATCGTCTTATTTGGAAACTGAAACTGAAGTGGGAACGAGTGAGTACATCACCCCAAAGGGTGCTCAATGAAGACATGTAACTCTCAAGTAATCACTAACATACTACACAGTTATAAAGAAGAAGTAATTTAAACATGTCATCGTGCATAACATGTGTAAGAGTAATTTCCCCAAATACCTCGATATACTATTTCCTCATCTGGGCCATTAACGACATAAATTAGGTTATAAAATAAAAAATAATACTATTTCGCTTTACGCGCTAGATAGCTATTATATGCACTTCTCATGTTATATATTGCCTCATCTGGGCTATAAGACTTAGAAAGGAGCTGTGGGGAGACCACAGTCACTCCTCGCGGGGATTTCACTCAAACACACATCAAATTATTCACACAACAAACAACAAGCATTGTATTATATATCATTCATGAAACAATGTTATTCTAGTTCCACTTCCTTAGATATTGCGTCCATAGTGGCAATATCCGTGAAAGACCACCACCGGATGAATCCACAAAAGTGAAGCAAGAACAACTAAACTATGTCACTCAGACCTCGCCAAACTCATTGGAGAAAGCGAAAACAGAATAACTCCAGACTCCAATAATAGCCCATCCACACGATGTGCCCATCCACACCATGATTCAAGAATCTACCATCATAAGTCCCGAAGGTTTTGCAATCAAGCATAATATGCAAACGAATGGATTCTCACAAGAAATTGTAAAAGGTAATATTCCTCTATATAACGATATTGCCTCATCAGGGCTACAATAAACATAAAAATAGATATAACATTTGGAGAATCCACACAACGAATATTACACAACATACCCAATCATTTACACACAAATATGCTCATAAGAAATAATGACTCATCATGCTCGCATATGAAAAGGAACTTAATGATTACAAGAAGGTTATAGAGTTCCCACCTTATTTGATGACAAGCCTCGCCTACCTTGAGATCCATAATCCATTGGCTCAGTTTTTAAATCGATCGTTGTTTATAAGGAATAACTGTTAATCACACAAGCACTCTAAGAATTAGCCAAAAGGCTCATAACACAATCTCATACAATTCGCTAGTTATAAGTTAAATGAACTATCTAATGGTTCTAAGCCCATCTAAGGTTCTACACATTTTCATTATCTATCTTTAGGATACAAAGGTTTACTAATCCAATTAGATTGGTTATATAGTCCATTAGATATGTCTTATGAATATCTACAACTTTGTAGAAGGAATTAAAGGCTAGTTCGGACCATAAAGGTCCAAAGTATCAAACTAGGAAAGCTAGGCCTAAGCCCAAGTCCACTAATCCGGCCCAACAGGGTCACCTAACTACAACTAACAGTCAAAGGGTCAACTAATGGTCAACGTCCAAGGTCAGGTCAAGGTCCAGTCAAAGATCAAGTCAAACAGTCAGGACCAAACTTGGAGTCAAGGCTAAAATAAGGAACTGGTCAAACTGAGTCCACTCAGTGAGCTAGTCTGATTCAAGTTAAACATGCCAAGGTTATTACACATTCTAGTTCACCAACATGGCGCAACATAAAACAGACCAAGACCCAAAAATGCGTCTCTAATTCTACTTGCAAATACACATAGTCTAAACATCTCTTATTGTTCTAATTCCAACACTTCATGAATTACAACTTCAACATCATCATCATTCAAACAAGCATCAATCAAGCTTTCCTTGTAATCCTAAAACAAATATACTCCATCTGCAACTCAATTTAGCTTCCCTTATCTGTGGCACCAACTTATAAATCTACAATTACACATACAATTTCCACCTGTATACAATTTATCTTCCTCTTTATCAATTCCATCCTCAAACATCCACTTCAGATAAGCCTAAGTATAACTCAAACAACTACTTCCAACTTATTTCAGTTTCCTCCTGTAATCCCATCATCTGTAGTTCATCCATGTGCATCTCAGGCCTCCTCCCTGAACTGTAGAGCACAACCAAGCTCAGTTTCATCACTAACAAATCCTACATTTAACTCATACTCCACTCAGCAATATACTGTATCACCACCTAGACTACAAGACAACAATCAATTTCCAACTCCATACTCAATCTAGTTACAACAATCACCCCCTCAATGATATCACCATCAAAACCAGCAACTGTCTTTACAAGCAATTATTATGAACTGCAACCACTTAAACCACCATAACTTCAACTCATTCTTCAGATGCACCTAACAAACTATATGCACCTCCACCAGTTCAACTCAAACTCTTAACTGCAGCCACAACTTCATAACAACTCCATAATTTATAACTGCCAACTTCTTCCTGAGATTCTCACCTCCACCACCAACACCTCCACAACTCAACTCAGGGAAACTAGGTCTCTAGCTTTCTTAACAAAATTTCAATTCAGTCTCAAAGATAAAACACAACTCAATCACAGTTCATTCTATACTCAACACAACAACAGTAACACTCACAAACACAAAGATTCCATAATCCAAACAATTAAAACTAAAACACCAAACTTAAACGAAAATAAAATCTTACCCAAGAATCGACATCCTCTGAATAGCTAAATCCCATTTCAATTATTCTGAAATACTAATTCCATTTTGGGGAAGAACAAAAACCCTAACTCCTAAATTCTTCATGAACAACTCCATGCCATCCAATTAACTTCATCCCGCACCTCAATCAACAAAACCCAGTCGTCAATTTCTTCTTAATCATCACCTAATTTGAATTCTAATCCAACTCAGAAAACCCTAATATCAAATTCAGACCACTCTTTAACTTTAGATTCTAATTCGTGATAAACCCAACTTAATTCAACCTCGTAAACCATCATCTTCATCCTCCAATCCTTCTTTGAACCTCAATTGAAAACCTAACTCAATTATTTCCAAAATTCTAACTTCCTGCTTCTTCCAAAAACCCAATCGACAACAACAACATCACCTTCTCCCTCAACTCAACAACTACAAGCTTTCTATGAACTAATTTCGAGCAACTCAATCTCAAACCACTGAAAAAAAATCGACAGAGAGGAGGAGAAGAGAAACAGAGAAGAAGATGAAAGAAGAAAGAAAGGGAATAAGAAAAGAGAAATGATTTTCTCTCGACACGTTTGGTGATGATAAGGCAACTGAAATTATAAAGGCACCCGTTGAATTGATATGGGCAGCCAGGCGGTCTAGATGTAAAATGATTATTTTCCCCCTCGTACGACTCTGATGTTATCTTCTTCGTCCGGTGTCTGAAGGACACGTTTGAGTAGTCCAATGCGCGTAACTTTTTGAGACCTATACAGTGATACTAGTTTCGTATCTAGATTGTTGTTAATTTAAATTCTATATTAATTACGTTCGTCTCTAATTAATCGGGTCGGTAACGGCTTAGTCGTCTCTTGACTGGTCTAATAGCGTTGACGAGCTTGAGGCTCGTTACATTCTCCCCACCTTATATCATTTTCGTCCTCGAAAATCGATCCACCATATAGTCTTCAAAAACTCCCCACCTTATGGAGAATTACTATCTCTCGACTAAATGCAAGTACTGCTCATACTTACAAACGCACGAAGATTAACTCATTTCAAATGAGTCCGAAACAACAAGAAATGAAATACAAACCCATATGGTTTTCTACAACTAGAAAACTATAAATTTTAGTCTCTAAGCTCTTTATACTAATTTCTATTTCATAAGTTGATTAACTCTAAGCTCACTATGTTGAATTAAATTCTAACAAATAACTAGGTCTACATTTATTCACACTAACCTTCTACTTTAATAGGTTAATGGTTCTAACTACGAGAAAAGGTACTCTAGTAGTTTCTAAGTAAAATTTAGGATCTAATAGTTCACTAATAGAAGCAAGTTCTCCTTTTACGAATGGTAATCCATGCATGTAGTTGCCAACCTCACTATTCTCCAGTGCTAGATTATCTAAGTATCATTTAATTGAGACTAACTAATTTCTAGTTATCTGTTGAAATTTCTAACTTATACCACAATTGGTTTCAGCCTACAATTTTTACTTCATAAATATATACACACAAAACAAGAAACAAGCAATCATCATGCTGAACAATCAATCAATTAAAAAATATTTTAATTCTTGATTGTTTTTTTTAGTGATTAAGATTTATCTAACAAACCCAACCCAGTTCTAAACTAATTTAATAATCTATCTGTCACTGGCTAATCCTATTGTCGCCCATGTAAGATCTAGTAATGAGCTCTGATACAAACTTGTGGCGCCCCAATTACTAAACATGTTTAGCTAATGTGATTACAACCTAACCGAAGTATCAAATCTAGATTGTTGATCATAAGAATCATAGTTATATAAAGTTCTAACAATAAAACCCAAACTCCTGGTATTGTATAGATGAATTCCTTCTAATATATATAAATACAATAATGTGTTGTTTTTTCAGAATAAAGATACACAACATCTCTATATCGATAAGGCTCTAATATACGGAAACGGAAGTCTTCACGTACATCGTCTTATCTGGAAACTGAAACTGAAGTGAGAACGAGTGAGCACATCATCCCAAAGGGTGCTCAATGGAGACATGTAACTCTCAAGTAATCACTAACATACTACACAGTTCTAAAGAAGGAGTAATTTAAACATGTCATCGTGCATAACATGTGTAAGAGTAATTTCCCCAAATACCTCGATATACTATTTCCTCATCTGGGTCATTAACGACATAAATTAGGTTATAAAATAAAAAGTAATACTATTTCTCTTTACGTGTTAGATAGCTATTATATGCACTTCTCGTGCTATGTATTGCCTCATCTGGGCTATAAGACTTAGCAAGGAGATGTGGGGAGACCACAATCACTCCTCGCGGGGATTTCACTCAAACACACATAAAATTATTCACACAACAAACAACAAGCATCGTATTATATATCATTCATGAAAGAATGTTATTCTAGTTCCACTTCCTCAGATATTGCGTCCATAGTGGCAATATCCGTGAAAGACCACCACCGGATGAATCCACAAAAGTGAAGCAAGAACAACTAAAATATGTCAATCAGACCTCGCCAAACTCATTGGAGAAAGCGAAAGCAGAATAACTCCAGACTCCAATAATAGCCCATCCACACGATGTGCCCATCCACACCATGATTCGAATCTACCATCATAAGTCCCGAAGGTTTTGCAATCAAGCAAAATATGCAAACGAATGGATTCTCACAAGAAACTATAAAAGGTAATATTCCCCTATATAACGATATTGCCTCATCTGGGCTATAATAAACATAAAAATAGATATAACATTTGGAGAATCCACACAAGGCATATTACACAACATACCCAATCATTTACACACAAATATTCTCATAAGAAGTAATGACGCATCATGCTCGCATATGAAAAAGAACTTAATGATTACAAGAAGGTTATAAAGTTCCCACCTTATTTGATGACAAGCCTCGCCTACCTTGAGATCCATAATCTACTGGCTCAGTTTTTGAATCGATCGTTGTTAATAAGGAGTAACTAAAAATCACACAAGCACTCTAAGAATTAGCCAAAAGGCTCATACAAGGCTCATAACACAATCTCATACAATTCTCTAGTTATAAGTTAAATGAACTATCTAATGGTTCTAAGCCCATCTAAGGTTCTACACATTTTCATTATCTATCTTTAGCATACAAAGGTTTACTAATCCAATTAGATTGGTTATATAGTCCATTAGATATGTCTTATGAATATCTACAACTTTGTAGAAGGAATCAAAGGCTATTTCGGACCATAAAGGTCCAAAGTATCAAACTAGGAAAGCTAGGCCTAATCCCAAGTCCACTAACCCGGACTAATAGGGTCACCTAACGGTCACTAACAGTCAAAGGGTCAACTAATAGTCAACGTCCAAGGTCGGGTCAAGGTCCAGTCAAAGATCAAGTCAAACAGTCAGGACCAAACTCGGACTCGAGGTTAAAATAGGGAACTGGTCAAACTGAGTCCACTCTGTCAGCTAGTATGATTCAAGCTAAACATGCCAATGTGATTACACATTCTAGTTCACCAACATGGTGCAACACAAAACAGACCAAGACACAAAAATGCATCTCTAATTCTACTTGCAAATACACATAGTCTAAACATCTCTTATTGTTCTAATTCCAACACTTCATGAATTACAACTTCAATATCATCATCATTCAAACAAGCATCAATCAAGCTTTCCTTGTAATCCCAAAACAAATATACTCTATCTGCAACTCAATTTAGCTTCCCTTATCTGTGGCAACAACTTATACATCTACAATTACGCATACAATTTCCAACTGTATACAATTTATCTTCCTCTTTATCAATTCCATCCTCAAACATCCACTTCAGATAATCCTAAGTATAATTCAAACAACTACTTCCAACTCATTTCAGCTTCCTCCTGTAATCCCATCATCTGTAGTTCATCCATGTGCATCTCAGGCCTCCTCCCTGAAATGTAGAGCACAACCAAGCTCAGTTTCATCACTAACATTTCCTACCTTAACTCATACTCCACTCAGCAATATACTTTATCACCACCTAGACTACAAGACAACAATCAATTTCCAACTCCATACTCAATCTAGTTACAACAATCATCCCCTCAATGATATCACCATCAAAACCAACAACTGTCTTTACAAGCAATTATTATGAACTGCAACCACTTAAACCACCATAACTTCAACCCATTCTTCAAATGCACCTAACAAACTATATGCACCTCCACCAGTTCAACTCAAACTCTTAACTGCAGCCACAACTTCATGAAAACTCCATAATCTATAACTGCCAACTTCTTCCTGAGATTCTCACCTCCACCACCAACACTTCCACAACTCAACTCAGGGAAACTAGGTCTCTAGGTTTCTTAACAAACTTAATTTCAATTCAGTCTCAAAGATAAAACACAACTCAATCACAGTTTATTCTATACTCAACACAACAACAGTAACACTCACAAACACAAAGATTCCATAATCCAAACAATTAAAACTAAAACACCAAAGTTAAACGAAAATAGAATCTTACCCAAGAATCGACATCCTCTGAATAGCTAAATCCCATTTCAATTCTTCTGAAATCCTAATTCCGCTTTAGGGAAGAACAAAAACCCTAACTCCTCAATTCTTCATGAACAACTCCATGTCATCCAATTAACTTCATCCCGCTCCTCAATCAACAAAACCCAGTCGTCAATTTCTTCTTAATCATCACCTAATTTGAATTCTAATCCAACTCAGAAAACCCTAATATCAAATTCAGACCACTCTTCAACTTTATATTCTAATTCGTGATAAACCCAACTTAATTCAACCTCGTAAACCATCATCTTCATCCTCCAATCCTTCTTTGAACCTCAATTGAAACCCTAACTCAATTATTTCCAAAACTCTAACTTTCTGCTTCTTCCAAAAACCCAATCGACAGCAGCAACATCACCTTCTCCCTCAACTCAACAACTACAAGCTTTCTATGAACTACTTTCGAGCTACTCAATCTCAAACCACTGAAAAATAAATCGACAGAGAGGAGGAGAAGAGAAACAGAGAAGAAGATGAAAAAAGAAGGAAAGGGAATAAGAAAAGAGAAATGATTTTCTCTCGACACGTTTGGTGATGATAAGACAACTGAAATTATAAAGGCACACGTTGAATTGATAAGGGAATCTAGGCGGTCTAGATGTAAAAAGGTTATTTTCCCCTCGTACAACTCTGATGTTATCTTCTTTGTCCGTTGTCTAAATGACACGTTTGAGTAGTCCAATGCGCATAACTTTTCGAGACCTATCCAGTGATACTAGTTTCGTATCTAGATCGTTGTTAGATTAATTTCTATTAATTACGTCCGTCTCTAATTAATCGGGTCAATAACGACTTAGTCGTCTCATGACTGGTCTAGTAGCGTTGACGAGCTTGAGGCTCGTTACACAGGGGACTTAATGTTGATGGTGGTTTTCAGTTCAGGGTTAGAATCTTAAAACCCCATGTTTAGCGCTGTCATCCTGCAAAAGAACGAGAGCGATTTGAAAGTGATGAGTGCACAAACCTTTTCACTTACATATGTATTGGTAAATTCAACATATTTATGAAATTTATCCAGAATGGTGCGTGAATCAACAATCCCAGATATTCTGTAAATTTTAACCTATCGCATTATTTGCTAATGCATGGTCTGCCTAGTATTTTCCTATGCTATGTTCCCAGCCGAACTCTCAATATTGGCATGACATGACGATTAACGTTCACTCGCAGCGGAGTAGCGTAAATCTCCCGAAGTGTCAGTATTGAGACCAGCATGAAAACACTCATATAGGCTACACCACCCTCTGACAAAGAGATTAGCGTATTAGCACGCCTTTTAATTGAAAGTTAGCGCGATCGAACACGTTTAAATTCCTTAAGGAAAATATGGATTGTACATATCAGTCTCAAAAATGATCACGACCACACGATTTGGCCGAGCGATTTAGCAAACATAGACTACTCCTGGTAGAAGTAGGCAATCACCGTATTGACCACCGGCGGGCCCACTAGTTCCCTAGTCAATCGAGTCCTACTTTGTTCATTCACAAGTGCTTCGAACGATTATCCCAAACATGGTGATCGCGTTGTCGAAGAAGATAGCTCAAACGAGCTAGACCGGGCAAAACGGTCTCAGAAAAGTCACAACCTCCAACTTCGCTATCCTAGTTGGACGGCTTGGATTTTCCCACAAGCGATTAAGGAAGTGCCAGCGTGTCCATTGGCGGTCCAACTTCCCCTTTGGTCGATCGACCTGCCCGTGACAAGCCTGTAGGGCGTTAAATCGTTTGCCCGAACTAGTACAAACAAGCTATTTCAAAACCCTAATTTTGGGTTGCGGCAGTATATTATTGTTAAAAAACCATCATATCCGTCAAACTTCGCAACCTAGTTGGATGATTTAGATCGCGTTCTAAACGATCAAGGAGGTGCTAATGCGTTCACCGCCGGCCCAATATTATCCCCGACCAATCGACTTGCTCATGGGAAGTCAATGGCACACCAAATCGTTTGATTGAACTAGGGTGGACGCGGCTGCTTTGAAACCCTAATTGGTGTTTGCGGCAACATCTTACTGCCGCAAATCGATCAAGACCATCCATCATCGCCAGCCGAATCGAGTGGCTTATATCTAATTTTAGATGTCCCAGGAGATGTCAGCATATTCACCAGAGGCTCGTCTTTGCACATGGCCAATCGGCCTGTTCGAATCAGCGCCCAACGCTTTGATTCGACTAGCCAAAACAGGGTTGGCCCCGCGGCCCCTAAACCCTAAATTGTGTCAACGACAATATGTAACTGCCGCAAATCATCTCGTCCATCCAAGTTTGCTAGCCTAGTTGGATGGTGTAGATTTATTTTCAGAAAACCAACAGGGTAGCATTATGATCACCGGCCACCCCTCCTTCACAGGGAATGATCGACCAAACAATAGCTTGTCCCTAGAGATACTAAACGATCACTCCAAGGTGGTCGGTCATGCTACCTTTTTTAAGACGCTCAATCTGCGACTAATTCAATCGAGCTTTAAAACAATGATGCTTCTTGAACATCGATTATTTTCAGCTTCTTGCTTAAAAATGATGCTTCAACACATCGATTATAAGCGGTGTTTTATAAATATTGGTTTCACAAATAATTTATTATTTGACCTAAAAGCATTGTATGCTGCTTTCAGCGATGAGTCTCACGACTCGACCCACTTACTCGAAACATCAAACATTTCACAAACTGGGGGATGCTCACTAGGGTATTTGTTTGGCGATTTACAGCGTGCGGCGTGCAACGCGCCCATTACGAGAACTTTTCAGGGAAGAACGGACGGTTAACAACAATGAGATAGTGGGTGAAGGCGTGACCAGTTTTCAACTCATAGTGGAAACGCGTTGATCACCACTTTTTACACAACTCCACTTCTCCATTGCTAATCACCTCCACTTCCTACGAGATCAGGGTGTGCTCGAACATGACTTGTATAAATAGGTTTTCAATCTATTTCGACAAGTGTTATCAACACAAGTAACCAGAAACCATTTTTCTGATACAAGCCATAAAACAGCCACACCCTCACAATTCAACATTCTGATCTCAAACACCTTCTTCGCTTCCCTCCCTAAGATCAACCATTCTCCTTCACCTTGTGACCGAATTGATTCTGGAACGACCATTTCTTGGTTTAGGCCATAGTCTTACATATTGATCTCTCGAATCTAAAAGTACTCCCGTGCAGTGCATTTGTTTAGGTATTGAATTTGTTTCTCATCAACACACCCAAATTTACCAAAAACAGCATAATCAGTTTTTACCCCAAAATAGTAGGTTTAAACACAATTTCGAAAGAAATTACACGATTTTAGAAATAAATAAGAAACTCACACAATTCATTTCCAATCCTATAGCATATATATCTAAATTAGTTTTGTACAGTACTAAACATAATTTTAATAACACAATTGCAAAAGATATTTCTCACACCTAGAACATACATAAAACTCACATTTTGATTACTTTCACAAATTCATAAGAAGTTACACAGTACTAACCTAGCTATTCAGGATACATTCATAACATTAAGCTAATGATCATTATCACAATTTCAAAAGAAATTAGATAACCATAAATTAAAATTAAAATTGACATAAATCAATGATGATCACTACCACAATTGAGAAGAAATTACATAATTCATTCACTGTACTTCACCAACAATTCAAATTAAAGGAGATAGTAAAGGAATCATAAGGAAAAGGAGCACATCCAACCAATTGATTAACTAATCAAGAAACCCCCATTCTTTTTTTTTTGTTTTGAAAATAAGATAGATTACCAAACAGATCGTTAATCCCTTGATTCAGTATCATTTGGAATCAACTCATTAAGAGTTGTTCTGCTGATGACTGAATCTGCAGAATTAACAACATATGCAACAATTACAAGAGAGTTTTGATTATTACAGGAATTTTGTGCTTTGACAGAGTCATAAGCAATTGAAGGAAATAAAAACATAGGTACATCATTAAACCAACAGGCAGTAGCATTTTCCTTTCTCCCTTTCTTTGCTAGTAAGTCTGCAACTTTTTTGGCTCGCCTGTCAACATGTTTAAAACCCAAAAAAAGAAACTAGTTTTGCTGCTTCAGTTTTAACTTCTTCTAAGATAGCTATACTTTTCCATTGAACTGAAACTATTTTCCCTTGCAGATAGTTAATAGTGATCTGGTTATCCCCCTCTATGACCAGATTTTGTAGATTATTCTGATTGGCCCATTTGGTAGTTTGCAGAAGAGCTGGAACTTTTGCTTCTTTAGATGTTGATTACCTGAAGACTTCCATTGATGCTCCTTTTCCTGTGCCTAACCAGTTACGAAGCACACAACCAAAACCTGCATTAGTGTATTTTGAAACCCAAGAAGCATCACCGTTTAACTTGATAGTATCTTTTGCAGGAAAGTTCCATTGATTATGCAGAAGTGTCTTTATTCTAATATGTGCAGTAGCAGTATTAAGATTCTGTGGATGTCAATATGCAAAATGTCATGAGATATCTACAACTAGTTGTTCAGGTGTTCTTTCTTGTTTTTCGAAGACTCTCAAACATCTTTCTTTCCATATGAACCAGCATTTAGTTGCAGCTAGAGCCATAAATATGGAGTTTATGTCCCCTTTCAACCATTCATTATATTTATCTAAGAAAGAAGTATTATTTGTGATATAATTTACTCCCTGTGATACGATTGGTGCTAAATTCCAGACTTCTTTAGCATAAGAACAATTAAAAAACAGATGATAAGTTGATTCAATGGCTTGTTTGCAGAAAATGCACTGAGTTTTCACATCAAGGATTGAGCCTAATTTCCTTCTTGTGGGTAGAGTGTCTTGCAAGCATTTCCAAATAAAAAGCTTTATTCTTTGTGAGGTATCCATTCTCCAAAGGCCCTGCCAGAATATTTTAATCTCAGTAGAAACTGATCCCATAGGATTTAACAATTTAGCATATAGAGATTTGACTGAGAATTCACCATTTCTGGTGAGCAGCCATCTCAGTTTATCTTTTTTCAAATTGCCATTATTGGAAGTGTAAAGTCTAATGTTCAAAATTTCAGATACTAAGGAATTGTCAAAAAAAGAATGTAATAAGGATTCATTCCACTTCTTTGTGTCATGATTGATCAAATCAGACACAAGTGTTATATTGGAAAATCTGGTAATTGAATTTTCCAGAGGTTGGTCCCTAGTGGGCAACCATTTGTCATCCCAAAAGTTAATAGAGAAGCCATCTCCTACTTCCCAGAAGCTGTATTTCTTTATATGTTCAATACCTTGCAGGATACATTTTCATATCCAAGAAGTTGATGATCTCTTCTTAGAATGTAAAGCTCCTGTCTTCTTAAAGTATTTTCCTTTTAAAAAAATTTCCCATAAGTCATCTGGTTTGCTAACTAATCTCCATGCAATCCTACTAATAATGGATTGGTTTACTTTGTTAGCTTCTTTGAAACCCAACCTCCCCTGGTTAATAGGGTTACATAGAAAATCAAAAGCTTTGATATAAATGCCTTTAGAATTAGTGTGTTTCCCCTACCAAAAATCTCTTTGTATGTCATTTATTCATTTTGTTATTTTTTTTGGTAAAACAAAACAACCCGTGCTAAAAACAGGCCTACTTGAAAGAATTGATTTATTTAAAACGATTTTGCTGGACTGAGAAAAGACTTTTGCCAGCCAATTTTTGACTCTTTATTCCATTTTTTCTATTATGTTACCAAAGGATTTTAGTTTTGATCTACCAACAAAGAGAGGGACTCCTAAGTGAGTATCTCTTATGTTGATTTTCTTTATTTTCATAAGCCTAGAGATTATCCCCTGATGTTTACTATGAACTCTCTTACTGAAGAATAATCCTGATTTTGTAAAGTTTATAACTTGTCCTGAAGAGTCACTAAAAAGATTTATGGCATCTAAGAGGTTTTTTCAACTGCCTACGTCAGCCTTAGTGAAAAGAAGAAGGTCATCAGCGAAAAATAAATGAGTTATAAGGGGAGATTTATGAGTGAGTTTGATGCCTGAAATATGTTTAACTGTTTCCAAAGAGACCCCATTCTAGAACTGAACCTAAACAACCTAATTCAATAGTAAACAATCAAAAATCCTAATTCAAACATCTATAACCAATCAGATGCTTAAAGAGAATAGAGAAAAAAAGAATCCAAGAGGATTAAAATTGAAAACCCAAATGAAGACCTTTGATTCAAAATCAAATACCAACCCATGTTTCAAAATCAATTACCGATTAAAATGCAAAACTATCTTGCTAACCCAAGTTATAAACCCCAAAGAAGAACTACTCAATTAGATACAGAAATCTTATGAAACAAATCGTGATCAAGATTTAACATTATAAGATTAAGTAAATCAGGCCTAGGTATTATACCCCAGAAGATTATCCTATTGGACAGAGACAATAACAGTTCTAAACAACGGAACTTGAAATAAAACCTCTCCCCCGTGAACCACCTCTTGTGCCTTAATTGGATCCCTCATTTACATCCCATGCTCGTGATTTATGTTGTCCCCCAGGTGATCCTTAGGTTTAATCGGAGATGGAAATTTTCGCCATGAAATCGCTTTTTGGGTTTTTATTAGTGGGAAAGCGAGAAAAGGAAACGGGTTTTTTCTTGCAAGATCTTTGGTAAAGCTCGATGCTTATCGTATTGCTTAGGCTAAGTCATATGTGCTAAATTAGCAGAAAAGTGTTGCAGTTCAAAAAAAAAGTGTGGTCTATTTGTTAATACTAGTTCTCTCTCTCGCAGTTGAACTAGCAGCGAGATTGAAGCGCTAAATAATTCAGCGCCAGAAAAATTACCTTTTCGCTGAACGGTTCAGCGCTCAACGGATATTCCGTCGTAATAATACGACGCACCCTGTTTGCGCCCAATGGAAACGCGCAACATACCTAGGCTGAACCATTCAACGGTTACCAACTTCAAATTATTTATAGCAATGTGATGACTACTCTCTTAATCCAACGGATGTAAGGACTTCTGTCTTAATTATTTATGGTGATGCAAGTCTCACATCACTTCAAAACGGACTGAGGCAACAGTCACGTGGGACTAAATGAATGAATATTATTTTTTGGGAGAGATCTTTGTGTTTCCATTATCATCATTTCGCTTTATTTACCGTTGTTCCATTCTGCGCAAATTTTTACGCTTTACTGTTCGGCGCCCAGCGCTGAACTATTGAACGACTAGCTATTAAATTAGTACTATCATAGGACTTAGGAGATTGCCCTACCTGATAATCCAGCTGCTAGGTTACCCTATAGGACTAAGCCTTGAGTACATTTTATTTTTTATTTGAAATAAATACATCGGACCTCAGTTATCCGGTGGGCCCATAGACAGTGACTAAATGCAACCCCATGATTAAGTTATTTGCAACCTCTTTAAGAATGTATAATATTTGTTGACTAAGTTTAAGTGGGTAATCACACACCCCACTCTCGTCATCACTTCGTTTTCCATTTTGGTCGTTCTATTGTGCTTGTCCATATCCGTTTGAGCATTTAATAATTGAGGAATCTTTTTCTGGTCATCATTATCCATCGATTGTCTCTTAATGATCATCATTGTTGTATATGCACTTGTGATTGTGCACAGTAGTTGGGGGCGAAAGGACTAACACATAATCGAACATTCAAGTTTTATCTGACAATCAATTGGATTGTTAACCTTCTATTTATATCATATCAAGATCACCTTGGTTAATAAATTATGATAAGAAGATGATAATGGGTTATGTAATTCTTAATTTTTTTTAGGGTTTAGAATTTAGGAAAAAAATTATTGCGTAAATTTTCATTTTGAAATTGATATATGATCAGAAAGAAAAAGAAAGGGAACTGGAAAAGGAATTAATCATGTTCTTCCGATAACACTGATCAGAAAAAGAGAATGGGAGTTGGAGAATGAATCAGTCATGTTCTTCGCATAAAATTAGTTAGAAAAGGAGAAGATGGAACAATAACTGGTAGGGATGATGGTGGGTACACTGGGTAGTCATCACACACTTTATGTATGGTGATAATACTAATATATTTAAAGTGAGGGTTGCATTTAGTCAAATCATGGGTTGCATTTAGTCGCTGCCAACTAAAACTACACGTCTACACCAGATCAGTTGTCAAATTTTTTTGGACTTCCTGAAGAAGTCGTTCAAATGGAATAGTATTTCAGTCTTTCACTTGACTAACCCTTATGGTGATTCAAGCTCAAGCAAAAACTTGAATACAGGTCAGCTTAAATTGAATAGTTAATCTGATCTCTATATAATCTATCGGAACAATACTCTTACCGACCTATTAACAACAAGTACATCTACGCCCCCGCCGTGATCGAATGAGAACGGATAAGAGGCTCGTGGGATTGTGTGAACCCGTATGTGAAAATCTGATGGCTCAGATTCTATTCGCCCAATAATTGAGCACAAAAGTGTGGAGCCGTTGGATCATACCTGATGTATCAATCTGATGTTTAGGATTCTCCGCGCCCAATGTTGGGGCACAAAAGTGAAACTTCTCTGCACCCAACCAATTCTCTGGGCGCCCAATAAAAATGTTAGATCATACCTGATTACTGATAATTCATGCACCTAAAGTTTCCAGCAACTACCAGGGCTCCCATATACCGGCTGCCATTTCACAGAAACTACGTCAAAAAAATCTCTTGATATCCACAAACTAGGTCCCATTTGTACAAGAATGTAGCTGCCAAACTATGTAAGGCCCTAAATATCTAACAGTTGATGGGTCTGCACAAGTAAGTATTATACACAAATCCAAATCAAGTCACTAACACGCGAAGGTTCAGTATCTGTAAGTTTGGGAGCTCGTGGGGTTTAAAGCTATGACAGTTTAGTCCGCAAAACGAGGTTTGATGTCCCTGCTGCGCATGTATGTCAAAAATTGTGAAGGAAGCTCTTCCAAGAGTGCTTGAACAACAGAGATTTGTCCACCTGTGTCATCGGAAGTTTCAGTTCGGTTTCAAGATATAAATGAGGACTTCAAAAAAAATTCAGGCATCCAAGCAGGTCAAATAACAGTAATTACCTTGTACATCACGCATTGGAACAAACTGTACAATATCACGTGTAGCTACCCGTCCGGTGTCACTCTCTAACCGCTTTCCGTTATCACCATCTAGAACCTACCAAGTCATTCAGGACAACCATCAATCCTGAGAGAATTAATCAATCTAAGAGCTCGAGAATAATTTTGATTATTCGACAAGAAACCACAAGTACTACCTCCATTTGTTTAAAATCAGCCCCTCCAACTCCAACTATGAGTATCGATAAGGGTAAGTCAGACGCTCTCACCAGAGCATTTTTTGTTTCTTGAAGATCAGTAAGTACACCATCCTAAAAGAGTAAGTTTTAAATTAATTACCTTCAGTAAATTTTGTAGGACATGAAACAGATACGCAACAGAAGGAAGATTATCTTTACCGTAATTATTAGTAAGACAAAGTATTTGTTCTGGTTAAGTGCAAGGGACTGGCCAGCAATTTGAGCAGCTGTGTTGATCACCGGGCCAAATACAGTGGGTCCAGCAAGAGTAACAGTTTGCAAGACACTAGAGTACGCGGCCAGGATACCATTTACACCTTCAACCTGCTACTTGGAATGGGAAAAAAACTACCATGAAAAAAGTAGCCCAGATTCTACCAAAATAGAGCGATAGCAAGAGTGACAGTCACCTCAGACATATTAGGACTTCCATTCAAGTTAAAACAATGTGATACTCCACCCGAAGCTAGTTTTCCTCCAAAACCCCATGTAGGGAAACTTTTATCGGTATCATAAAACTGTATGACCCCTCCAACCTCGTGTATAGCCTGTGAAAAAGTCAGTAAGAGTTCAGAACTGCAAATCTTCCATAAGCATGCACCAAGTTGTTCCACCAAAATATAATCCAATATCCTAAGTTTCCTCCTTTACGATTTTGGGATTTTTTTAGACTTATCACTTCTGGAGATGAATGAGACTAAGAAAATATATTAACATATAGACGTGGGTTTCACCTGCTGGTAAGAATTGAATCGGCCTGAAGGGTCAATATAATGCAAGGAATCGGGATAACTAGGATTACCATTCGAAGCTGGTCAAAGGGAGAAACCACATCAAACCATTAGCTACAAAGTAAAACAGAGAAATAGGACTAAAGGAAACAAGTTCCAAAAACTATAAACACCAGCATACCTGTAAAATCAACAGCAACCATAAAGTTAAGCTCAAATCCGCTAGAAATGTAATCCAAAAATGTATATTGCGTTTTCTCACGATACATTTGCACATGCAGTTGACTCTTCAGCACCTGGAAAGAAACAAATGACCAGACTCGAGTTAAAGACGGCATTATTCATCAGGTGACAGTCTTTGTGAAAGACATTGAGATATACCTTCATATTATCTGGTCGGTGAGAAGAAGGTACATGAAAATTTGCACCAGTTTTCGATTGGCAAAGCATTTCCAAGTCTGCTACTGATTTCTGAAGTTTTCTGATGGGATAAATTTAGAGAAACTTAAATACTTCCATATAGAGAAGGAAACCTAAAAGGATGAATAATAAACATTAGAAAAGAAATGAAATGAGCATTTTTAATCATTTACCCAATAAGTTGATGGTTGCCACTGTTATCGAAATCAAAACACTCAATTATTAAAGGATTATCCTGCATCAAATTGGAACTGATAAGCGAATAAAATGGAGATTAATTAAGACACGGGAGTTCATCAGTATGAGCCGTATCAGATTCTAGCACCAGGAAATTGCCCACCAGCATTGTCTAAATCACTATGAACAAGAAATTATTCCATCATCTACTCCATATGCCAAGATCAACATCTGCACCTAACAAGAACGGGTTGAAAAAAGATTGAAAGAACAATAGAGAAATTTACAAGCTTACCTTGCTTATAAAATGCTGTGCAGTCAAGCACACGGGCTTCCAGGTTGGATCCAAATTATTTTCAATCACTTCAGTTTTACATATAGGAAAATAACCTCCACTCTCAACAATTTTTGATATCCTCAAGAAAGGGTCCTGGGAAAAGGAGAGGCAAAATTAATTAAAGTCAGATACTCAAACACAAAATAAATTCTGCAAATGCAAATAAGTCATGTTTAAATTTAACTATTGTGTTTACTTACACTTTTAGAAAAGTGGTCCTTGTTTTCCAATTTGGAACAGTGGAATGTCATGTCAACAGCTAGCCTTGAAACGACTGTTTCCTCTGCATGGACAGTCAAGGTCCCCATGTTTCTAATTCCACCATGAGCATTTTTTCCTTGAATATGTAGTGTCAAGCTATTGTTATGCTTGGTCACAATCTGCCATGATGAAGTAAAGAAAATAATATTGCGATATCGCATCTATAACTAAACATACAAGCACAAAAGTGTTTAGTTTACACACATATCTAATCAAAAAAATAAAATAATGTAAGTGAGGGGAATTTTCCGCATATTAAACCCATGAGAATCAAACCACTACCTCTGACAGAACACAATTAGCCTCTCCAAGGAAGTCTTGCTCATTCAGCTTCAACGACTGCAATGAGTTCAAGATATAGATATTAAGGGAGCTTACTAATGATGCCTGGAAATAAGATGATACACAAGAAAAAGCTAAGAAATAACAAAAGGAAATATACTTTTACTGGTATATTGTGATATTTAGTATCAACATCAAACACATGAAACCTGAAAAACAAGATTAAGTGATCAGCTAAAGTAGGGAGAAGATTAAACGAACTGAACCTGACAACGAGAATACAAATGGATAAGATGAACATCATCCTACTTAACAGCGACTTACACCAATGGCTGAACAATCTCAAACTGATAAGCAATTGAAACCTTTTGAACCCAGATAGGATTCAATGTGTTCATTATTACTTCTGTACGACCAATTTCCTCGAGTTGTCCATCTCTTTTCTTTACATAGGCGACCACCATTGGATCACTCTACAACAAATTTAGAAGTATAGATAAGATCAGGGTTACCCCTATTGAATAAACAGATAATAACATGCACATTTGACAATAACCACTGACAAGTAGGCATTAAGCTTCCCACATATATGTAGATTTGTAGCTAATATTTTACTGAGTCAAAGGTTAAGTTACTTTTTTTTTCTTTTTTCTGAAGCACCAAGTTACTGAGTCAAAGCTTAAGCACCGGAAACGGACAGGAGACCGCAAAATAGAGAACTAGCAATAAGGGGAAAAAATAAAATACAAAAATTAACAGAAATTCAACTATCAGGAATTTGGCACTAAGCAAGTCAAATGTACTGAATGACAAGTTGACAACCAAGTTTCATGGACTAGTTAATATTTTTCACAGATATTCACAGCTCGTACTGTTAACCCGTTTCAAATTGCCAATGAAATTAGTTGGAACCACAACAAAGAGCAGCCACAAGTTTACCTTCGAGAGAATGTCCATATCACGTAGCTTAGAAGCAGATATCGACAACTGCAGATAGATTCAAAAGAAGTAGACAAACCATCGATATCAGAGGAGGCAACATCTTCATCTTCGACATGTTTAAAAATCACAACTGATAACTAACTTAAATGCGAGGAACATATTTGCTATGACATACTGTACTAAATTCAACAGCGTTTAATCGAGAACATTTTTTTGATATAAATAGTGGATCTATGTTAGAACATCGTCCAGTCAGTTTACCACCGGGTTGACTCACCTTCCCATGAATGTTAATTGGAATCAGTGTGATGAAAACTACTACAAACCCTGGCCCAATAGTGTAACTACAATTGAATTTCTTTAAATTAAATAATATCTCTAAATTAATACTCCCTCCGTTCTTTTTTAATAGGCCAGTTTCTATAAATAAAAGTTTCAAAAAAATAGGTCAGTTTCCTAATTGGGAAAGTCAAATGTTATTTTAATTTTTTGGGACCACTTTTCTCTTTACTTCTTTCGATGACAAGTGTCATGTGGACCACTTCACTTTACTTTTTTTGCTAACAAGTGTCATGGGGACCATTTCACTTCACTTCTTTTATTGACAAGTGTCATGAGGACCACTTTCAATGATTAGTTCTCTTAATTTCCTTAAATTTCGCTAAAAACAAAACTGGCCTATTAAAAAAGAACGGAGGGAGTAGAATTCTCCGTCCCGATTAGACTTTGTACATGAAACAAACATATCATTTTGAAACTGGTAGAAATAATATACTCCTTCCGTCCCTAATTAGATGAACTAGTTGTAGTTTGCACAATTTTTAAGATAAGGATGTTAGTAAAATTTAGAAATGATTTATCTCTTAAACTGTATCACAGTTTTTCGTAAACTTTATACCGTTGAAAAGCATTTTAAAACACCTACCTAACGAATATAAACATAACTATCAAATTATACATATTTCTTATAGTAACAAAAATAGGTCAGTTATTTATAGATTAAAACTTAAAACCAAGTAGGTCATCTAATTAGGGACGGAGGGAGTAGTATACAAAAGCCCTAACTACCGGGTTGACTCCTAATATATTTTACTAAACTTACATCTACTTCCCAGAAACAAAAGAATCTTTCGATAGCATCCCAATCAGTCCATCAAAATTTCATCCGAAGACGACAAAACGTAAAGGCGTTCAGATACAGTAGATTACTTGCACAAAATCCCTAAAACTAAAACTTATCCAAAATATCAACAAGAATTCTTTTTAATTTTAGGGTTTTCTGTAAGGGGAATACCTCAATTTGGGTATAAAGAGTAGGAACACCACGAGATCTAAAGAAATTATCAACAGCGTCATTAGGTCCTCCTGCATTAACGCCTGCACCTCTTTGGTTGGAAGCAAAGGCTGTATGTTGTGAATTTCCTACTCCCTGCCTTCCTCCCTTCAAATCCGAACACAATCCTCCCATCTCTTTCTTTATCTACTTTCTGTCGCTTCTACTGGTTAAAAATTCGATGAAAAACAATTCCGGAGAAGAAAAAGAAGAATTTGAGTAATAAGACGAAAGAGTTGCTAAAATTGGTAAGTTTGAAAGAAACGAGGAAATTGCAACTCCTCCAAAAACGGAATTGGAATTCGCTGGATTCGCGTACTGATATAATGGTATATCTGGCCGTTCCATGCGATGATAATTATGTAACAAAGTATGCCCTTGTTAAGATTTTGGAAGCAGTTAGAGAAGATTAGTAGTCTTCCCTCTGAAGTCTGAATTATTCTGCAGGAGTATAATTTAATTTTAATTGTGAGTGGGGTTTGATAATTCGCGTGGGACTTCAGAGTTCAGATTGCTGTTTGAGCCCTAGTTAGCAATTCGGGATTCGGTAAACGTACGGAACGGCAAACATACGAGTATTATACGGTTTTGTAGAATTCAAATTCGATCCAAAATTCGGTCAACGGGACGTGATTCGTCATTAATTCGGAACGGCATACGTACGTGTATAATTCGATTTGTAAATGTGAGTTCGGCTCTGAAAATTCGGTATCTATATATAACAAATAATTTGTATTTATAAGGTCATAGACCAATTTTTATGCATGTGTGAGTTATTTAAGGAAAAAATAAACTCAATATGATGATATTAATAATATATACAACATTGGTTATCCAAGAGGACGTCGTATGGTGGTTTAGATGCTTGGTTAGTGAGTTTGAGATCTCTCTCACCTTCACCTTCAAATTTGTTCAGTCGTTTTTGTTTCATAAAAATTACAACATGTCTAATATTCGGTCGTGTATGCTCGGGAGGCAGTAAAGCCCAAAAAATGGAGTCTTTGGAAAGTAAAAGCTAAAGAATTTACGGCGAATTAAGCGGACGTATCATTCGGGATACGTAAAAATCGTGAACGATTCGCGAATAATCCGGGAATGCCACAAATACGCGACTTGGGTTCGGAGTTACAAACGTACGCGAATAAGACGGTAAAATTCGTGATACAGAAAAATTCGCGAATGATTCGCGAATCATTCGCGAACTTATTAACTAGGGTTTGAGCACGATATATACAGGTTAACGCGTTGACTTGGACTCTTTTGGCAGGGGTATTACGGTGATTGCAAGTGCAAAACGATCAAATTTGCGTCTGGGTCCCAAAAGGTTTACTATTAAAGTTTTGGTACTGAAGATTGTAATTGACCATCTTCACTGTTATGAATGTAGTTTTTTTAATTAACGGCCCGCGATTTATAACCCCAAAGACGTCACTATCCATCCACAAAAAACTCATCAAAACAAAATTAACACAAAAATTTCAAAAGAATGATGAAACCAATTTTGGTTTCATCATAAAATTTGATGAAACCAAATTTGAAATTTGGATTTTTTGTACCAATTTTTTAAAATTTGGGGATTTTGTATCAATTTTGTTTAAGATGGATTTTAATGGATCCCAACATTTGAACGGGGTTTTTGTACCACAAATTTGGTCACCTTGGATTTTTATGACTAGTTCTGTTTAATTAATTTTAATTTACATGTTAACATAACCACTTCATTGATTCTATTTCAACTTCCATTTATCTTCTTCCCGCACATCCCATGAACCTCCATCGCAACCAACGACCACCACAATACCACCACCAAGAACATTACAAGAGAAGAAATTATCATAATAATTATTGTTTGATGCAGTCAACAATTTCATAACTGAACTACTATGAATTAATATTACGATTATAATCATTATCAGTAGTACCACGTAATTTAGCTTCTATTTTGATATCATGTAACAGTCTATTAGATGGTAAAATAGAGGTTACATGGATGTTTACAAGATAATCAAGAACATCGCAAAACTGGAAAAATAAAGTCCAAATTCAAATAAGGATACTACTTACGAATAAATCGCGAAGAGAAAGAGCGATGAACTATAATAATATCCAATTTTTATAAGGAGAATGAAGTATGGTATAAATCAGAAGAAATTTCGAACATTAATGTAGTTGCTTTCTTCAAAAAGGGATGCTTCTAAAAAAGAGTAGTAATTTGCTCCAACCATTGTTTGAAACGAACCCCGATGTCCAAAATCTCTTGGATTGAAGGTGAAATTGAAGCATTGCTGAGTTGAATCATCAATATTCTTGAATAATCCAAAATAAAAAAATCACAAACTAACTGAAATTCCTATCAATAATCACATTGGATATGAAGACATAATCATCATAAAGATAAAGACGTAATCGCACAAAAGTGAAGATATAATCGTTCCAAAAACGAAGAAAAATGTCAAATGACATCAAAATGATAACAAAATTGAAATCAGACTAGATCTGGGCAATGAGTTTGAGGCTACTTTAAGAGTTTTAGGTTTTGTTTCTAAGAGAGAGAAGTTGTTATTATTCTCTTTTATGCACATTGCCGCAATTGTAAATTCAGATTACAATTCTACCAATTGTAAGGTTACCGAGTGTGAGATATCATCATACCCATGATAAAGCTTTTGGATCAACTCCCTCACCCATTGGAAGAATTACTTCGCTAGTTTATTAAGATTTGGTTTCTATTGCTAATACTTTATCGTCTTTATTTTCTTTGTAAATTGATATACCTTAGTCTTAGTTGTTAATTATGGTGGGGATTAAGAGACGTTTTTATCTTTTATGTGTGTTAAGGCAAAATGGCTTGTTTAGTTTTCATATTTACAGGGTAGAACGAGTATTAAAAGGAGCTAAACATATAACCAATAGGTATCCCCACCACCAACAGAAGACGCATACAAGGTGTTCAAGAAATAAAACAACAGAAAAATATCACAAGTTCTAGAAATAGAACAAGAAAAAAATAGTACAAGTTCTATCACCCCTGAATGGTAGAGTTAGTAAATAAGTTGAATCATAGGTTTAATATGGTCATTCCCTTACTGTACAAAATTTTCTAACAGTCTAGACAGTCAACTACATTTCTGGGTACCAAACTCTAATACTGAATATTTTTGGATCCAAAACGCTACTTTGGTTACAAAATTGGGTATAATAAAGTATAAATATCCTATTTTTAATGGAAAAAACTTTTATTAAGAAGAGAAAACATTTACATTTGGTAGCTGGGGTTTCATTCCGTTATTTATCCTCACAAAAGCTGAGAAATTTTGATCCTCAGGAAGATTATCAAAAAAGAAAGGCCATATTTTATTAGTTCTACTAGCCCTTAACCCGTGCCGTAATGTTGGTTCATTTTTAATATATCGTATAATTTGTGTCCTGAATATGACTCAACTCACCCCGTACCGTAACGGCACGGGATAAGGGCTAGTAGAACTAATAAAATATGGTCTTTCTTTTTTGATAATCTTCTTGAGGATCAAAATTTCTCAGCTTTTGTTAGGATAGATAATAAATAGAAACGATTTTAGACTGTCTCATTTGGAACCGGCATTCTGAAATAACAGTACGTTCTTTAGGTGAGATAGTTAGTTTTGAACAAACATACAAATGAATAAGATTCTAGTATCTTTTTAAATATCTAGAAGGGAACATTTAGAACTAAACTCCTTGTTACCTTGGATGTCAGCTCATCTAATTTTGGATAAGCAGTAATTTTCAATTCTGTTATACGGGCATCGAATAAACTACTAAGAGCTTCCGGTGCCCACTTCTAAGGCCCGGAACTCAGAGAGAGGCGCTACATTACATGAACAAATACAGTGATTTCAACACATAAATCATGTAAATATTAGGATTCCCAATTTCCAAATACAAAGAACAAAGAGGAGTAAGACTTCAATCTAACACAAAGTCAACATAAGGCTTTTATGTACTGCCTCGTGACATTCAAATGGCTTTTATGGTTGAGTTGAGTTAAGCAACAATAGAAGAAGTACATGTGCCTACAAAGAAGAGAGACTTCAAGTTGTCTAAACTGACAACTTATCTTTGTAAACTCAAACGACATGCTCCTGTCCACATTTCATCTTCAAGCATTTTCACAACAAAATGCAAAGTATGCCCTTAAAGAATGGCAACATAGAATATCGATATCAGTGACAATGAGTGAGGTAAAATCCAATTCAAATTCAAAATAGAAAAGAATTTAGTAGTATTGTAGACAAAATGTTTGCCATAAACCAATCTTAAGTAACCACAATTTGAGAAACTCTCAAATAAATCCCCACGAATTGTTAAAAACCTCACCTCAGAAACAAATTGACCAGCTATATTCTTACATGGCCTCTTGATCTTCCCATGATGACTACAAATTCAAAAAAATACACAAACCAAAACCTAGATAGCATCACCAGTATACACAATTCAATTAACTACACTTTATGAATCTCATTACTCCCAAAGGTCAGATCAAAACAATATGCATGTGAGTGATGGGGAAAGTAATATTTTGAGAGATGTTAAATAAATATTTGAACAGGTACAATTCACAACCAAGAAAAGAAAAGATTTCAATAAGCAAATTAAAACTAAGCCCTAAATTCCAAGCACACACTGCAAGAAAAACTAATTAAATAAAAATATTTGTGGATACATTTAGCAAGACTCTATAATCCAAAATCAATAATGCCCTGAGGCGTTGAGTTTGAATTAAACAATGCACTTCGTGTATGATAAATGAACACATTCAAAAGCTTACTTGTTAAATCTATATGGAGTCGAAAATAATTCTCGTGATGTCGAATCTATATTGTAGAACTTAACAATAAAACTGAAGAACCTGCGATTGGCCAGTAAATAAGTTATAAATGGCTGTTGCAACTTGTACCTGGACGGGTAGTTATTTTTAGATGTTGGAAACTGTTGGTCGCGACTGCATAGACCATTGAAAGAAAAAAATGGACTACATTGAGACTTGTAGTTTTTCCGGTTTTCTTTCTTATTAACATTATCAACACTGGATTGTGGGTGTCCAAGATAACCAAAATTTATACAGTGAGCCTATGTCTTGTGCAAGATTCTTGAAAAACAAAAAACAAAAAATCCATCACATTAACGGATACTCAAAATTCAAGGACATCAACCATTCGCCAATTCTGGTGCTTTAAGACGTCTGAAACACAATCTCTGCGACCAACTTATGGTTTAGCTGCGTAATACATCTAGTATTCCATATATAGTATCACTAAACTATCCAAACTCTATAGTGTAATTTCAACAAAGAAGCCGACATATGCATCTTCCATAAGAATAAAACCATACATTAATCAACCAAAGCCTAGAATTCGTTTGAAACCCCGTTAATGAAATAAGCTTTGTGAACTCAAAATGACTTCAAAGAAATAAAATTCTCGGGTGGCATAGGAATGTCATAGATAACTGATAGCACTCTAAGTCTCAAACGAACTAATAATCTTGTTCAATACCACTCTGGGCAAGGAAGAACAATACGAATAAAACCTTATACCTCATTTACTCTGAAGATTTCTCCAATGAAAAATTACAAATGAATCATAGTGATTTATTTTCTTTAAATTTTTAACAAAGTAAATGCATAATAAACCTGACCATACCTACGAAATAAAAGCATATGATCCAAAAAATCATAAAACCAACGCCAACAGGCTAGCCACAAAAACTTAAAAAATGCATCCATTTTAGAGGGGAGAAGCTATTCATGTAAGCATAAACTAAATTATAGAAAAACAAAATGCCAAGTTCTAAGGAGTGAGCAAAACAAAATCAAGCATTAAGGTCGTAAAATCCTGAAATGCTTACCATTCAGCAGATCCAAAGGGTCGAATAATCAGGTTCTCTGTCCCAAACTTCACTGCAAATCTGTCAATTCCAAAACTCTAAAAATATCAGACGCAAGGAAAACTCTAAAAACTCCAAGGGAAAACCGCGTAAGATGGTGGTTTGACGCAAACACAATGAAAATCAGACGCAAAATGAAATTAAAAAAAAGAAAAGAAACCCTTAAAATCATAACATTACCATTCAAAAGAGAATCGAGAATACGTACCAACTTCGTCACCGTTAGGAAAACCACGACCGCAACGAAACAGTCTATTCATAAAGTCACAATAATAAAATTTCATTACTGGAGAACTGTTGGAAAGGGTAATTTGTAATCTAGAATTACTTTTACTGTTTAGTAAAATCTTATAATGGAATTAGTGTGAACTAATGTGAATAAGTGGAAATGAGTCGGCTGTTAGAAGGGTCTAGTACATGACTTGGTTAAGGAAAGTAAAGAATTTTTTAGAGTTTCTAAAGTTCAGTCAAAGTGTCTAACTAGAATATGTAGTATACTACATGAGCACTTTTCGAGGTAAAGCTTAGAAGCCAAGAAAAACTGAAATTTTCTTCCAAACAGATATGAGGCTGAGTTTACCAACACGAATGTCGCCGCCTCGAATCACCATCTTCTCTGGCGAAAGAACATGCATGGAAAACTACCTCAATTAAATATGGACCTCACTGATCTTCAAATACAAACCAATGAACCTTTTTCATTCTCTATATATTAATTTCCAAATACTAAACAACCACTGATGCAAAAATATCAACCTAACAGCCACCATTAATAATCAATTAGAAAAATCATAGGACAAATCAATCTTTCATATAGTTAGATAACGATGTGATCCTTCTTTTTGTAAGGTTTATACTATTACAAATGTCGTTCTCAATGTATGTGTATTTCCTTATGTTACTCCAACTCAACATTTTGTTCATGTGGATTCTTTTTTACTTCACTCTGGAAGGCTTTTTTTTATTTTTATTTTGCTTCAGACGTGGTGAATTTTGTCTTTCGATATTTATATTCTAATTGTTTCTAGTTATTTGTTGCCACAGTCTACGCCTATGCATACTAGATCCAAGTGTGGTATTCATATAAAAAAGTCTTTCGACTTTCATTTTGTGCTTACCCCTATGTTAAGCGTCAATTACTATGTTGGACTACTATGTTGAGCAAAAAACTTTTAAGAGGATCGGAAGGATCTTAGTAAGTTGATAAATTGTACGCAGAATGAGTATGAACATTTGCACAGTAATAATACTTGGGATGGTGAGTACCTTTCTCTCTTGTTATGAACTAGGGATTAACTCGTGCCGTAACGACACGAGCATAATTTTTATTTAGTTATGCATTTTACGACATATGAATATTAAATATAATATTCATTAATATCAAGTTTATCCTTCTTATCATTACAAAAGTAAAGAAAAACCCGATAGATATTTATGTTTTTTATTTCGCAAATCCTTTCTAGCATTTTCTGCCTTGACATTCTCCCACACTATCCCTCTCCTTTCTCGAGTTGTATCCTCAAGCCAGCCACGCAATAATATCGGAATTAGTTTTTACATATTTCCCCCCAAAAAACACATTATTTGATATGCTTTTTAGTTTACAAAGATATCTTATCGATCATTTGAAATGGTATTACCTTTCTGCATCTTCGTTATTTCAGTGAAGGGGAATGTTATCGATCATTTGAAATGATATTACCTTTATACATCTTCGTTATTTCAGTGAAGGGTGTTAGGATCTTCGTGGATCATAGGAACCTACTATGGACTCGACCACATAGCACCGATGTTGTCCCTACTTGACCACCTAGGGATAAGAGGTGTGCGGTTTTAATCTAAAAGGCCTCGATGCTAAGTAAGGAGATGCTCAAGCTTATTAAGCTCCACATGTACTCCTCTTTCTTCCATGTGGGACTATCCTTAGCTATACATATGTGGTATATCGCGCCACATACGCAAACAATCTCCACTTTGGCGAGATTAAACTACTTCCCCAGTCCAATCAGACTTCACACCATATGATTACTATTTGTATATGGTACCCATCGATCATGATTATTATCACTATGCGCCTTGGAATCCTACTCCACATTGATTTAATGAGAAGGTAAGCACTAACTCCACCTTGAGAATTTCCTTGCCACCTAGAACCCTGATCCACTTGAGAGTTAATGAGTGAGACACTAACTCCACCTTGAGCGTCAGTTCAACCTTGAGCATTTCCTTGCCGATCTAGAACCCTGCTCCACCTGAGTTAATGGGTGAGACACTAACTCCACCTTGAGGGCCAGTTCAACTTTGGGTATTGCCTGCTCCATCTTGGGTCTGACTCCACTTGCTCCCTAAATCGGTTGACATACATAACCACTTCTCGCCCCAACCATAGGCTATGATACCAATTGTTAGGATTTTCACGGACCATCAGACACTACTCAGGGTCCGACCATAACCTCGAACTCCACTTGACCATATTATAAGAGGTGTGGGATTTTTAACTAAAAGTTCTCGGTGCTATGTATGTAGATGCCCAATCTTATTAACCACCACATGTATTCCTCTTTATTCCATGAGGGACTATCCCTAGCTATACACATGCGGTTTATCGCGCCACATACTCCAACAACCGAGCGTAACCAAAAAATTAAACTATGTAAGCTGTCACAAAATTAAAAAACCCGAACTCATTCGTCTCAAGAATAGTTCAGATCCTTGTTGATTTTTTCCCCTTTAAGAATAGTCTAAAAAGAGTAAAACTCAGAATTGACTCAACAATACATATCATAGTATGTTCTTACTATTTCAATGACATAATGAAAAGCTAATTCATTCACTTAAGCTATTATATTTTATCATTTCTGATGGAAACCATTTACTCTCATACGATGTAGTTCTAGTTTTTTCAATTCAGCAGGAAGAGTTCACTGAATGGAATATAAGTAATGACTTGTCCTTTCGTAAAATTGTGGTCTTTTCAACATAGTTGGATCCAGAGTTGGTAAAAAGCATTGCATTTATGTGTTTTCAAGAGAGAGTAATCTAGGATGGGCTACCTTCTAGAAAACTATTGATTAATGACCACATCAGTGTCAGTTCAAAATCCCACAATGTTGGACAACTGCAGTGATTAAGTGGCGACAGTATTGGCGGAGGATCGGGTCCTTACAAATGGTATTAGAGTCTACCACGGGTTACCCGTCGAGGGTGAAAGAGTATTCTTGAAGGATTGTATCGGGAAAGGGTCTCATGAGTGAGAAAAAATGGCAGAGTTTAGGATTGAACATATTCCGGAGCCGAGGACGGCTCCAAATTAAGTTGATGGTATCATAGTACTCCAACTCGGCAGGTAGGATTCGTCAAATGGAATATAGGTAATGGTTTGTCATTTCCTAACACCGAGCCCATTTCAACATAATTGGCTTCATATTTGAAAGTTGCTAGAAGAAAGCTGTAAATTCAAGGAAAGTAATGATATAGAGTTAAATAGTGTTACTAAAATATGGTTAAGATAGACTCAGGATTCCTAATGTATAACGGGTTTTTATTATTCTTTTTATGCTATATATTTGGGCGAAGCATAGACAATGGCAATCATGGTAAGAATTATTGAAGTCTTTCAAATTTAAATTATGCAATGATATGCATCTTTCCTTACATAATTTATTTTGAACCAGAAAATGGTGGGAATTCTTAAGGGGGAAAAACAGGAGGGCAATGCATAGACAATGTCGATCATGATAAGCTTTTTTGGCACTATATTTAGTAACTTCCTTGGCAGGGCACACGTCCCATTGGAAGGATATCTCTACATACATGAAAATATTGATAAACAAAAATATTACAATTAGTCATAATGGTAAAATAACATTATGTTTGACTTTGCAGGTTCAATTCATTGTTAATTCTGCTCATGTATTTGTATACTCCTCTTGCAGTTCATCCCATTGTAACTGAGCGTGGAGAACCTTCTCATATGTCCACAATTGTGCGTGTATCACTGGAATCAAACCGAATAAATTTGAGGTAGCGTGATATTAACACATGAAAAAATAGTTTATTAATTGCTATATACTTATAGATAGATGATGATGTTATTGTGTAGAACTGATGTGAATAAGAAATTTCTTTCGGTTTGGTATATTATATGTACTTCATGATGAAACCTCTCTAGATGGTGATAATGACACGGATAGTTTGCAAATGAATAATGATGAAAAACCTCATGTAATTGCTTTCACTGGCCATTTTAATCAATTAAATATACGAACGAAACCCTCTCATATAGTTAGCAAATCGATTAGTAAGTATAGGGTAAATCAGAAAAGAAATGAGAGGGAAAGAATAGTACCGAAGATATATTACCGTGGCATAAAGATGAAACAGTTGAGAATATCAGCATATTAAGACTAAACCACTATATACAATTCCTTGAATAGTGGAATGCAATTGACTCCTTGATCAAAGATGTGGTAATTGACTCCTTGATCAAAGAGTCAATCGGTGGACAAGATTCTTTTGTATGGTTTGCAGAACTTCAAGAGGTAGATAGTGTAGTACTTCGAAGAGGTAAGTTTCTCGAAATTCATTGCAGCAAACCCTAATTATCAATTTCTTATATGTATCTAGGGTTTTGATTCGTTTTCATCTCGAATTATTGAGTTACTCCTTTGTATGGTTCTAATAAGTTTCGTAAGATTGTTGCAAAATAGGGTTTTGGGGTTTCTGGGTTTAGCAAATTCTAAGGTCTTTTACTCCTCTCAACCATAAATTGTTCAAATAGAAGTCTCTTCAAACTTTTGGATGCTGATTACTGTGGTGTAATAAGAGATCTAGCTACGAATGCACATTTCTGCTGAAACCATCTCCAAAGGAGAAGCCTTTTTCCAATTCAGGTCAGTTTTTTTCCAATCTAGATTAATTTATGGGATTGAACTTATCAATAGCTTCCGTTTAGTATCTTTCGGCTTATTGTTATATTTTTTGTTATGTTAATTAAGGCTGAGAAAAACGATGCAGACGAAAAAGAATTAATCAAAAAGATGTTACAAGAGTGATTGAAAGGTAAACCATCCGCATAATTCCTAAAAGTTATTTTTTTCTGTCTACCTTTTTGTTTGAATGGTTTTTCTGGCTGCCTCTGCTATTCCGTTTTCTCTTTTCACGCAAATTTTTGCTTCTACAATGGGTGTTCCATCAGATTTTTGTTTCTAGGTTTAAGCTACATCTTAATCCAAAGTATCTACGTTTGTTGCAGAAAAAATATATTATGGTCCAATCGATGAAAGGTTAAAATTTTGGTAAATTTTTAGTGGAAATTAAATAACTGTCCTTACTTTTTAGAGGTTTCACAAATATCCTTACCAACTAATATTTATATCCCTATATGATCCGGATGAAAATCCATTTGATGATATTCCCATAAATACCCCCTATGTCAGTCGAGATAACGTATCTTTTATCTGTTCGTCCACAACAAGTATCTCTTCGTTCATAACAATTTTCTCCGGCCATCCCACCACCATCATCGCCTCTCCAACTTCTACCACCTTCGTCGTCGCCAACTTGATTCGGATTCGAACCATAACTATCAGCACCAGAGAGGACCTTCTTCTAAAGATTAAATTATTAGATTTAGATCGAGATCTGATCATAGGTTTTGATTTCTAGTAATTTCAGGGTTGAAATTCTTCGAACTACTGAAGCTCAAGAGATAATGACGATGGTGATGGTTCTGGAGGCAGCGGTGGTGGAAGAGGTATGTATTTGGATCTATTTCAGTTTTTGTTATGAGATTGGTTGGGGTTACTGTAGTTGATGATGAATCTTACCTCTAACTTACTTTTAGTCGTGGATTTTGTAGGATTAGGTTTCAATTTACAACATGGCTATATCATCTACTTGAATCAATTACCGACATAATTTTTTGGATTTTTTAATGATTGCTTGTTGGTTATAGAGACTATAGATTAAGTGATTAGTAGACTTATGGTGGTGTTGGTGGTCAGTTGAAGTAGCAAGGAGGTGTAGGATACATAATTGTTGGTGGTTGAGTTGTGTAGGCATATGGTGGTGGTGGTGGCATCTATTCTGGTGTAGGAGTTTCATGTGTTAGGGAAGGTGGTGGCATGTACATTAGTGCAGGAGTTTCATACGTTGGTGTAGGTCTTGAAGTTGTTGTTTATGAGGCTACATGTGATGACCAATTTTTGTGGTTTATATGTTTTTATGGGATCAATTGTTGTTGTTGATCCAATTTTTATGGGATCATACGGTTGTTGATCCATCTATGGGATCAACTCCTGTTGTTGACCCAATTTTTTATGGGATAAACTACTGTTGTTGATCCTTCCAACTCCTATTGTTGACAATATTTCCTTGGATAAGTATAATCACGCTTGTAGTTTAAATCATGTAAACTTCTTCCAATGTTTGAACTAGTGGTGCAATAGTAGCATGACTGACTCCATGTCAGATGATGCATGTTCGACTCACGCCAAGTTCACTCCATTTACATGAATCAACTTTCATTGTTGATCCAATTTAGTGGATCAACTACCATTGTTGATCCACTAAATTTGGATCAACTTCTATTGTTGATCCTTTGTTTTTTGGATCAACTACCGTTGTTGATCCCCTAAACTGGATCAACTTCTACTGTTGGTTCTATTTTTTTTTTGGATCAACTACTGTTGTTGATACAAAAATATCTGAACCAGTGGTGATGGTGGCGGCGGCGGCGGACTAGTGGTGGTGAGGACGACGAACTAGTGGTGGTGGAGGACTGGTGGTGGTGTAATGGTGGTGGTGAAGCAGTGGCGGTGGAATATTAGTGGTGGTGGTGGTTGTTGAGCGGTGGTGGTGGAATGGTAGTTGAATGTTGGTGGTGGTGGTGTTAGTGGTGGTGGTGAAGTGGTAGAGGATGACATTTGTTGCTTTTAAAATAAAGAAAAATATTATATGAGTGAGGGTATTAAAGTAATCTAATTTTAAATGGATAAGGTTATTAAAAAGTAGAGACATATTTATTGTTGTATAAGGATATATTTATTGAGGTTCAAAAGTAGGGACATATAAATAATTTATAAATCAAATTTCTGTTTTTAGGTTTCTTTATTCTAAATCTCGAAAAGATTGGGAATTCAATTGAAGATGTCACACCTGATGAGTAGCTTACATGGTGTGTCTGAAAGTGTAACATAACTTCCATTGCTTAAAAAAAAACTTCCATTTCATATTAGACGTCAGTGAAAATTAAATACCTCAAATCATGTAGTTTTCCTCTAATTACGTCTCACATCTATAGCATTTCAGTTACTTTTTTTTTGTTTTGATCAGAAATTTCAATTACTATTATTAATGTAAATTTTTGTTTCACTACTGTGTTACGTGAATAATGTAATCTAATAGTGGGATTACCACCTAACGTCATATGTTGCTTTTGTACATACTTCTTGGTTCGAGATACATATGTTCAAACTAAAGTTTCAAAATCAGTACATACTATTAAGCTTTCCATGTATTGTGGAACAAATCAGTACATACTATTAAGCTTTCCATGTATTGTGGAACAAAAAACAGCAAAATAACTTGGAAAACATTGAGTTTTAGCCAGGAAGAAGGTCTTTACAATCCTTCCATTTCACAGATTCTGTTGAAAGTAAGAGAGAAGAAGATAGTGACAGGTAGATGATGATGACAACAATGAAAATGGCATGTTTATAGGTAGAATCGGCAGATGTTTAGAATGAGAGTGGTTGAGACATCTTGCAGTTGGCTTTGCTCCTTTAGGAAGCATAACCAGTGGTTCAGCTTCGTATTGCATTACAGGACAGTTTGCATTTTCCTTCGTCCATTTTTGCAATGAAATGAGGTAGTCCTTGATATTCCTTTCCAAATGGGTCAATAGAGATATGGTGAGGTGATGCTCGAGCTCTAAAATAAGATTCTTCTCGAAAACAAAAGGATTTTCTAACTGGATTTCTCTGCTCTTTCTCTCTGCATCTACAAATACTTTTCCCCTCACCTGAAAACCTTAAATTTTTATTTGCCTGTGTTTTTGGTTTGCAGTTTGTTGATTTTTTTCAGGTTTTGTGCCGGGTAAAGGTCGAATCAGAAATATGCAAAGCTTTTTAGGGTTGTTGTAATCGGATTGATGCAGCAAGCCGATTAGGTATTGAAATTTGTTGGGGCTTTTTTTATTCATTGTTTGGAATTTGATTGATTAATGGCAACCTTATATTCTTCTTCATATTCACCGATGGAAAATATTCCAGTTTCTCACTCAATTTCAATTGAAACTTTTCTGAAGTGATTTGTGTGTCTCAGTTTTTTTATTTTTTCTTTGCTAAGTTTTGATTCGGCTTTTTGTTTATTTTTATGTGATTAGGGTTTTGGTTGACTGATGATGTTCTCTTAGCTACAATATGGAAACATAAGCCCGAACCTGCGAAATTGTGGTTACCTTTACCTATCATGTTCAAAATCTTTGTAAACAATTTGTGATTTTAGTTTAGAGTAAATTCCTTTTTCTTCTGTATTATTTCATATATACTTGATTGTCCAGAGAGGATATTTACTTTGTCTCTTGAGCAATTAGACATAAGAACACATTTGGCATCAGTATTTGAGCATCATCAGAGCACCGAGATCAGGTCCCTTGGTGAGGTTTTTGAATTGGATATTTGTGTTTATTTTTGGAATGCTTGCAGTAGTAAGGTAACAACTTTTTCTCGATCTTACCGTATTTGACACTGGGTATTATTTACTGGATGAGTGAATTAGGTGTTGCATTGATATATGTAGTTAACTAAATATAATGAAAATTGGATGATAGTGTTTCAATTGGATGGGCAAGCCATGGGACACAACTAATGTTGATGTGTGTAATTTACAGGTGCTTTATAAATGTGCAAGCCATTCCATCTATATTGTATTGTTATTGATTATCTCGGCTAATGGACTTCAAAAATATGAAAAACGACATATGTTGTTGTCGCCAGGTTCTCTACGCAGTTGAACGGGGGTATGTTTCTCGGTATTAATTAGTAGTGGATACCGTTTCTTTGAAGATTTAGAAAGTTCTGTTGTTGTTATAGTAGTTTATAAGGCCTCATTTTTGGATGCATGTGTATTTTTAAAGCGCTAATTTTAGACCCTCCATCGATGCTTTTTGTAAAAGCAACTAATGCTGAGTGGTGTGAAATCCCCGTTTTCAGAAGCATGCACATGTAGACCTATTAGAACTGTTGAAAAAGAAAAGATTAAAAGCATTCATTACTCAGGTTGTTCACTGGTGGTTCCCAGAGGATCTATCGATGGTGCAAGCTTTATTTCTTTTATAACTTCACTTTTCCGTTGATAGAGGCGATCCAGATAATAGTTTGATCCTCTTATTAGGAATAATGATTGTCGCTCCGCTCTTTGATTGAAGTCAAAACGAACAGAATGCATGTGAAGTACACTATCTTCAGGAACGTTGTTGTGCAAAGGTATGTGTGTAATTTTTCATTATCCACTTCAAAATTAATCTAAGAACTTCAGAATCAACACCTGTCTGGCCCCAAGCCTCTTTGCATAAACTGAGTAGTCAATATCGGAACCATTGCAAGAATGACCATCAAATGAATTTAAACATTGCATAACAAATTAATACAAAAGTTCAAATCTATTTTTGATAGTTGGATGTACACTATTTTGATTGTATCTATTGTACAAGGTCACCGGAATTAGAGATTTCTAATATGGAAAAATTCTTATCTATTCATCACAGGAATTGATGTTGAATCACAGGGAACTATCTCAAGTACGTGGATTCTAATGTTGAAACGCGTGTGTTGGTAATAAGTCAATCTCTTGGTATAAAGGTATTCATGTGTATTCTTCTTTCAATTTATTCGATTTGATGTAGGAGCTGATGATGTTTTTGTTGCGGATATTAGGGATGCTGAGACTAATAGAAAATAAAAAATTGGAAGGGGTTTCTGAGTTTGTACATGCAATTCAGGTAGGGAGGGGGTATTGTTTAATTTGTTCAACTTATGAACTGTTCTAGAATAGAATCTCTAAGGTTAACTTGGTCATAATAGGAAACATGAATCTCTAAGTTCACTATTGCATAGTTCACTGTTGCATCTTTTTAGTTGAAACCTGCAAAAGCAATTGAGAATGAGAACTATGCTTTAGCAGCTGGAATTTGAGATCAAATTTCCAAATTATATAATGGCACGACGAGGTGACGTCATTAGAACTGTTTATGTCTTATGACATTGATCAACAGGTTATGTAGTCTCACATTCAAGCTTCTAAATATTTTTTTTAGTGTATTCTTAAATCCTCAACTGCAAAAGCAATTGAGAATGACAATTATGCTTTAGCAGCTGGAACTCGAGATCAAAATTCCGAATTAGATAATGGCACGACGAGGTGCCGTTATTATAACTGTATATTTCTTATGACATTGTTCAACAGGTTACATAGTCTCATATTCAAGCTTCTAAATAAATTTTTTATTTGTGTATTCTTAAATCCTGACGTCCACGAGTACCATTGTTTTGTGAATTAGTTTACAGGAGAACAACTTGCAGCACTCTTCGTAGACTGTTTATACTTGTGGTGGATGACCTTTGTAGGAACCTCTTTGATGTCATATGTGAAGCATTTAGTAAAAGTTATTCCATAGTTCCAAGGGCTTGGGACCCACAATTTTCAATATTTCACTGTTGTGTATTGCTATGGATACAACTACTTTAAGAAGTTATATCTTAGAAAGAGCGATCCAAATCTATTGGAACCAGTGAAAACTTGATAATTATTGTTGTTGGGGGTTTCACTGCAATATTAGGACAGGTATTATCTTCTTTTGTGCTAAAATACTTTGCTTGGTTGGATGTGAAACATCCATAAGCCTGTGACCTACCATCTTAAATCGTGTTCAGTTTATATTGGAATCTGCAAATGATATATAATATGTGCTACATCATAAGTTCTGCTAAATTAGGGGTCTAAATTTCTATTGATGTATGCATGCTAAATAGTATTCAATAATTTTTCAATTCATGTAGTTACGATAGTCTAATACTTAGTTTAATTTGGATCCAATAGATACAACATTTTCAAGGATGCAGACCCTGTCAGACGTACATGTAGTAGGCCTTTGATGGGCTTGGCCCAATCAAAAGCTATCCAGGTATTCTTCTATACCTTCAAATAGGAAACTTATACATGTAGTGCAAAGCCAAAGGGGAATCATATGTTACCCATACCAGGTGAATATTCATGTCGTGTCTCTATGGGTGTGGATAATGAGATATTTTTCCCATTTGAACATGATTGTAGAATTTTGTTTTCTTCAATTCATGTTCTATAACTATTTTCTTTCAAGTCTCTCTTCTGTTGGTAGTGTTTTTTATTTTATTGTTTTGTATCCCATGTTTAGGTCTCTGTTGTCTAATTTGGATCTTGGTCATGGCCATGGCTTAATAATACGATATCTACAAAAATTTAAGTATTTTTATTAGAGGAAAAAACAAATAAGAACTTACAGTTTACTAAAACAAAAAGTCGGCTTCAACCATTAGTAAAGTTTCTTTCTATGACGGATCTCTTTGGATTATCAATTACTTACAATATGTTATGCTTCAGAAAAAAAAACCACTGTGATCTGTAAGTGTCCATGAAAACATTGAACTTGGATTCCTTCTGAACTGGGATTTGGTAAAGTAGGAGTCTATCAAACAGAGGAAATATATGACGACGTAATTGCAGCTTCATTAATATAATGTTGTCGTGGGTTTCTTTCTTTAGAATCCCGCTGATCCTTTTTGAAACCTTACTCTAAATTACTCTTGGATAGTATGTTAATCACAATTCATGTAATCACTTTACTTGCCGTCTTAGCTCAAATGGAAGAGCAAATGGTTCTCAACCATGTAGTTGTGGGTTCGACTCCCGCAGATGGCATTGTTATTTGAGTAGGATAGGACCTCATATGCTTCTTTTGTCAATATTAACTCTTCATTACGTAGCGCAACACATTTATGGGATCATGAGGGGTGTCATATATCATCTCGGTACATGAGAAGCATCTGAATAGAACAAATTCTCTGTGAAGTCTTTCAAAGCAATGATACTACTCATGGGTGCAGTGTAGGTAATTCAATAAGTGAAACCCTGATAACTGGAGTGTGCATCCAAAACTTACAGATTCAATCTTTGTTATAATAGTTTATATTGGAGTACTTGACCTGAACACAAATATATGGAAGGAGCAACTTAAGTTTTTAGAGACATACCACACGAAGGAAAAGTTTGCTTGGATTCTAAACCCATGTTTCCTGCAATGCAATTATAATGTAGCTTTCGAGTAAGCATCTAGATTAACCATTTTACAGGGAAATGCAAGAAATTGAGCAAGTAAAAGTAGAATCAAGACTGGGCTCTCTAAGTGAGCGGCAAAGGAATCAAGTGGAGGTTTTGTTTATAATTCCCATCACATGGATTATTTGATTGTGTGTTGATTTTTCTCTGTCAATGGCAGTGTTTGGTTGTTATATTTATTTCATTGGATTAACATATTGCTTCTGTTTACATGTGGGAGTATTTATAGTAAAGGTTTACAAGCCATTCTCCTGCCTTCAAGAACTGCCGTATTTTATGATTTCAGTCATTACTTGAGAATCCGGTGGCATCAAGAAAGTTTATTATGTTGAAGCTATGTCGTGTTATGGTACTTGGCAGAAAAAATTGCTGAACTCACCACGAATACTATGAGGAAACCACCATCAATAATCAACTACATGATATTGGGTTGCAGATATATATTCGGAATTTTGTGTATTGTTATTCCATTGTGCTTTTTCAGTTCCTATTTTCTGTCTTTGAGAGGAAAATCAGCTCTTCCAAGATAGAAATTTTCTTGGTATTACAATTCTATAAGGGGTATGGAATACTTTGTAGATTTAGTGTGGCTGCAAATAGTAGAAATTTTGCGGGACTAAGATAGATCTCAGTAAATCTCTGTCTCGATAAATATGTATTTGTTCAAGTGTAATTTTTACCTTCAGGAAGAAAATCTATTTAATTATATGTCATTCTAATGCAGAAGCTGTCCCAAAGAAAATCCTCGATCCGACGATTTTGGAGAGAATAAAAGGCTTGGCGTTCAAATTTTCAAGAATCCAGTTAAAGAATCAAACTCTAGAAAGGTACAAAAGTGGATAAACTATGATGTCTTATAATTCAATGGTACTTCTCAGAATTCTATAATCTATAGTCATTAGTTTAAAGTTTGAACTACATATAGTGTTTTACCTCCAAAACTAATTGTTTTAATTCTTTACCTACTTGATCCTCATGGTCTCTTATATCTAGGAAGAAAAAGAAATACTAAAAGATAGTTTTCTTTTCTTCTTTCTCAGTGTCTTAGAGTCTCAATTACAACTACTTGCCCAGGGCCATAGTTCTTTTTATATAATATTTACTAGCCCAATTTGAACAATAAAATACAACACGCCCAAATTCAAGTTCACTTAGGTGTATTAGTTTAGAGAGTCGACTAATAATAGATAACAAAATTGAGTTAGGCTACATATAGGAAACCTAATACAAATTTGGTTATTATAAAACGCTGATTTCCTTATTGGGAAATTAATACAGTTCTAATTATACGGAAACACCCGATTTCCTTAACAAAGCCTCTTTGAAATCTATACATAGGACAAATGACCACGTACTCTGAACATATACCAAAGACTCTTTTGCGAGACAGAACACATGATTCCCCGGATACGCTTCTCTTAATTTATTTCTTTGTATGTCTAACAAAATCGTTTGATTGCGTGATTTTTAATAATAATTAATACAAAATTTATGCTTATATTAGAAAAACAAACGCTGATACAGGTAAACATGGCGGGAGCAAATACTCGGAGCAAACGACCAAGGTTTGTGATCATTTTCTTGCAAAATCATTCTTATGCATATAAATATTATATTTTAACCAGTGGTCTAAAGGTTTACCGATTACATTTCTGCCTACGATAATTTAAGCAGATAAAATAGTAGGAAACATGGATTATAATTTGTTTGATTACCTAGATGCTTACCAAGTTCGTCATAAGGTGGTCAGGGCAAGGATTTAAAAGATTTGTAAATCAGGAAATCGAAAGACAAAGGAAGTGTATCGCTGGAACTGCACTTAATGGATGAAAAGATAAAAAATCCCCTCTTTGGATGAATATCTCTTGAGTTATGAAAGGGAAAATATATGTTTATTGCAAATCATGGAAAACTCAGAGGCATGCAAAGGTATAAAGCAGCTGATAGAAATATTAGAAACTCAGCTGGCGGAAGGGAATTTATATTCCATCGAAAGGTTTAATCTCTCTGCCTCAAAGGAAAGTTTCCGAATTGTTAACTATAAACACGTTTTGTGGTTTATCAAGTTCAGCAAAGTGAAACAACTATACATTGGTGAATCAGGATTTCCTGACCACAAATTTAAATTTATAAATTTCAAAAGTGCGAAAAAAGTGAAGGACACCACACTCCATCTAAGTAAGAGCCAAGATACCTTTGTATTTTCCATGCGACATATATAAGATACATATAATTGACAACATTGTTACTTGCCAATACTATTAAAAGATTGAAATGTTTTTCAGGTATTACCATGGTTGCATTTGATGGCCAAAAAGGATCTGGCGAAGTTCATAAGGGAGAGATAGTCATCGAAGATACAAAGTAAGTAACTTTGATCTAATAGGTATATTATTTCTAAATTATGAACTGAGATCCTTAATAATTTGACGATTAATCTTATGACGTTGTTGTTTGGGTTGAATGGTGCAAATCAGTAGGAGAGGGTGTTGTAGAGGAACATACGAATACTCCGATAATTTAATTATTACTGGAACGTTTTTAAGCGAGTTCCAAGGTTAGAGGTCTGTTACTAATTAACCGCAGAAAGTGCTGACATTAGCATTTATTCACCTAACTGCAACAGGTGCACTTGAATCAACTACTACCACTTCCTATAGAGTTTTAATCAATTTGGATATACCAGAAGTCAATAAATTCAAGAAAAAATAAGTGCGCGGAATAAAATTAGGACTATATGACTTTTACCTTTCGTGAGTTGAATTTTTATTTGAATCTAAAACATTGTACTTGCTTTCACTAGATTCAATCTTATCTTTTTGATCTAATTAAGGAAGAGAGAACCAGATCATATTGTTGATCATGTTTCTCATGATGTCGTTGATCGATGGGGGTGGATGAAAGTGGTGACATAGATTATGTTATTGGTGATTTTGTGAATGTGTGCGTAGTTACCGGTTTAGTAAAAATATGACAACTGAAAGTGGGGATGAACATCTCATTTTTTTGTGTTAGTTAATGGACGATTTTATGGGTTCTTATGATCATGTAATCCAAACATGTACATTGTGTTACATTGTTATTGCTATTAGTAGATACACGAATGAAATCTAGAAGTTTCATTAAACATTAGAAACTTGATACAGTTGTTCAAGAGAATTTATCAACGTGCAACTGCTCGGAAAATTTGTAAGCAATCAAATTGGTTACATATACTAAATCAGATGATTATAAAAACAAGTAACAACGTATTCGAATCTTATATGCTAAAAAATACTGTTTCCAAATTGGGCAGGCTTATACCATTATTTTTTCACCAAATTGATGCTTTAGAACCCCTCATAATCCTTTGATAAATCCTACCTTACGCTCTATTACATGTCTTTTGTTAAGTAAAAGACTTGCATATTGTACTTTCAAAGTAAATTACCAGCAATTTAATCTTTCATGGAGTTGATCCAATTTGAGCACTCTGTTCTGTATCATTCTCTAAATATATTGAAATATGTTTGGTAGAGAAAAAATACATCTCATTTTTTGCTCTCTCATCGTTATCATCATTATATTATAAACTAAACTAAGTTTTTTCATGAATAGTCTTCCTGTTTTCACTGGGATCATCCGGTTGTGGCTCGCAGGTCATTGTGACTCAGTTTTCCCCGGATTTGAACTTGTGTAAATTTATGTCGTGGTTTTAGCAGTCAAAAAAAGATGGTACTACTTTTTTTCTAGGCACTTACTTCTTCTTGAATTCATTGACTCATACCTCCAGATTGATCAATACTCTTAGAGGCACTGGTAGTCGCTAATGCAAGCGCACCTGTTGCAAGGGATAATGGTCTGTTAGGTAACAAAAAAAATGCAATTGTCGGAACATGTCTTGGTTAATTATAAACGGACCACAGACCTCGAAACTCGATTACAAACGCTCCAGTAATGATAACAATTATTGGAGTATTGATGAAATTAAATCAAGTGACTGATTATTTTTTTTGCTGGAAATAAGTGCCTAAATGCAGACTGATTCGATTAGTACTGATATTATCAGGTATTTACTAATGTAATAAAATTATGAGTATACCATGGAATGAGAAAGAAATAAATTATGTAAACTGATACTAATACGGAAGGTTGAGTCGGGGACGTAAGGCCCCGGTGATACCTAATTTAGGACATATTTTGATGTATATTATTGTAACGCACAAAATCACCAATCTGCTATTCTCATTATTGTCTTTCCCCCACCTCTTTGTATTCCGTTAGATTGGGTAGAAATTGCAAACATATTAGTCTATTTTTCATCGAGATTGCAAAGTTATTGCGTAAGAGGTACTTTCGGTGGAGCTTCGGGTGATTATGCAAACATACCTTGATTACGGAACCTTAAGGTATAAATATTTTTATCCATTTAGGGTTTTCTTTTTTCTTTGATTGTGTTTTGGGTGGTAAATCCTCACTCAAGTAGTTTCATATATAATTTTCATTATTGCTTTTGTTTAGAATCGTTAACTTTAATTTTATCGTTTGTCTTTGCTTGAAAATTCAAAGTAATTCAGATCAGGGCGTTGAGAGTTTTTGGAGTTTCGATATGAAAACTTCGATGCAATTGATGGACTTGCGAGACAGAGCTGAAACTAGAAACGTAGAGGTAATCTTTCCCTTGGGTTCTTTTTGGAGTGCATTCGTCATTTTGTTTGTGCAACCAAGAAAAGGACAATGAGTTAATCCAAAAATTGCATGGTGGACTCTAAACACTTATTAATATTCCTTTTAAAAGATCTGTCATTTTGTTTCAATTTTTACACCTTTTCCGCGAGATCTATCATCTTATAGTTGAGCAGTATTATGTATCTCCCGTTTACTGTATGTCATTTCAGTCCAGTTCCTCCGCACTTGATAAATTATATACTGATAGTGTAAAATTCATGGTCCATACTTATCATACTCTTATTCTATGCAATATTAGAAGATCATTAGCAAGATACCAAATTTATACAACCAAAGCTTATTTATTTGTTTTCAAAGGGTTAAGTTTGGCTTACTTATAATTATGAAGCTGAATGGGGGAAAAAATGTTTTTTAAATAATGGTTTTCTTTCCGTCCAAGAAAAAAATCGTGAGACGTTTAGGAAAAAAAACTCTCTTTAGGATTTTTACATTTTCTTTTTGCACCAGCAGCACCGCACCTTTTTATCTATATTATTTTCACATTATGAACGCTAATTTTTCATGTCTTTATATTTTAAAGTTGATGCTGAAGTTAATGAAGGAAAAAAACATGAGGAATATAAATTATTTGAGGTACTTCATACATTTCCAGTGTCGTTTATGATTTTTTTTTAGTGGATTTCAAACTTGTCTTTTTTTCTTCATTGAGCTGTTCGTCATTTGTCTTCCATTCGTTTGTCTTCATTTTTGTTAATTCTTTCTTTGGGTTAAAATTGCTAATGAAAGGGATTTATCCACAGGAAACCCTTTCTATCCTGCTTTTATATTTTTTCATGATAAGGTTTGGATGCAAAATTAATGTAACAAGCGTTTTATCTAATTTCTGATTTATGGAGGTTGTTGTTGGGGTTATTGACAACAATAATGAAAATAAATTGAATAACCACAAGTGATACTTAGCTTGATTTGCAGCAACTTGGTATATGCATCATGGCGAGTAGCATGCGGAGCAAAAATTGATAGAGGCACGTATGTGATACGCTGTCCTAAAGACAATATCGCCTGCTACTCCTCTAAATAGAGAGATGTTATAGCTTCATTGGCGAATTGCCTCCAGGATACAACTATCATTGGCATTCCTTCTTGTAGCATACAAGAGAACGCCCTAAGAGCTTGGCAGTGAAAAACGACTCAGTAAAACCACCTTGTTTCACTCAAAAGAAAACTCATAGAGAAAAATGGAAGAATAAAACTTGTTTTATCATTTTCTCTCCTACTATTTTCCACTTAAAAACATATGAGTTAATGTTGAGTTGTTTTCCTCTCAAAACATGAAAACCAAACCATGAAGGAGTTCATTTTGTTTTTCTCTTTCTCTATTGAAAACATGAGAAGGAGTGAAGTTCTTTTTCTCCTCTACTCTCTACTCTCTCCTTCTACTTCTTCTACTCTTAAAATTAACTCAATACGTTATTTCTATTAATGTTTCAATAGTTAAAAACAATAAAGAGAATCTCAACGTTAGAAACAAGATGAGAGAAACCCATGTGTATGACACAAAAATTCTGATAAGATTCTCACATTTAGTGGTTATGTTTAGTGAAAAATAGTGCATGCTTTTGCTTTAATCAGAAAACAGCTTTTCAGAAAAACAACTTTTGCTTTTTTCAGAAAACAACTTTTGCATTTATCAGGAAAAACAACTTTTGCTTTTTGTCAGAAATCATCTTTTGTTTTAAACCAGACAACTTTTGCTTTTATCCAAAAACAACTTTTGCTTTTATCAATTCAAAAGAAAAAACAAACCCGTTTTTTCTAACAATCCCCCACATGAATGATAAAACATATCGATAAAATGCGAGAAAACATAAGGCATCAAAATTAGGCTAAGGTGTCCCAAAGATTGAACCTTAACTTAGTGAGAAGTTGCCGAAACTGCTTGTTGTAACGATGAACACAATGTCTTGAACCGCCAACAGTGAATGCACTTTAGAAATAACAACCACACTTGATGTCTCTACCGAAAGCTGCCAAGCTCTTGCGGTTGTGTCCGTTTTGTCAGTGGGCTAAATCCAGGTTTTAATGAATGTCTCTAGAGAACCAGCTCAAATTCTCATAGGAAGCGGCCCCACTTCCAACATCCACATAGGTGAGTCCATTAAGAGTGTCCCGCCACACCCCGCTTTAAACAAAGCCATGGAACCTATTAAGATCTGAACAGATCATCCTAGCTCATGCAGGTAACACTATCACACAGTTACACCATAGGGATGGACAAAGATAGTGTTGTCTCGACATCACCATAAATTAGTTGTCTCATTGAACCTTGATTTTGGAGCTCCATTCACAAGGTTGAGTATCCTTCATGGTGATTTATTTTATGAGCTTAAGTATCATCCCCCTCGATGTAGAGATAACTACTTTTCTTTATAAACCTTTCGTCAAAGGAACTGCAATATTATCCTTGGACCTTACAAAGTCAAGAGAGATAATACCAGTAGAAAGTAGTTGCTTCACTATCTCGTGCTTTCTCTAAAGCTAACTCTGACTCCATAGTGGATCGATCTATACTTGTATGTTTGTATATATTTCATGACACAGACGCACCTCCAAGTGTGAAGATGTACCCCCTAGTGGATTTTGACTCATCTGAGTCCTACATCCAGTTGGCATCACAACACCCTTATGTCGCAGCAGGATTCTTCCTAAAAATTAAGAAAAAGTCTGAAGTGCCTCTCAAGTAGTGCAAAACTCTGTTGAGAGAATTCATGAGATCCTGCTCAGGGTTGCAAGTGTACCTGCTAAAACTACTCACAACGTAAGCAATACCAAGTCTTACACAATTAAACAATTTACATAAGACTGCTAACTACTCAAGAATACTTAAAATTTGAGAAACACCGTCACCCTTGTTCTTTATCAAGTTAAAAGTCGGTTCACAAGGAGTAGAAGCAGGTTTAGCCTCATCGTGATTAAATTTCTTTAATATGGTTTCAGCAAAATGAGATTGACTAAGACTATATTCATCAGACGTGTCTCTGACTTTTACCCATAAGATTACATCAATAGGGTCTAAGTCTTTTATGTCAAAGTTCTCATTCAACATACTTTTAGTGGTATTAATAAAAACAATGTTACTGTCTAATATGAGCATATCATCAACATGCAGGCATACAGTAACACAAGCATCATCCTCAGATTTAATGTAAACACATTTATCAGATTTATTAATCTTAAACCACTGGATATCATTACATGATCAAACATAGAAGTTTATTAATCTTAAACCTCTGTTTAGGTGCTTGTTTAAAACCATATAGAAGTTTAATCAATTTGCATACTTTTTTCTCACAACAAAAACCTTTAGGTTGGTACATATAAATTTCTACATTCAATTCACTATTGCAGTCTTAATATCCATCTGATGTATATATTCTAATCATTAACTTAAGCAATAGTAATCATCATCCTAACATAAGTGATTCTAGTGATAGGTGAATTAGTGTCAAAGAAATTTATTCCTTACTTTTTGGTTATAACCTTTAGCTATAACTAGCTTTGTGTTTCTCTACAGTTTCATCTGTACCAAGGTTTCCTTTTGAAGAATATTTATGATAACACATATCTTCCTTATAGGTTCAGTGTTCAGACTCTACCATAAGAGCCACAAAGACGGGGCTAAATTTTGTCTCAGTTCTAACTCTCTTATTTCTACTAGTTCGGTCTCAATATCTTGAGACGGGGTTGACTAGTCGAAGGAACATTTAAAAGACTGTCATAGACCCTTTTTCGAGGTCCAATTCTCAAAGAAAATATATGTTCAAAAAAAAAAAACATCTCTAGATTGCACTACAGTGTTCATACCAATGTTATCAATGTCAAATCTTATGACCATTAACCTATATGCACCAGTATGCTTAGGATAGGTTAGGAATTCACAATCCATAATCTTAGGTCAAAATTTTGATTTGCTTGGGAGGTGAAATAGCCAATACACCCCCCACATTTTAGGTATACATGTCAAGAACACAAATATAGGTTATGCACCTTGCACAATCTTCTTGGAACATTAAAATAAATATTTATTTATTTTACACCCCCACAGTTACCGAGATTTCTCAACATGTTGTTATATTGTGTTATTTAACACACGCTGCATAATAAATTATGGTATCTTACCAACATTATGATTTAACATGTTCATAAATTCATTTTAAATTAATAGCATACAAGTTTCACTTTATCTATTAATTCCTCATGTTCTATTATGCTAACATTTCAAAGCATTACATGAACTTATTTCCAAATATCATATCTCATAGTAAGGAAGATAACCATTGGGAATTATATTTAGAGCATAATGCACATGTGGAGAATGAAGATGTCCATACCTGAAATCTTTTTTAACTATTTTTTCCTTCAACTGTTTTTGATAGTTGAGTTTCTCAATGAATTGCTTTCATACCTTAGTACTTTTGGTAGAAGACATACACGTTTCTTCTGGAGCACGCATTCTAGCACTCCCAAAACTAACCAACCTTCTTATTGGATCAAGTTATTGTACCTCAACATTAGATTCAAGCAATCATTAGTAGGTCACAAAATATTTGTAATTAAAACCATGTGCTTTGTGTATTCGCAAATCAATTTAAACACACAATTTTCTTGTTGCATCACAATTATTAAGCAAACATGTGATTTATGCAAATTAATTTTACTCAAAACATATATGATCCAAGTAATTTTGAACATAAACAAAGTTGATATACAACTTGTCAAAATCATATTATTCCTTGACAAAGTAATACAAATTTACCTTTACAAAAGATTATTGCTCATGTCATAGGAATCGTTTGCTGGCTACATGCTTTATTTATCATGAGAATTAAATTTCAACTAAATATCCTCTAAGTAATCACTACTACAGGTTCTCATGATATGCTCAAAATGATATCACATCACTAATCAAATGTTGCTAGACATAATCAAGAGATTACACGCATTTCACATTTTCTGGACAGACATGCACAACAATTTTCCAAATGCCTTATCTCTCAAACCGCATATCCAAATTAGATAAATCAAAAAGGGATTTAAAGGTAAGATCCAGAACGAAATATCTTACTTAGATCAACATTTCCAAAAACTCATATTTATGCTAGAAAGAATTAATTTTTCAGCGGAGTTTTTTTTCTGCCCGTCAGAAGTTTCAGAAACATTTTACAGTCTTGTAAAATATGTAAAAAATACTTTTACAACTCCAAAAATCATAATAATTGGTGGGGTGAACAATAATTATGTCTCCTAGTTGTTGTAAAAAGAATTCAATAAAACTCTTCTTGAGTTAAGAGATAAATCCAAAAACTCTACAACTCAATATAACTTTAACTTTTGTTCTTTATCAGATTTTGTAAAATATTAAAAAATACTTTTACAAATCCAAAAAATACGAAATTTGGTGAGGGCATCAATCAAAATGTCTACTACAACTTGGTAAAAGGATTTAACAAAATTCCTTATGAGTTAAGAAATAAACTCAAAACTCTTCGGCTCAACAAATTTTTAATTGTTATTTCTTTTTTCACTAAAAGAGGAACATCTTTAGTTTTTCAAAGTTAGTCAAACACCAACTATAAACAAACCAATCAATTTATATTATTGAAGCCAAATGCTTTATGACTCTTTCCACTAAACTTAGTAGTTTGATTGGTCAACAATATTTTTCCTTTATTATTGTTACAAAATATAGAGTAGCATATTGTCTTTAGAATGTTGGGGTTATTGACAACAATAATGAAAATAAATTGAATAAGGACAAATGATACTTATCTTGATTTGCAGCAACTTGGTGTATGCATCATGGCGAGTACCATGCAGAGCAAAAATTGATAGAGACACGTATGTGATACGCTGTCCTAAAGACAATATCGCCTGCTACTCCTCTAAATAGAGAGATGTTATAGCTTCATTGGCGAGTTGCCTCCAGGATACAACTATCGTTGGCATTCCTTCTTGTAGCATACAAGAGAACGCCCTAAGAACTTGGCAGTGAAAAACGACTCAGTGAAACCACCTTGTTTCACTCAAAAGAAAACTCATAGAGAAAAATGGAAGAATAAAACTTGTTTTCTCATTTTCTCTCCTACTATTTTCCACTAAAAAACAGATGAGTTAATGTTGAGTTGTTTTACTCTCAAAACATGAAAACCAAACCATGAAGGAGTTCGTTTTGTTTTTCTCTTTCTCTATTGAAAACATGAGAAGGAGTGAAGTTCTTTTTCTCCTCTACTCTCTACTCTCTCCTTCTACTTCTCCTACTCTTAAAATTAACTCAATACACTCTTTCTATTAATGTTTCATTAGTTAAAAACAATAAAGAGAATCTCAACTTAGAAACGAGAGGAGAGAAACCCATGTGTATTACACAAAAATTCTGAGAAAATTCTCACATTTAGTGGTTATGTCTAGTGAAAAATAGTGCATGCTTTTGCTTTAATCAGAAAACAGCTTTTCAGAAAAACAACTTTTGCTTTTGTCAGAAAACAACTTTTGCATTTATCAGGAAAAACAACTTTTGCTTTTTGTCAGAAATCATCTTTTGTTTTAAACCAGACGGTTTTTGCTTTTATCCAAAAACAACTTTTGCTTTTATCAATTCAAAAGAAAAACAAACCCGTTTTTTCCAACAATCTCCTAATTCCATTGTATATTTTTACTAAGTTGGTTTTAGCTAAATTCTAGACTCTTAGTGTTATACTGTAGCAGACAAATATATCATTTGTTAAAGCTTTTTATCTCCGAAGAATTAACTCAATAAAAATACAACACTTAGGAGGTTGGTTGTCCATTGATTTTGGAATTCCAAATACCACTTATACACTCATGGTAAAGCTATCAACTATTCATGCCTAATGATTGGCTGAAGTAATAATATACAGTAAGGTCAGAAGCCCATAGAAACTCATTTTAGATATGATAAGTGTTTCAAAAATCATTCCTAGATCTGCAGTTGTTCATGTTGATGTGCATGTTTGAATCATAAGTTGTAATTAATTTTGCTAAAAAATGATCTAATAAATGTTAAGGGATGCTTTGAATTACTACTGTGATGGTATCTGCATTGTTTAATTTATTTACAATTTTAATTGGCCTTATGAATTTCAGTTGGATAATTCAATTAGTTGTTGTGTATAATTTGCAGACCAGATTTGGGAGTTTTTGTGGCTGCGGTAAGAAAAGACTAGAAAACCCGACAGTTACTGTATACAAACTTGGAGGTAGTCTCTCAGCCTTATGTTAATATTTTCTTTCTTTCTTATGCTTATGCGTATTGTGGCAACCATGTTTTTTTTTCTTCTTTGCAAATGTGTCTAAGAATATAAAATCTCCTATTTCCATTTTTGTCTAAGAAGTCGTCTACCATGTTGGAGCAAATTGAATTTTTTGAACCTCGGGTTTATTTTGTAGTGGCTAGCTTGGTGTATGAGGACCTATATTTTGGTTGTTTAATTTATGGCCTTCTTACTAGGCAGCACTGTAGCGAGCGGCCGTTGCACTTTCTTTTAAGCATGGATGGCCACACTTGCAAGTTGGTCAGATCCCAGTGTTTCAGTATCACAAGAAATATGCATCTTAGACATTTCTATTTATGGCTGCATTTGGACTTTCATCAATGTGTCGGGCAGTAACCAGGAAAGTTCAGTTTTGTTATGGTAGTGGAGTCAAGGTGCAGCAATTGATTTCTGTGCTGGGTTGTTCTTTAGCAGTAGCAGACGTCGTGCATGCAATGTGTTAGTACATACGAGTGAGGAATTTTTTCATTTTACTATTCTGTATAGTCTCGCTACTGTGCAAGTCCACAAATTGCACAACTTCAACTTCTGAATCATTTTTTTCATGAAGTGATAGCTAAAGTTATAATATAGGTCTTTTAGTCTCTTGCGTGTAAAGAACCAGGGAGTGTTGCGGTAGAGTATGCTCGAAAATAAGTTATTGTGTGCTCTTTTTCATTCTTTTTTTTTTTTTTGGTTGTTGTTGTGAAATTTGATGAGATTGTATATAGTATAATGGCATTTGTATTCCTACAAGGTTGTACATGGTCTGCAACGAAAGAGAGATAACGGTGCTCATATATACGTGCATAGATGCTCATGTATAACTTTTGTAGTTAGGCTGTTTTAAGTCTTTCTCTATTTCTTTTACAATTTTTTTTTTTTGATTTGTTTTAGTTCTAAATAAAGTTGATTGGCTTAGATACCTGCAAATGTTTGTAATCATGGCTACTTAATTATCAGAATTTGTTTTGAACTGCTTTTCATTCGATAAACCACTTATCCCTTAGTTTATATGGGCCAGTTGTTTAGTGATTTATTCTCCAGTACTATGATTTTGCCCAAATCTCAGTTGTTGTTTTCAAGACCCTTCATAGTTGGGAATTGGGACTGTGTCATCTGTGGTCTTGGCAGATAATCCTAGGTGCATATATACGGTTTAACCATATCTTTCTATTCACCTATTTAGATTTAATGGTTCTTCATCTGTCAAAGAAAAAATCTTACTGACTTTTCCGGAAAATGTTTGTCTCTATGGTTTTTCATTTTCTTTTTGCAGCATTTATTTACCCATATTATTTTCAGATTACAAACACTTATTTTCTCTATGTTGGTGTACTTCAGAGCTTGAAGTTAATAAAGAAAATAAATGATGAGGATCAGACATCTATTATTCTCAGTTTTCATGCCTCCAAGATGGGACAAAACCAAGAAGGAATTACAAATCGTTTGAGGTAATTTATACATTTACGGTGTCGTTTTACGATTTCTTTTAAAGTGGGTTCTGATTTCTTTTTCTTCATTGAGGTATTCTCACCTGTCTTCATCTTCGTTAATTTTTACTGTCATTTGTGGACATCCAATTAAACAATAATATTCTTATTCTTTCATGAATTTAAACACGGATGTCCTGCTGCAAATAATTTGTGGATTGTATCAACATCTTAAAATAGTTGCACCGGCTAGAAACCAGTATTGGAGGTTTTTCTTTTTGTTTTTTTTGAAAGAGACTATCGGAGGTTTGTGACATAACAACTGGCCCTTTGGACCTTTGGTGGAATGTGCATTGAAGGAAGACTCGATATTTCTGGTGGTGATTATATTAGGTAGTGCACTTAGTGAGATCATTGGAGTTCGAAGTTGAGAAGAAGATCGAAGCTGGTGGGGTGGATAATGTTTTTGAGCGAATTTTGCTGATGCTGGTTAATTACAGTGTGTTTGGACCTGTGGTGGTGTTCTTGAGGTGAGTGACGCTGGAATATGTATTTTTTGCTGTTAATGGTTGTGAACACACAAATCACGAAGGCATCCGAATGCTCACAACCAATCATCGTAATCTAGAGTGATTTGTGATGATGATATCTTAGTGTTGATTCCTTGGCTCAAAACCTTCGGGTTTATCACAGCCTCATCTAACAACTCCATGCGGGGCGTTTGCGCACGGGATATAGGTAAAAACAAAGAAAGCAAAGCGTACAAGTAAAGATCCATGGGGTTAGACAGATATAATGTGTTGAAATGTAAACAAGACCGAGGTTTACGTGGTTCAGCACTAAGGCCTATGTCCACGGGGTTTGTTGTTTCACTATGTTCTTCACGGTTACAAGAATAGTCGAATGACTTTTGGGTTTACATGTATTTTCTCTTCTAAAGGATTAACTTACACTCGTAATCTCTCTCCTTCCTTTCCTTATTTTTCGGATCCCCCTTCCTCTTGGTGGAGAGGGGGTATTTATAGGGTTAGAGTGTGGGACCCATCTCTGAAGGCCGTTGGAACCTTATCTTCTAGTGTCTTGTGTCCATCACGCAGAGGTCTGCGTTTGCCACTTGATCACGCAGAGACATCCTCGCTCGTCCCACGGGTTGATCGACACGTATACTGCTCAGAGTGTTTAATGAGGGTGGTTGAGATGCCTGCTCGTGTCAGACAAGTGTCTTCTGCCCTGTCACGTCCGTGTCAGCTAACTTTCTCTCCACCGTTGATCTTAGCTTCTTTTGGGATGAGATAAAGTAACTCCTTGAGGTTTATTTGGTGTTCCGTAGTGCATCGTATTTTGATGTCTTGGCCTGCATGCTTTCCACGTATTTTTCTATATACACGTGTCTGATGGTGAGATATATGTATACACAATTTGCCCCCTTTCTTCGGGCTTGAATGTTTAATGGGTGCATTGAAGAAAACAGTCGTTGCATATTCTTCTATCTCTCCTAATAACTTTTCCTAGATACTTGGGCACGTCTTTTATTTGTGCATTAACTGCTCATGTAACGGGCACGTTTCCCATTCCTCCATTAATTTCCTTCTCTTTCTTTAGGGTATATTAAGGAGAGAAAGAAAATTAATTTCATTCTTCCTAAACATTCTCTCGATTTTAATTCTTCGTTCTTCAGCCCTTAAATTCTCTGTCAGTCTTCATTCTTCAGCCCTTAAATTCTCTGGCAGTCTTCATTCTTCAACCCTTAAATTCTCTGTCAGTCTTCATTCTTCAGCCCTTAAATTCTTTCCACTGAGCATTAATCACGCTTGCCTCCTCTTCTGATTGTTCTTTCTGCTGCTGTTTTTGCTGGTAAGTTTTTCTTTTCTTTGTTTCCATGGTTTTACGCTATGTTGATTTGTAAATTTCTGCTATTTTCTGTTGTTCCTTGTTTGTGATGAAGAACTTCTTTCAATGCTTGCATGCTAGTTTGCCCTGTTCTTCGTCTTAAATAAAGGAGGCCATTGTTAGGGTAGGGATTTTAGGAATTTCGATCACATATGCTAATTTTAGGGTTCTGCGTTATCGCGTGTGTGGATTTCTATTTATGTGGTTTTTTGATCGTTGGTAATGTCCTTAAGTTTGTTTTTGACTTGTTTATGATTAATCTTTTCGCAGCCATGTCTGACCGTCCGCGGCTTCCTTATCAGACTCCTGGTTCTGGTCTATCGAGATCTCCTCCGCGTAGAGAGTCTCAAGATGATGTTCGTAGAAGTCGAGTTTCTTCTGGGGCGAAGGCCTCATCTTCTAGGGAAGAGGTTCCTTTGACAAATCTTTCTGGGGCTCGAAAAGTCTTTGATCGCGCGGTGTCTCGTCCTCGTGATGATGTTAGGAGTACGCAGACACCGACTCGTGCTGTCGCTTTTGATGTTCCTCCTCTACGTTCTGTAGTGCCCGAGCATCATCTGCCGCCCCCTCCTACAACTTCTTTTAAAGGGAAGAGTACAAAGGTGGTGTTCCGAGGGCTGAATCTTCAAAAAATCCTTCTTTGAAGAGAAAGGCTTCCGAGGCGTTCATTGGTTCATCCGGTCCCGCCGAGGAGGATGAGGCTGCCCCATTGATAGCAGCGTTTCGGTCAGCAAGAAAAAAGTAACGTTCAAGCATATTGATCTCGAGATTTTCAAGGAAAAGCATGAGCTTCAAGCCTTCGAGGTTCGTTTCTATGCCCCTGAGGATGATATTACTTATGAGCTTATCTCAAAGTATGAGTTCGATGAATTTCATTTGTTGACCACGGTTGGTGCGTTCGAAGCTGGTCTTATGCTGCCGTTGTACAAGTCAGGTGATTCCTTCTACTATGATGTGCTTGCTAGTCGTGAAGGCTCTTCCACCAATACTCACAGCCGTTCTGTATCGCAACTATCGGGGAATTATCTCCGCGCCCTGAAGGAATGCTATCTGCGGAGTAAGGGGGAGACGACAATGACTTGTTACGTTCCCAATCCCGCGGAGAAGGAATGGTATACTCCTGAGAATTTCAATAACTCCTTCGGTGATTACGTCAACAGTAGGAACCGTAAGCCGTGGAGTGTCAGCCTCCGGAATCTCGCTGCTCCTCGGGGCGAAATTCGTTTGTTAAATGAGGTCAGCGATGCCAAGCTGAAGTATGTTCCCGGCACGGAGGGGTCTAGTCAGCGGAAACTTTTCCCGGCCCGCGAGAGGATCAAGCGCGACCATGACTACGAGTGGCACGCTACCGTTATCGAAGTGGTTGGTCCATGGGCGTACGGTTGGATCCCTGGTCCCCGCGGTTGGCGTCCTACTGAGAGTAGCAAGCCGCGTGAATCTCCTCCTGCTCGTTATGGAGATTTCTGTCCCTGGCGTTTAAACTTCGCAGGTATGAATTTTCCTTATGCCCTTGACGTTGTTGAGGGAGACGAGGAGGAAGGTTCTGGTGCTATACTTCCACCGAGGAGTGCCTCGACTGCTCAGGTACGCGGATTCTAGCTGCGCTTCTCCTTCTTTAGAAATTCAACTGTTCGGGAAAAATAATTCTTTTTGTGGTGTTGGTTTTCAGGTGTCGAAGAAGAAAAAGATTAAGCCGAAGCAGTCTTCTACCATTGTGATGGGTGAGGCTGAGGCCCATGAAGAAGTTACAAGTCCGGTGAACGAAGAGTTTGCTGAGGATGAGGAGATTACAGATGGGGAGGAACGTACTGGTACTTCCCCTATCAATGTCGAAGAAGAGGTCTGTGTGGGTCAAGATGGTGATGAAGGGAGAAAACGCGCCGTGGTAGCTGATGACGGTGTTATTGGTGATATTTCTGTCCCTGTTGGGGATGCCACGGATACTCTCCCCACCCTTTCTCAAGAGTTTTCTTTTGATCGGCTGTATTCTACAGGGGAGTTTATGGATGATGCCCTCGATTTTCCTGAGGACTTCTCTCTACTGTCCCCCAATGATGATTGGGATGTCCTCGGGGTGCTAGTAACGGAGACGCTGCTGTTCAAGATGGTGGCGCAGGAGCATGGTGCGCATGTGGGTGCCGACATTTGTGCTGATGGGGCCGTGTCAGAAAAGGGGAAGTCGGTGATTGATTCGCCTGCTGCGGATCTCCCTCATTCGCCGACATCTGAGGGTGAGGACGCCATAATGGATTGGCTCAAGGAAAAGAATCTGCTATTTGTCCCTCATCCCGCCCCTGTTGTTGCTGGTGAAAAGGATTCTGATGCGTATACCCGTCGTATGATGGAAATGTCTTCCAAGGCGCGGGTGTCTGAGGCCTGGGGAAGAAATTTGAGTGTTCCCGAAGCTACCCTTGTGTCGGAGCCTCCTACTTCCGTTGCAGATATGATGGCCATAGCCGACGGGTATCAATATGGCTTTCCTCAGCAGCGTGTCTTGGAGGTAAATTTTCGTACGTACTTCTACGTGACGATCCAATTCTTCGGTGAAATAATGTTTTTCGTCTTGATGTGTAGATGATGAGGAGTGAGCATTGTAACCACGTGCTGTATCAGTTCTTCAAAGCGAAATCTCTGAAGCTCGAGGCTAAGCTTCGTCACAGAGAAAAGGAATTATCTGCGGCTGAGGTGGAAATAGAAGAGCTGAAGAAAAGCCTCAAGGAGAAAGAAAAGCTGGGTGAAGCGGAGGCCAGTCTTCGTTCAGAGCTTGTTGCTGTTCGCGCTGAGTTAGAGCAAACTCGCGGCCAAGTTTCAGCTTTCACAGGTTTGGTTCTTTTTTTCTCTTTTTCCCTCGCAGTGTGTCGTCATTCCTCTATTTCTTAGTTGTTCTGTCTGAGTCTCCCCACCCTATCTCCAGTGGGTGGTGTCCCCGAGCTGATATGGCTTCGAAACGAAAGGGCACGACAGAAATCTCGTATTAAAGAACTTGTTCAGAAAATTAAAAGTGAAGCCAAGAAATGGGATGCTCGGGCTGAGGTATGGCGCGCAAGGCATGTTCAGATGGTCGACATGCAAAATCTGTATAACCATGACCGTGCTTTATTTAATGGTACGCTGCTGTGGACACGTGATAGTCTGCGGGAATCCCGTGAGCGTACTTCTTTGTTGGAGTCTAGGATACAACTTCTGGAAGAGGAATTACAAAAGGCTCGATCCCTCCCTTTTCCAGGAGTTGAGGATAGTGCGCGGTGTCTTATCAGAGAAAGGGACAATGCCCGTGCCGAAGCCATGCTCTAAGCAAGGCCCTTGCCGCGTCCCGCGTTGAAGTAGCTCGTCAGGCTGAGTCTGAGAGGAATCTTGAAGTGTGTATGTACAGATTGAGCAAGGGGGTATCAGAGATAAACAAAGAAGTCGACCACCTTCGTCACATGGATTCGATGAAGCAGGTAGAATTAGATGCCAGTCAATTTACTCTCACCAACCTTCAACTAGATTATAAGAAATTATCCGCGGAATATGATCATCTTGATGAAGCGCGAGATGCGGTTGTTAATGAGTATGAAGAGGCTTCGGCTTGTGTCGAAGGTATAACCCTATTCCATCGAGTGTGATTGTGTCTTTTCTGTGCTAACTCCCTGGTGTTGTCTTTTTCAGAACTCGAGGGACAACTTCGCGTTGCAATGAAAAACTTGAAAAGGCTCAATCTTCCTTAGCGCAGCAGGAAGAACAGACTAAGCATTTTAAGAGTTTGGCGGCATCCCGCGAAGAGGCCGTCGGTGCTGCTTCTAAAAGTGAGTCGTCTGTCTTCATTGTTATCCCAAGCCCAACAACGGACGAAGTTATTAAGCACAAGGCTCGGTGTCAATTGGCTGAGGAGACGAACAAGATGCTAGAGAAGATAGAACTTGGCCTAAAGAACGAGCATGGTCTTGTGAAGAATTATCCGCGTCGTCCAGTTCCTGCTGCCTTGCCTGGCTCCTCGGGACCCATCTGGTGGGAGCGTCCCTTCAAGTCTTCGGAACGATCCTGCTGATGGGGCGGCATCATCTAGGTAGAGACCGCTGCATTTTGTAGAGACCGCAGCGTCATTATCCTTCCACTTTTTGTAATCATGTAAAAAGAATATTTTTTGCTAGTATCATGTAAAAGGAATATTTTTTGATGTGTACTCTTCCTTGAATTGGCCTTCACTTTTTGTAATCGTCCTTTATGAAATGGATCCTTTTCTTGATATACCTGCAATGTTGGTTTGTTTTTATTTTAAGCATTGTGATGAAAGACTCTAAAAATAAAAAAGGATTTTAAGTGTTTGGGTGCGATCCCGAAGGGAGGTACCTTCGTGATCGGCTTGAGACCTGTCTCCCCGCTGGCGAACCCTTGGCCAGAGGATTCCCAGACGGTGGGGGCCGAGGCAACGTTCTAGGATATGGGGTTAAAAAATTTACATACACCCATTCCGTCGACCCGTTGCCTTAAGATTGGTTGGGTATCTCTTTCTGCTGGGTGCCTTCCCCCTGGTCTTACACTTATGGACACTGACGGGGGAGCCCTGAGAGATTGTAGATTAACTACTTTCCCCAATATTGTCGATAGGTTTAGTGGATACATAGAAAGCTTGTTTGATTGATAGGTTGAGGCCTGCAATTCCTCGTCCAGAGATAGAAACATGTAGAGTGGTCACACTCCCTTCTTCTTCTGGTACCCTTCACGCAGTTGCAAGGCTGCGTTGCCCTATGGGAAGTATGGTTTGAGCCACTTAGCATTCCAAGGATGTCGGAGGACTTCGCCTTTCAGATTACGAAGGTAGTAGGAACCGCTTCCCGCAATCATGTATTATAAAAGGTCCTCCCCACGTAGGTGCTAACTTTCCCCATCTCTTCTCGTTGATACTGTGGGATTGTTCTTAACACATACTGCCCTTCTACAAAATTCCGAGCTTTACCTTTTTGTTGTACTCCCTTGCAAGTCTTCGTTGGTAATTTTCCATCTTCTGCAATGCTGCTTCCCTTCTTTCTTCTAGGTCGTCCAATCTCTCTAACATCATGTCTGTTGTGAGATTTTTCTCCCACGCTTCGGTCTTTGTGGTTGGCATGAGTATCTCTGTAGGGATGACTGCTTCAGCTCCATAAGTGAGAAGAAACGGGGATTCCCCAGTGGCGGATCTTCGCGTTGTCCTGTATGCCCATAACACATTGTGCAGCTGTTCACACCATCTCCCTTTATGCTCGTCTAATTGTTTTTTGAGTATAAGGGCGAGGGTCTTATTGGTAGCTTCCGCTTGCCCGTTGCTTTGAGGGTATATGGGGGTGGACTTGTTCTTTCTTATCTTGAAAGTATCGAAGAGCATGTCTATATTTTTCCCCTGTAATTGTTTACCATTATCAGATACAATTTCAGCGGGTATACCGAATCTGCAAATGATGTTCTGGAATATGAAAGTAAACACATCCACGTCTCTGATCCTGGCCAAGGCCTTAGCCTCCACCCATTTACTGAAGTAGTCCGTGGCTACTATCAAAAATCGTCTTTTCCCTGATCCTTCGATGAAAGGCCCGACGATGTCTACGCCCCATTTTGCAAATGGCCACGGGCTATCGACGGAGTTTAACATTGTTGCCGGCGCGTGGATCTTTTTGGCGAAGCGCTGACATTCTTCACACCGTCGGGACATCCTCGCGGCATCCTGTATCATTGTCGGCCAGTAATATCCTTGCGTTTTTGCTTTGTCAGCTAGTGATCTCATGCCGCTATGATTCCCCGCGTCACCATAATGGATATTTAGAATTCGATGCCCCTCTTTCCGGGACAAGCAACGTAGTAATGGTCCAGGAAGGATTTCTTGTACAGGACCCCATCCCGAAGATCATATCTTCCTACTTTGGAGAGTATCTTCCTAGCTTGTTTCTGATCCGCAGGTAAGCTTCCCTTTTCGAGAAAGGCATGGATCATCACTCTCCAGTCATCTTCGTTGCTGAAGTCTTCGTCTTGATTTGCTCTTGACAGGATATCTTCTTCGTCAAAGTCGTTATGGATGTCTTCTCCTACCTGGTCTTCGATATTTTCTTCCACTGTATCTTGATTGGTAGCGAAGGAGAATTGAGATGCAATCGAAGGCTCGTATACCCTTGCTATTTTAATAGCTTCGACGTTTTTATCCCTCAGCATGGATGAATATATGCTAGGGCATCCGCGTGCCTGAGGTCCCTTCTGCATAAGTGCCGGAACTTATGTTCGGGATTTGCGATGCCAATGTTTGGACCAAGGCCATGTAAGCTGAGAGGGTGTCATCGTACACATTATACTCGAGCCCTATTTGCCGTATGACAAGCTGCGAATCACTTGTCAGCCTTACATCGGTTACCCCCATCTCTATTATTATACGGAGGGCATGTACGACAGCTTCGTATTCAACGATGTTGTTGGTATGCTCTTTGAATTCTAACCTAAGTGCCTGTATAATCCTTTCTCCGGTTGGGGTGATATGACAATGCCTATTCCTGCTCCTTCCTTATTTTTGGATCCGTCGACGAAGACTTCCCATTGTCTTTGACTCGCAGGTTCGAGGATATCCATTGGATCCTTGTTTTCTTCCTCGGCTTCTGGTATTCCCTTAATCTCTTCGTCGTTGTCAAGGGGGAGGTCTGCTAAGAAATCCGCCAGAACTTGGGACTTCCGAGAATGTTGAATTTCATGAATGATGTTGAATTGGTCCAGATGGGTGTTCCATTTGGCTATTCGGCCCACTTTTCCCGTGCTTTTGAGGACTGCTTCCAATGGTGCTTTGCATGGGACCCTGACGAGGTGAGTTAGGAAGTAGGTTCTCAGTTTTTGAGTAGCCCATACCAATGCGAGGATGAGTGTTCAATCTTGTATAGTTCCTTTCCGCAGAATTGAGGGTCTTGCTGACGTAATAGATAGGTTGTTCTATCTTTGTATTGGTTTTGACCAATACGCGCTGACTGCGTCTTCTGTTGCTGCTATGTACAATGCCAAAACCTCGTCAGGATCTGGCTTCTGCAGGATCGGGATTGAGGCTAGGTGTTCTTTGATTTTTTGGAATGCTTCCTCGCATTCAACGGTCCATTCGAACCTGCTCCCTTTTTTGAGAATATTGAAGAAATGTTTGCATTTGTCCGAGGACGGGCAATAAATCTGCCCAAAGCTGCTATGGATCCATTGAGTTTCTGTACTTCCTTTAAATTCTTTGGGGACGGCATCTCTACTATGGCTGAATCTTTGCTGGGTCTACCTCGATGCCCCTTTTTGTTACCAGATACCCGAGGAATTTCCCCGAGGTGACACCGAAAGTACATTTCTCCGGATTCACTTTCATGTGATGTTTTCTCATTGCTTCGAAGATATTCCTCAGATCCTGGTGGTGATCTTTACGCAGCTTGCTTTTGACGAGCATGTCGTCAACGTAGACTTCTAAGGTTCCTCCAATCCATGGCTTGAAGATAGCATCGACCATCTTTGGTATGTTGCCCCTGCGTTTCGAAGTCCGAAGGGCATTCTAGTGTAGCAATAAAGGCCATGTGGGGTGTAGAACGCTGTGTGTGGCTGATCTTCTTCTGCCAGGGCCACTTGGTTGTAGCCAGAATGTCCATCCATGAATGACAGTTCTTCATATCCTTCTACTGCTTCTACCAGCTGATCTATGCTCGGCAGGGGATAGCTGTCCTTTGGACATGCCTTGTTGAGATTAGTAAAGTCGATGCATATTCTAACCCCTCCATTTTTCTTAGGAACAATGACCATGTTGGAGATCCAGGTAGGGTACTTGACTTCCTTGATAAATCCTGCGTCTAGTAGTTTCCGAAGTTCTGTTTCTACTGCCTCATGATACTCTGGAGCTACTTTTCGTATTTTCTGCCTGAACGGGGGCGTGCCCGGTTTGATGCGTAGCTCGTGTTGGATTACTTTTGGGTCAATCCCCGGCATATCTCCTAGCTTCCAGGCGAACACATCCGCGTATTCCTTAAGTAATTTGGTTAAAGAATCTTCCCTTCCTTCGTCCATTATGGTCCCTATTTTGATCATCTTCGGGTTTCTTCCGTTCCTATGTTGATTTCTTTTACGGGCTCCACTGGTGTGAACACAGGCTTCGGATTTCCGAGGACTGGGACGTTCTTTAATTGCTATTTAGCGTGTTTCTGTTCTTCGCTGGTTGTTGAAGTACTTGTCTCTGTGCTTAGGACATTATCATCTTTCGTCAAGCCCTTCCCTGTAGTTTCCTTGAGGAACAGGTCTATGGCCTTCTCTTTCGCGGTTTCTTTATTTTTTACTCTTCGGATTTTTCGCTGCTCTTCTTGCTCGTTGTTGATATGATCCTGAGTGGCCTGGCACTCTCTCGTAGTGACCCGATCTCCCTTGATTTCCATTACTCCTTCCAAGGTGTTGGAATCTGAGATATTGGTGGTACGTTGCCGCAACTCCTTTGAGTTTATGTATCCATTTTCGTCCAATAATGGTTGTAGGGGGAAGGGGTGTCCACCACACTGAATCGGGTTTCTAGTTTCATGGGCCCTGCGTTAACCTGCAACACGATGTCTCCCAAGGGCTTCGTGGGTGCTCCATTGAATCCGTAGATGGTGTAATAAGAGGTCATTAACTGTTCATCATGGAGCTTCATCCGTTTGAATGCATCGTAAAATAGGACGTTTACGGAGCTTCCCCCGTCTATGAGGATCTTTTTGAGGTTACATCCAGCTACTGGTAGTGTTAGGACCAAGGGATCGTTATGGTCTTCCATATCTTCTTCGATATCCTCGGCATCGAAGATGATAGGAGATTCCATCCATCTTCGTGCTCGTCCACCACTATCCCATCGACCTTATACAATTCGCAGCGGTCTTCGAATTGCTTCCGTAACCTCTTTCCTATCTGCGCTGTAAGTGAGGGCCCGTGGCTTCGGAACACGAGATGGTGTTGATTGTTCGGTTTCCTTCCGGAAGTTGGACTGGTTTGGTTCGCTTGGATCTATCCTCGGTAACATCCTTTCGTACGTAATGTTTGAGCTCTCCCGCATCAATTAATTTTTGGATCATTATTTTAAGGTTCTTGCACTTTTCGGTCTGGTGTCCGTTGAAACAATGATATTCACAGTAATCTTTAGACTTCTCGGATCTCGGGGTGCTTTCCCTTAGACCATGGCCACTCCAGGTTTTCCCTCCCTTTGATCTCTCGTAGGATACGAGCATAGCTAGCGTTGAGTTTCGTGTAAACTTGATCTTCGAATTTTCGGTCACCTGTTCTTCGTTCATCCCTTCGTTCCTTCCTATCTTCGTGAGGTCTCTCCACTGAGCAACTCCTTTTGGCCCCATTGGTTTGTTCCGCTGAATTGGTGCGGTGAGATCTCTGCGGATATGCCCTCGGGTTTTCCCGTTGAATTTCTTCAAGTCGAGCGTGCTTTTCAATAATTATTCGAAGATCTCCCTCTTTCTTAGGCACGCTTCCATGAATCTCAACAAATAGGGGACTCATTCGGTCTAATCCCCATTTGTAGCAATTGATGCTTACCACTGGGTCCACGCTCCCTATGGCTTGACAGATCTTGTGCCATCTGTTAGTGTATTCCCTCGTGGTTTCCTTGTAGCCAATCGCTAGTGAAAAGAGATTATCCATTCCGGTGTTTACAGTCTTGTTGTACATGTATGTTCTTAAGAATTTCTCTGCGAGTTGGTCGTATGAGTGGATGGAGTCTGGTGGCAGATTATCAAACCATGATAATGCCGATCCCTTCAGGCTTGACGAGAAGTATCTGCAGAGTACGGAGTCGTTCTGACCCCATCTAGCTAAGACACGGTTGTAATACCGAATATGTGCAGCAGGGTCGCTGGATCCATCATAGCATTCGAACGTTGGGACATGGCATTTCAGTGGAATAGGGGTGTTGGCCAAGCGATGAGTTAAGGGCGTAGAGTTAGCTTCTCTCATGACCTCTTCTAACCTCCCCCCGCGTTGTCTATTTTTTAATTGCCTGATCTCGGCCATCATCTCATCTCGTAGCTCTTCCATCGCGCGGTGGTGCCCTAAGTTCTTCTGCTTGTTACCGTCTGATTCTCCGTCGTCATAATCCGGGTCGGATACGCTACTTCCCCTAGTCGCGTCTCCATTAGCCGCTATGACGACTCTACGGTCTCGGTTTGGCTCTGGTGCTTTGGAATTTGCTTCATCAAGTTGTTGGCTGGTCTTCGTGCTTAGAGCAATCCGCTCCTTTAAATCTTGATTTTCTCTGGCCAACAGGGCTACAGCATCTGCGTAAACCTGCTGGCTCTTCTTCAATTCTTCAAGCTCAGCCATCAGTCGATGTGATTGGTTGGACCCCTGATTGGGAGTCCCAGCTCGTGCCACTACGGCCATGGTGCCGCCTTCCTCTACAGTCTGCACTAAAGGTGGCAGAGGTTCAGCTTCGGTTGCTGGCATTTCCAAAGCGGGGTGAGTGCCCCTCTACGGTGCTAGAGCCGCCAGTATGGTTTGATTTTGATCATTTGTTGGTGGCATTCCGAAAGTTGGAAGGTGCACGGGTTGGAATGTTCTGGATTCATCCACCCTTTCTCTTGGTTGATGAAGTTGATTCATAGCGCAAGTTTTGCTAGCCTCTGCAGCCTTCGGGACTACCGCAGCCGCACCGTACTTTGTCGCCGCTGCTCTGAGAGCCGCGGCTGCAACTGAATTAGCGTTCATAGGTGAAGTGATTTCCGCAGTATCTTGCCTTTGACTGGTCATTTTAGCTTTGTCTCCTTTCTGCTTGCTTCGGGTGATGACCGGGGTTGTCCTGGGTGTTTCCTTTGACAAAGCTTTGGATTTTCCTGCTTCCTGCGTCTTTTCCATCACGGGTCCTTTTGTCGACAATGAGATCTCGCAGAAACTCGCCTTCCTTACTCACAATCCGTTCTTTCTGCACAAGGGAATTTCAAATAGCGAAAAACGGGAATATCCGCGTGAATCGGGTTAGTTTGCGAAATATCTTCTTCTAGGAGAGGATTAATACAGACGAGTTACAATACACGGGTTAAAGTTTTATTTAAAAGAGATCCTTTTTTTTAAAAAAAATGCAAGTAGATCCTTAAAAAAAAACTACGAAAACCCCCTGAGGGACAGGTTCGCACGAGATCTAAAGAAAAACGTAAATCCATGGATCAAAACAATAAATCTTATCGAAGATAATGGGTGCGTTTTTGAATATAATGAAGTTAACAAATGATCTATACGGTCCGAGCTAATAAATCAGAGCAATCATATGCCAGTTTAAGACGAAATCACAGGACAAGATAAATCTTTTACCGGGACGAAGTCCCTGTTTCTAGCGCCAAATTGTGAACACACAAATCACGAAGGCATCCGAATGCTCACAACCAATCATCGTAATCTAGAGTGATTTGTGATGATGATATCTTAGTGTTGATTCCTTGGCTCAAAACCTTCGGGTTTATCACAGCCTCATCTAACAACTCCATGCGGGGCGTTTGCGCACGGGATATAGGTAAAAACAAAGAAAGCAAAGCGTACAAGTAAAGATCCATGGGGTTAGAAAGATATAATGTGCTGAAATGTAAACAATACCGAGGTTTACGTGGTTCAGCACTAAGGCCTACGTCCACGGGGTTTGTTGTTTCACTATGTTCTTCACGGTTACAAGAGTAGTCGAATGACTTTTGGGTTTACATGTATTTTCTCTTCTAAAGGATTAACTTACACTCGTAATCTCTCTCCTTCCTTTCCTGATTTTTCCGATCCCCCTTCCTCTTGGTGGAGAGGGGGTATTTATAGGGTTAGAGTGTGGGACCCATCTCTGAAGGCCGTTGGAACCTTATCTTCTAGTGTCTTGTGTCCATCACGCAGAGGTCTGCGTTTGCCACTTGATCACGCAGAGACATCCTCGCTCGTCCCACGGGTTGATCGACACGTATACTGCTCAGAGTGTTTAATGAGGGTGGTTGAGATGCCTGCTCGTGTCAGACAAGTGTCTTCTGCCCTGTCACGTCCGTGTCAGCTAACTTTCTCTCCACCGTTGATCTTAGCTTCTTTTGGGATGAGATAAAGTAATTCTTTGGGGTTTATTTGGTGTTCCGTAGTGCATCGTATTTTGAGTCTTGGCCTGCATGCTTTCCACGTATTTTTCTATATACACGTGTCTGATGGTGAGATATATGTATACACAATGGTTGTATTGGTGGTTGTTGATTTGGTGGCGATCGTGGGTGATGATGTTAGCAATCAGTGTTTATCTTAATGATTGTTCAGTGGTCTTTAATAAAGAACATTTTTGGATTAATAAAGAAAAGTAAGAAAATATACATTTTTGGATTAATAAAGAAGAGTAAGAAAATGTTTTCCTACAAGCAGTCCTATGGTGAAAAAAGGTCTAATTTCTATTTATTATCAATCCGTGACGTTACGGCACGGGTTAAGTCCTAGACCAAGTAATAAAACATTGGAGCAATTAATCTTTTCTAGACTGTTAGAAAATATGATTTATCTTTTCTATTAATTCCAACCAAGGTGGAACACTGGTTAGACGCCACTCTTATGACACAATAGGTCATGAGTTCGAACCTCCCCGTTATAATTTTTGAAAATCCATATCTTGACTTGAGTATTCAGTTTTCATTCATAAAATTGGAATTAATACCACGCGTGCGAGTTGTAGGGGGTGGTCAGGAGAACCACAACCCTTGATTTATCTTTGTCTGGAAAAATCCTGACCACCACTAACACAGGCTAACTTAACCTAGCTTTGTATTCCAAGTGAAGGTAGGAACGAACTGCTGGGCACAATATTTTGTTGAAGATTTAATGGCAGAGGTTTGCATATATATACAATCCCTTCGAAAAGGTAATTGACACACATTTTAAACATTGTCATCTAATGGGTGTTAAAAAATTACAGGAAAATCATGTCACATTGGAGAGTTTGTATCATCCGTTCAATGCAAAAAAATATTATTCTCTGCCTATTTGGAGGATCGACAACATGACCATGATAGATGAGTCAGCTGGAGCAAAATAGGAGCATGGGGAAACTTTTATGGACGATATTGATTAGTTGATTTCACTGGGATGAGCGTTGCTGACGACATATTTCCAAAAAATATTTAAACTTCCATGTTCGTGTAGAGCATTATCTCATTATAAGCAATGAACCTAAATAAAAAAGTGTATGGAAGTTAAGATTATATTTCATTCGTTTGAGCAAATATCCGGCAGTAAAATATTAAAGGAAAAAACAAGAAAAAAGAGAGGAAAATCCCGACTATTTTTATGACAAACCCATATTAAATCATAAGAAGTTGATAAGTATTCGGGACACAAATTATACGATATGTTAAAAATGAACCAACATCATGGCCCTAGCCGTTACGGCACGGGTTAAAGGCTAGTACATATTACAAATGCAGTGAGAAGGAACATTTAAAATCTAATCCAAAGGGTATTATGATCTGAAGTCTAAGCTATACTGTGTATAGATTCATATAACATAAATTGAAAAGAATAACAATAGACATTAATATAAGGAAACTGAAAAGGTATCAATATAAGCTACATAGTTTAAACAAAGGACTCGTACTAATACGGTGGTGATATTCTTACCGCAATTCTACTTGCAGTATACACATTCGTTTCTACTGGGTCAAAACCATTTTGTTTAAGCAATCTCAACAAGATATCTTATGAATGATGATCTCTCAAAATTTTCAAACCATCGAGAGAATCTTTCTGAACAAGTGAAGGGCACAATGTGTTTGTAAGACTTCAGTCTAAAACAAGGTCAAGCATTAATTGTTCTGCTTCTCGTTTCCAAAATTTTTGATTAGCTTATACATTACAAATTTGCATGATGTAACTGTGACGGACCGGAAAATTGCGTCTTTGGCACGTTGTTTCACAGGCCGTAACTCCTCCGGTACGCCATTACGATGCTACGATATGGTCCTTAAAGATGGGAAAATTCACGCCCATTTACCCATACAAGAATGCTTGGGGAGCATGATGCAACTAAATTTAGCTTCCACACCGTTCCAACTTACCCTTGTTCTGTGAAGGGTTTAAAGCCATAGAGGCTATGGCCGATGCACCTTCCATGCATTGTCTCAACGTAGGGAATTCACCACTGAATTTCCTATCTAGCTAAGTAACCGTCATACCGCCGAGTCTTGTCCAGGCATAAGGCATAAGTCTTGGACTTAGGTATAGGCTGCTTCAATCTTATTGCCATTCCCTCACTTCGTTTACCAACTTAGCTTGCCTTCTTGGCCTTGCCAAATTCCGCAAGCTGGGACATATGGCAACTTCTTGTAGCTTGATAGGAAGTATGAACATCCACTTGCTGGCATGAAAATAAGCCTCATTAAGCCTGGACACAATCATCTCTTGCATCGAGCTATCGATCTTAGATGATACGAGCGGCCAATGTGTTGGACCGGCAATGATGCAACACATTGTGGCTGTCTACGTACCCTTCCCTACTCTAAAGGGATCAACCAAAGACCGTAGTTAATCCACAAAAGGACAGAAATTTAAACCAACTCGTTTGCGAGGCCGTGGCCAAACAATAATGGTAATGGCCTAGGATATGTGTTTTTATGTCTCAACCCGTGTCGTAACGACAGGGACAAGGATGTATGTTTCAAATGTATCCATTCATACATATCGTAATTGTCTAAAAAGAATCGAACCGATCGATCCAGGTCTAAATGTTTTGAGGAGTTGGTTAATAAACATATCTTTATTCTCGAACCTTTTAATATTGTGTATGTAAGTCATACAACCCTTGGGGATAAAAACATAGTTAATCGTTAGAGCAAATCCTATGAGAAGTTGAACATTACTTCGTTCACTACTTCAAAAAAAATATCATCAAATGTCATTCACCAAACTTATAACAAAACTAAAAACACCTAAAATTACTTTAAAATTAATTAGATTAATCTTGCAAAATCTGTTAGCATTAGAATTTATTTTTTCTCTTTGATATAAATTGTTGGGTTCCCAATTTACATAGATTTGTGTTTATTCATTTTCCTAAAATTTATAATAATATTCAATTCTTGATCCATTTCTTTTCTTGTCTATTTACCTATTATCATGAACTATTTCTCAAGCATGCATAATTACACGAAGATGAGGATAAATGACAAAAACAGAAATCATGACAAAAAAAGGGAATAAAGAGAGAAGTGAGAAACTGAATCAATTACAATTAATTCACGCGTAGACTTTCATATCCCATGAAGTAGGGGAGAAATAATGACAGAAACAGATAGAAACCACGACAAAAAAAGGGGAATAAAGAGAGATGCGAGAAACTGAACCGATTACAATTAATTCGCGTGTAGCCTTGTGTTTGGTCTATTTTTTTTATAGGTTTCATTTTTCTTCATGCCCCTACCCGGCAAATCTTAAATCACAACATCTTTTTTAGAAAAATATGGCCTTTAAAAATTATTTTAATTTTTAAAAATAATAAAAAAAAAAGTAATTTGAAAACTAAAATCAAATTAAAACAAAACAAAGAAAAATTAACCAATAGTGACTAAATAATTTACCTATCTTAGGACACATTTTCTCACCCTACTACCACTACTTCTTCCACCACCACATTTATCGTCACCACTCTACCAGTCTCACCAATACCCACCACTATTATCCCTACCGTCGATCCACCACCATCACAACCACCATTAGTGATTAATTAACCTATCTTAGGGCACATTTTCTCACCCTATTACCACTACTTCTTCCACCACCACCTTATCGTCACCACTCCATCAGTCTCACCAATACCCACCACCATTATCCCCACTACTGCCTACCATCACAACCACCATTAATGCTTACTGATATGGTTAATATCAGATAAATTAATTATGTATCAACAAAAATATATTCATTTGATTAATTAAAGAAATATTTATTATGAACTATCAATTGAACATTTGTTATTGAATTTTAATTAAATGTGATCATTTATAGCGGTTGATTTATGCAAGTATAAATTTGATCGTTCTTTATCTAGCATAACTTGTCCAAACTTTGTTTTGTATTCTGGAAATCTAATCAATTTTATTTAATACTAAAAACCATGATTTATTCGATCAGGTAGTATAAATAGCTGGGATTCCATTTGGGTGATCCAGCAGGCATGATCATGATGTCTTATATGATTTAGTATCCTCCACAAAATGTTTGTGTTATGTCCTTATCAGTTGTGCTAAAAACATCCAACTACATCTATAACAATAAAATGTTGCCTATTTTGTAAAGACACAAAACTATTACTGCCCACTACTATTCACTAACATCTACCACAGTATGTAAAATCCAGCCACACCCACTATTTTTTCCACCACCAGTAATGTTACCACCTCCACCACTCACAAATACCCGCCACTGTTTCCAGCACCCACTGCTTCTTTCATTACCACCATTAAAAATTATTAATATAATTTTTAACCGGGGTCACTGTAGTACAGTGGTAAAGTCATTGGGTGATGATATCAGTTACCTAAGTTCGAAACTCTCCAGCACCAAATTCTTTACCAATAAATATATGTATAGTTTTTAATAAACTAATTAATTAATAAAAATATGTATTTATTATATTCACTAAATGAACATTTATCATGAAAAATTAATTAATCATTCATCATGAGCAATTAATAGGACACTAATTACTAAAGTTTATAATGGTTAGTTGAAAAAACCACGGCCGTAGATTTATTCCTCCTAGACAAATCTCGGCCGCTCTTTATCTAGCCTAACTTAGCCAAGCCTTGTTTTATATTCGTGGTTTGAAATTGTCTTACGTGGAAATTATTATTAATCCATATTATAGTCGGCTCCTATCGAAGCCGATCCAATTAGTCCTATAGAAAGTTAATCTTAAATTTTTGACCTTATTTCTTGACCAAATTATTGAAGTATTCTCAGTCATGTTCTGCTTTATGTGATCTACCCATCTGTATCTCCTCTACCTTCTAACCCAGTGAATGAAACCTATACATATTGATCTGTAATTTGATATTATTGATTTGTAATCAAGAGGTCGCATGATTTGAGAATGTAAAATATAAAAAATATTCTATAAACATCGGAGGCGAAATTTAGATTTATGATTTAGAGTTTTTTATGATGATTTTGATGAACAAACATAATTTTCAAACAAATATTTTAGAATGCAAATACATTTTCCCGGTCAATAATGTTTTATATCGGGAATTGAGTGAAAGTTGTTGTCTTTGCAGGTAGTTGTCGCGAAACAGCTCGACATTGATGGTCTTTCAGGAAAAAAAAATGTGAAGTAATTGAGAGAGCGATAATGTTCTCTTACGCGGGTACACCAATTGCCTTTATATAATACGGAAACTGTTTCGGTGATCCAACAGTCATGATCATATTGTCTTATACGTCCGGTATCATCCTCGAAATATTTGATTTTTGTCCTTATCAATGGTGCTAAAAACAACCAATTACATCTTTCACAATACAATGTTGCATGTTTTGTGAAGTTTTTTTTTTACTCGGTCAATAAAACTCACTAAAAAGCAAAAACTATTATTATCCACTACTATTACCAACACCTACCACCGTAAAAACCATCCACCACCACTATTTCTTCCACCAATAGTAATGTTATCGCTTCCACCATTCACAAACACCCGCCACCGTTTATACTAAACCTACTTCCACTACCACCATTAAAATTAATATAGCTTTTAGTTCAATTATTTATTAATAAAATTATGTATTTATGTTAGATTATTAAAGAGACATTTATAATAGAAATTTAATTAATCATTATGAACAATCAATGAGACACTAATTAATAAAATATTTAAAAATGGTTAAGTTAAACAAACCCCAGCGATAAATTTATTTTTGCTAAGGACAAATACTGACCACTCTTTACATAGACAAATCGATAATAAATAATTTCATATGTTCTAATTTTGATTCGTGTGGCAATTGATTGCACCAATTTTTTTTAAATGGACATGTGTTTTATCGAGTTTATTTTAACATTAGAATGATCAACCACGTTTTATACTTTATAATATAACGTCACATATTTCGTGGCGTTAGAAATTAACATAATATGTTTTTGTTCACCAATACCCGCCACCACCATAAAACCATATGAATCCATTTTTTTATCCACCACCACCTAGTGGCAGAGCCAAGGGTTGACTAACCTGGCTCTAACCCCTTAAATTTTTAATAACTACATAAATTTTTTAGTTTATTTTATAAATAGTACTTTGTCCATATATATTTATGGTTTAATCCACCAAAGTTTACATGTTTCTTTTTCTTAAAAGAAAGAGAGTAGGCCTCCTCAATGTTAATTTTTGACTCCACCACTGCCATCATCACTGCCGCCCACTCCATGTAGGTTGTTGGACGTAATTCTAATTTTGAATCACAAATGCCATGTATGAGGTTTAGATTGAACAAAATGTCGTCAATTGATTAATTTCATTATTTTTTTTCCGTGTATATATTCTTTTTTTTATTGCAATCAATTTTATTTTAACATTAAAAAATCATGATTTATACGATATAGTACCAAAGATAACAGGGGTACCATTTGGGTGATCCAACTACGATCATGAAAATATTATCTTGTATGATATCATCCCTAAAATATATGGTACCTTCCCAGTGTTAAAAACCACCAACCACATCTTCCACACTACGATGTTATCGATGTTGTAACGACAACATAAAATTAATATTGTCCATCGCTACTCACCAGCACTCACCGTCACTACTTCTTCCACCACAAACCAGGGGCGGAACCAGGATTTTGAGGAAAGAGGGAGAAAAACTCTTGGCAAGTTGGATACATGTGAAAAATGGACTTTGTATCCCATTTTATGATAAAAGAACAAAAATAAATATACTTGTGCTTGGCGGCGCCCTTAACCACCACTAATCTTTCGGCCTCCACCTCTTCTACTACTCATTGTCGCCAAAAATGTCTATTGATGTTATTTATCAAAATTACTTATTAATAGAAATAAATATTATAATTAATTAAGAAAACATTTATAATTAAAAAATGATTAGTCATTTATTATGAGCAATTAGTGAAACACTAATTAATAAAACACTTTATAATAAATAGATTATTTATTATGTGCAATTAGTGAAACACTAATTAATAAAGCAATTATAATATTTAAGTTGAACAAACCACCACCGTTGATCTATCTTTTCTATTAATTCCAACCAAGGTGGAACACTGGTTAGACGCCACTCTTATGACACAATAGGTCATGAGTTTTATAATTTTTGAAAATCCATATCTTGACTTGAGTATTCATTTTTCATTCATAATATTGGAATTAATGCCACGCGTGCGAATTGTAGGGGGTGGTCAGGAGAACCATAACCCTTGATTTATCTTTGTCTGGACAAATCCTGACCACCCTAACACAGGCTAACTTAACCTAGCTTTGTTTTGTACTAATGATCTTCTTTGGCTGATCTATCTATTACGAAATAATTTTCCTTCCTAAGTGTGTAATATTACAAAAACTTATAAACCTAAACAAAGGCCTACATATTTTGATGGATCTTCAGAAAGAGTCTTAACCAGGTTCTTACAAACGCTTTGAATGTAACAATTCTTCAAAGCCAGTCTGTCAATTAACTTGAGAGTCTCACTGCATAATTTTGCTTCTACATCTAAGGGGAAAGAGGCCCAACTTGATCCTGCACTGACAGTTCTTGCAATCCCTATGAAGTCACATATAATGATAACAAAACCCGTACTATAATCAAAATCCCTAAATAAAGCATCGAATTGGATTTTCCAGTTATATTGACAATCATAGTTCTCTTAATGGATATGCTGGTTATCTGAAGACTCTGGCGGAATTTTTTTGTGCCTAGTAGGTTTAGCGAATAGATAGTAACTCAAATCAAAGTCCATTTTTCTAAACAAGCCTGCAGGATTAGGCATAATATCGTCGAAGATAACCACATTTTTGTAATTCCAAATTGATCAGAGAATAAGGTTTAAACATCTCGGCGATCTTGCTACAAAACCACTTTTTAATATCATTTCATATTATTAGATAAAACGTCGACTAAACAAGAAGCAAGCCAGACAGTTTCAACACATTCACATTCAACAAATAAGTGCAGTTCATCTTTAAAAATATTTTTGTTGTAGATACTACTATAGGGGTAAGCATACTGTAGAAGCTAGTTTCCGAAATACTGAGTTTTTGATATGCTTAAAAGTTTCTAGATCTGATTCCAGAATCTCTCAAAACACATTGTCCTTTTTTGTAAAGAAAAAAAATAATACATTTGTTGGTCTAGGTAACATGCAAATGGAATTTAATAATCCAGGGTATATACTACCCTGTTTCTAGAAAACAAACACTATCATCTTTTTAAATTTTAGCATGTATCTCTTTTCAGATTTTCTTTCCCAAAGGTAGCACTGTAGAAGCTAGTTTCCAGCGAAATACTTGAGTTTTTGATATGTTTAAAAGTTTCTAGATCTGATTCCAGAATCTCTCAAACACATTGTCCTTTTTTGTAAAGAAAAAAAAATACATTTGTTGGTCTAGGTGACATGCAAATGGAATTTAATAATCCAAGGTATATACTACCCCTGTTTCTAGAAAACATACACTATCATCTTTTTAAATTTTAGCATGTATCTTTTTTCAGAAACAAAGATAATATTATGCAGACCTCATAATACAGTGAAACTCATTGTAAGATGAAGATATGAAATTATTAACTGGGAACCTGATTAGGAATCATCTTTTATAAGTCTAGAAAAATCTATGTTGACTGCACAACAAGAGAGCAATTAGAAGAAAAAAGAGTTGAAGCCACCTTCCGATGAGCAACTGAATCGATTGGATATAACGTCATTTTAGAAATATTTATTTAAACTATTTTATAATTTAAAAAAGTTAATTAATAAATTAGAAGTCATTTTCGTTAAAAAAGACCGACTAGGATGAGTTGACATTCTCTATGTGAATGCTTAGTTATGGACATCGGGTTTGCCATCCTCTATCCACATCTCGATCACGTCATATCTAAGTATTAGTTTAAGAAGTTAATGTTGGAAAAAGATTTTAGGAAGAATGAAAGTATATTCTTAGTGGATTAGTGGATTTCGATATTTTCCTTTGCATACATTTCATTAGGAAAACTCCGAACATATGAATAGTCAATGTTATATTGATTGATTAACACACGTATGGATGATACATGCACAATAAAGATGTTTTTATCGGAAAAATTATTTTAGGGGTGGAGGAAGTGCTACTGTTAACAATTTAGGGGGAAGTTAAATTAGTGATTTGCTTAAGGGGCAAACTCAAAAACTGCGAACAATTTCAAAGTGCACATGATAGTTAAACTATCTGTCCTTGAGAAATTTTTTCGTGATGCAAGCTGCAGCGCATAATTTTTTCGTGATTCACGCTGTTATTGGGTCGTCACACTTTTTTAGAAGGACGTCACTTGGATATCTGGTGACCAAAAATCTGGTTAAGGGATATTTTTGATTCAATAACAATTTGTCCAAAATGATCCTTCAATTAAAACTAATAAAAACATATGAGGAAGAAGCAAACTGATCCTAGTGATGGTAATCAACATCTCTGTCAACCTCAACTTCATCCTCAACTTATTCCACCGATTCAATCAATTGAAGAATGAATTTTTCAAACTCCTCAACAACAACCCATGATGTATGTAAGGTAATAATCGAACAAACCCATCTTTTTGTACTCGTTTTTGTGCTTAAATCGAATGAAATCAAAGTAAAATTAGGATTTTATTTACTTTCTGCTAGTGTTACGCCTGGGTACGGTACTAGATTTTTCAATCATAATTTAGTTTTTGAAGAACTTACGCCTAGGTTTAGTTCAATTCAAGCGTAAACTTTGATTTGCATGTCGTTCACGTCTAGGTTTAGTTGATTTCCAGGCGTAATTCCAATTTACGCCTAGGTTTAGTTGATATCCAGGCGTAATTCCTATTTTACGCATAGGTTTAGTTGATTTCCAGACGTAATTTCAATTTTACGCCTAGGTTTAGTTGATTTCCAAGCGTAATTCCAATTTTACGCCTAGGTTTGCTATATGTCCAACCTAGGCGTAATTAATTAAACTAAATTAAAATTAGTCAAATAAGGGTTGTTTGGTCATCACAAAATTATATAAGATAAGGGGTTTTTGATATTACTTATGGGTGACCCGTTTTGGTCTTATTAGATGACGCCCTCTAAAGGAATGTGACGCCTAGGGATGCACATAACCGACTCGACCCGCCGACCCGACCCACACCCGTCGAAAAATACCCGTACCCGAACCGACCCACCTAGGTATGGGTCGACTATGGGTGAGGCACGTGAAAACCCACCATATGTTGGGTCGGTTGCGGGTAGGAACTTCCTTCACCCGAACCGACCCACCAACCCGCCCAATATTCCCTAGCATGCTAGCCCTTAGATTTTCTATCCTAGAATGAATCTCAGCCATTGGATTGAAAAAATAAAATACCTAACCCTAATTAAGCATCGCACTCGCAGCCCACACCTATCACTTCGGCCTCTTCTTCTCTCCTTCTCAGAAACAGAGTCACGGAGACTCTTCTTCCCTAAATTGATTAATGGCTGCTTCATCAGCTGATCAGCATGCCTCGTCGGAAATGGTTTATCCACCCCTAGTAGTAAATTAGGTGTTAACAACGAAGTTTATGGAAAATATTTGTCTCCTTCATTTTTAAGTAACTTTAATTTTCTACACTTGAATTCTGTAATTCTTCATGAATCATGATACAAGTAATTTGCAAGTTATGACGGGCAACCCACCACCCGACCCGACCCAACCCGCCTTATTGTTGGTCGGGTGAAAAGCGACCCATTGTTATGGTGGGTCGGTTGCGGGTGAAAAGTTCAATTACCCACCAGCAATGGGTCGGGTGGTGGGTGAGGCCAAACCCGACCCAACCCGACCCATGTGCAGCCCTAGTGACGCCCCAATGACAGCCTTCCACAAATATAAGAAGCGTTCGGAAACATGGAGAAGTGTATTTAAGGATCTATATGTATTTAATAATCTATTGATTGGGGGATCAGATTATTATTCAAGACTCTCAACAATGGAAGTGGTTGGGTCTCATGACTCTCAACAACCAGTTCATCTCTCACGGTACAAAATAATAAAAGAAAAACCTAATCACAATTTATATCTGTCATCTTTTTTTTAAAAGCACTTTATATCTGTCATCACCACAATACAATATTGTTCGTTTTTAGTATGAGTACATTAAATTGTCATCTGAGCTGACGGGGTGTTGTTTTTATGAGGTTAGTGTTTCTGTGATTACTCGTAAAAACTAGAAAAACACCGTTACGAAACTGATGATGCTACATCAAGTTTGGATACGTCGACTTAATATGTAGATGTTGTTGTTGAACCACCTGCATGTATGGAGTGTTTTTAAGTGTTTATTCGAGATAACGATTCATCCTAACAGGGAGTTCTTAGAGACATTTATGTTTAATCCACTCTTATATTTGCATATCCAGTAGAACCTCCATATATTAATACTCTATATAGTAATAAACTCTACATATTGATACAAATCATAGTTCCAATATGGGAAATCTTATTTTGATCAACCTTTATATATTAATAACCTCCGTATATTAATAATTTTTTAATTGCCCATGAGTATTAATATACGGAGGTTCCACTGCAGAGAGATTTGATGGGGACTAGTCCTTTCTGTTCTATAGAATGCTAGATTCATATTCTCCCAAGTTACTATTCTTTTTCTTTCAGTTTTTGATCTTCTATATATTTTTCTGGTTACACGCTTTTTTATCATTTACCTCAGTGAAATAGTGGCGAAGAAGAACGAGATGACTGAATTCTGCTTACGTACACAAGCCATTAACAATTTGAATAACAAACCTTGGTCCGACCTTCCTCCCGAACTTCTTTTGGAAATTGCTGGTAAATTAGGCTTGCTCGAGCATCTTAGTTTTCGTGGTGTATGTCAACCGTGGCGCTTAGCTTCTTCAGAAGCTTCAGCTGACCTTCAGTCAGAAATTGATACCAAACCTTGGTTTCTACTCTATGGTAACGGTTCACACTGTTCTTTACTTGATTCTTTATCAGATAAAGTGTATAATATTCATATGCCGGAACTAGATGGTGCTACTTGCATAGCATCAAAGGAAGGTTGGCTTCTTCTATACCGAAATGAATCGCTGTTCTTCTACCGTCCTTACTCCCATGCAAAAATAGAGCTTCCAAAGTTTCCTACTCAGCAACTGTTTGACGATCATACTGCAACATTTTCATCAACTCCTATATCTCCAGACTGCATGGTTTTTATTGGCACCAGAACTAGTAGTACCCACTTGGTGTTAAATGTTCTTCGAAGAGGAGCTAATGTATGGGTTCAGTATGAAGAGACTATTTACGGACCAGACCCGAATTTTACATTCATGACATTTTGCAGTAGTGGTGAATTTTGCAGTGGTGGTGAATTGAATTTGGTGTCAAAAACCCGTAATGTTATTTTCTCTGTTGAAGAAAAGAGATGGATGCACCGCGTCTTGGTACCCAGTAACACACCTGGGTCTTCTCCTGTACCATGGGAAAATAGAGACCCAAAAATTGAACTGAAACGAAAATTGGGGTTGGGAAAAGGTGATTCGCTTACAATTTGTGGGACGGAGATGATAGGCGAACATAATACATGCATAAGTAACCAGGAGATCAAGGCTGTTGAAGAGGAAGGTGTGGATATCCGCCATAACAAGGGAGTGTGGATTAATCCACAATTTTTTCAACTTCCTCTAAATCAGAACAGCTGGTCCCTTTGAAGAACGTCTGATTACTAGGACTTTTGTTTCTTTATTAGCTTAATTTTAAGTTTATTTTCATAGAAAACGTTTAAGCATGCATATTTGACCAATTCCTTTGTTTTGGTAAATTTTAGACATAAAACTGATTGATAAGGACTAATTTCATGGTCAGTGAATATTAGGGCACTTAATCTATTTGCCCCTTGAACACATTCTACTTTCAGTTTCAGTTTTGTATATCGAATATATGCAAAGAAGCATGATTTGAATTATGTCAAAACAAAAATTTGGTAATATCAAAATCTTGGAAATTCAGTAGCTTTCACATTTCAGTTATATTTGATTACATTGAATCAGTACTTGTAGCAACAAAACACAAGAACTTTGTTTTCATTTTAACCCCAACAATCAACCACTGACTTTATATCACTTCTTTGCTTCTTACCCATCATGGCATCACCAAATGCACAACCCATATACATTTCTATGTCATCTAACTCTGGATTTGAACTGGTATCAAGTTGTAAACCCCCACTTCATGCCAGAGAGATGGCATGTAAGTGATGCATATACATGACATCCTCTCAGCTTTATAAACAACTACATACATCAAATTTCCCGTTTTAGAAAGAATTCAGAATTTCGTGAAGGTCGAGCGGAATCATCTTAATTGAATAATTTTGATGAATAAGTTACTAATAGCGTGCAGGCCAGTGATAGCATATCATCATGATAGTTCAACATACAACAGATCCAACCAAATTGACAAATTGTTATTAGCAGAAACCAGTACACAAAAAACAAGAACGTCATTGGTGTAAAGCTTACCCGATATTCCTCAGAAGTATCTTGACTGTTTACTTCAGCATTCAGAACTCTCTCTGAACAGGACGTGTATATCTGTCTACATTTGGAGTAAAGAACAGCCAAGAAATACCCTATCCAAATCAAGAACATAAGTAGAATGAAAAAGTGACGCAAAAAGTAAGACACCACCTTATAAAATATAAATAAGATACCACATTAAAAGCAAAATTAAAAAGGAGCAGAAGTTATCAAAGAAATACTGGTCAACTTCTGCATATCATACCCCATCTATGACATATAGGACATGTAGACAGTTTGTGATCTTAACGTTTGCACTAAGAGTGTTATGGAATAGCCTTTTTAGGTTGTAATCTATTTTACAGACATACTTAAGCTGAAGAGGAACAAGTGAAAACATAACAACTCTTGGCATAATTTTTTCGAAGGCATAAAAAATGGATTATGATGTCTCATGCAGAACTGGATCTGATAGACTAGAACTTAAGAGATACAATCACACTAGTCCAACTGAAAATTAAACTACAGCAAGGAAAAATCCAACAAAAACTCTATAAAAGGAAGTGTCTGTAAAGCAAGAGATTTTAGGAGCTCTCACCAGAAGAATGTGGATCCCTTCCCAGATCTGGACCAGCAACAATGCAATCAAAATCTTTCAACTCTGCAGCAACCTCAGCTACAAGATCGTGAGATAATTCCTGATTTCTCATCCCTGAAAATGTGCATTCACATAGATCATCTCAGATACAAAACTGAAGCAACAGATTAGAGATTGTGTTTACAGAAAGGAACACACTTTTAAAAGGATTCACGTACATTCCAACTCTGTTGTAACTTTATCATGAAACCTGTTGGATATTGTCATCGTCTTCCCACTCCATAGTTTCGGTTGTGGATTTCAACAACGATAAGAAGTGTTATAATTCTCAAATACAAAAATAACTAGGATTTCGCATATCAGACTCTAGAACTCTTAACATCTGATACATTTCATTCATTTCGGGGTTTTTAGATTCATTCCCTGCAACAAACACCATAACTCTGTTTTTCATTTCAATCCAACTACAACCAGGAGATTTTTTCACTCCTCGCTCTAACATTATTTTTCTTATCTTCTCTGCTTCTTTCCATAGACCATTTGCACAATACAAATTTGACAACAACACATACCCAATTTCTCCTTCGGGTTTCAAACTCCTCAAATCTTCCCCAAGTGATACTCCAAGTCCCATTTGACCATGTGTGGCACAAGCACCAAGTAGAGTCTCGTTTGAACTGGTCTTAAGTTTGTGAGAGTGCTCTTCAACCAATTCTTTGGCTTGTTGTAAGTAACCACCTCTTCCGAGCAAGTCGACCATGCAAGCTACGTGATCAGCTTCATGAGCAACTCCATAAATTGACTCCATGGATTCAAAAATCGCTTTGCCTTTTTCTATAAAACCTGAATGACTACAAGTCATCAACATTCCAATGAATGTTACTTTATCAGGCATCATTCTCGATTCTAACATCTCCTCGTAAAATCTCAAAGCTTCAATAACTCGTCCGTGTAGCCCTAATCCGAGCAACATTGTATTCCATGTAACTAAATCCTTATTGATAATATCCCTGAATGCACGAGTTGATCCGTCTATGTCTCCGCACTTTGCATACATGTTAACTAAGCTATTTCCAATATAAGCATGCGAACAAAAACCATATTGAATTATACAACCATGAATAACCTTACCAGGTCCTTCAAAGGCCAAGTTAGAACATCCATGAAGAACAGCTCCAAAAGTAAATTCATCAGGCCGAAGAAGATTTCTTGTCATGTCAACTAAGAAACTAAGAGCCTTCTCCACATAGCCACTTTTTGCATACCCAGTAATCATAGTAGTCCACGAAACAAGATTTTTCTCTGGTGCTTGATGAAACACCGCAAGAGCTTCATGAACATCTCCAACTTTTATATGAGCATCAATCATTGCGTTCCAAGAAACCTGGGTATGGGATTCTATTGACTCAAAAATCTTAACTGCATCTTCACAGCAGCCTAGTTTAGCATAAAAACTTAATATGGAATTGCTAACTTCAACTTCAGATATCCATCTGGTCTTCGCAATGCACCCATGGATCATTCGACCATAGTATGAATTGGGTAATTCAGCACAAGCGTTCATAAGTGCAGTAAACGTCCAAAGATCAGGCTTGGATGCCGTTTTTCTCATATTTCTAAACAGCTGCAGACACAACTCAAACTTCCCAGTTCGAGAATAACCAGCAATAAGTATGTTCCATGCAAATTCTACATGATTTGGCATATTATCGAAAACCCACTGCCCTCTATCTAATTGCCCACTTTTCATAGAAGCAAACAAAAGAGAACACCAAGAAACGTCATTTTGACAAGCGATTTCTTCAAACATTCTACACGCATTCAAAGGAACCAAACATTTCCCGTACATATCAATGAGACAATTACCCACAGGTAATGAAGATTGGAATCCAGACCTAACAACAAGCCCATGAATTTTGCTTCCATGATAGAAATCCCCCAAATCAGCACATGCACTCAAAGCAGACGTAATAGTGAAATCGTCCAGTGGAGTGTCAGAAAATCTCATTTCGGAAAATAAACTTAAAGCATCTTGATAAAGACCCGATTTAGAATAACTAGTTAGCATTGCATTCCAAGCTATTGTGTCTCTGTGCTGCATTTCATCGAACAGCTTTCGTGCCAAAGTGATTTTACCTGATTTTGCTAAGGCAACAATCTTTGATGTAACTTGAAACATTGAATGTATTTCGTATGTTCCTGAGAAAGACTGTAGAACGCTAGCTTTCACATTTTTAAGTAATAAACATATAAAACATTTTTTCTTTTGGAGAAGACTATGAAGAAAAACTTCTTCAGTTTGTCCCGACGCACTTTTTCTTCTTCAAAATTCCTAATACCGCAGCTAATGATGTGCAGTGTAGGATAGATAACAGAAGAGGGTGCATGTTAAGTGTGTTTTCACACGTCCATCCAAGTGTGTGCAACAGTTTATAGACTCTGCTACATACCACCACCATTTCCCCCCATGATGTGGCATTCTCTCATTGGTTCTGGAGCAAACAGGGTCCATTAGTGTTGAACTAGGCCACTAATGCGACGACACATCATGGAAAGGGTTTGGGGGAATAATTGTGGGGTATAAAGTATTTTCGCAGTTTCTATAAGTTACAGTCTGTATAATATTGTTATTGCTGCTTTTGTCCCCGGGAGGCAGATTGCCGATAATATTATTAGGGCAAATTAATAAAGTGTCCTGCTTCAAACCATATAATTAATAAACCGGCCAAGCTTTTAAATTCTTTTAGAAACTGGCCTTTCTGTTAGAGTTGACACCCGGGCCCACCAGATCGGTCAGCTGCGTTGAATAAGTCAAACTCGGTAGGAGAATTTACGACTGTGCCCTTGCCCATTTAAAGACGCGTGTGGTGTAATCTCGCACCACACTTTCTCTTTCCCCCTCGTTCTCTTCCTCCCTCGTTCTCTTCTCCTAGGGTTAGGTATTGAAGCTGTTTGAAAAGAAAAAGAGTCCTGATGTTATTGAAGTTGTTTTTGCTGAAGACATAGATGTTAGTGAAAGACCAGAGTGTATTTGGAAGAAAAGTTCTACATATTTAGGGATTCAAAGATAGTGGTGATACAGTGAAGATGAGGTACAAACCGGGATTGAAACAGTCTGAATCAAGGTAAGATTAACGAAACCCGTGACTTAATATATGATGAAAATCATTGTATTCATAGTTAATTGATTTAATTGATCGATTGATTTTTAGGGTTTCTGTTTTTTTTCCTTTGTAATTAGGGTTTATTTGAAACCAAATTTTTATTGTTTAATTGGGGTTTAATTTTCGTGATTGGGTGTAATATTGCTTAATTAGGTTTTCATTTGGTTTTCATAGGTTTATATCTGATTTTGTTTCATTTGTGTTGCAGTCAGTTCAAATTTAGGAATATCAGTGTATATGCGGAGCCAAAGAATGAGACTTTGGTATTTCCTGATTGCCATAGAGATGAAACAGAGTTGATGACACTTAAGTATATGGTGTATAAGGGTTTGTCTATGGATGTTAAAGAGAAGTTTAATTTATATTGGTTTAAGGAAGAATGTCTGCCACTGCCATTGTTAAACAATGATGATTTTGATAATTTTTGGGAGGATTCTTTTGTAAATGAGGATGGATGTATATGTTTGTGGATGGGGATGAAAGACACAGTGTTTGGGACTCCAAAGACTACACCAAAGAAGAAGACAGTTAGTAAGGGAACCACCCCTAGAAGATCCCCAAGGCTAAATAGTGTGGATAAATCAGTTGAAGGTGCATCAAGAAAGCTGAGTTTCATGGATGTGCCCATGTCCAAACATTCTCAGGCTAGTAGCAGTGGTTGCTGTCAGTCAAAAGCTACAAATGAAGTTAAGTTTGTTGAAGATGTGGACAATATTCAGCTGGAAAACACCAAAGAAGATGAATGTCACCCAATTGAGAATCCAGAAGCTCCTCCAGTATATGACAGTGATGAAGACATTGAATATGGGTCAGATGAAGAAGAACAAGAAGAGAAAGAAGAAGAAGAAGAAGAAGAAGAAAAAGGAGAAAAAGAAGGCAAAGAAAAAGGTATATTTCATTTATAACTGATTTCATTTATTATAATTTGTAACTTATTATATGGTACTGATGTTGATCTTGAATGTGAAGGTAAGGATGTGGATGAAAGACCTGCTTACATGGATGACTTTGATGATGATTTTGGTCAGTACATGAAGGGTGAGCATGATGTAGATCTTTTCCCTGAAGAAGAAGTTTTTACTCCAGTAGATCCTAGCAAAATGGAGGTAAAAACTAGATTTGCAAATAAGGAAGCATTTAAGAAACATCTCAGGGGTTATTGTGTTCTTAATAAGTGTCAATATATTTTGGATAGAAGTGCTCCCTCTAGAATTAAGGCTGAGTGTAGGTTTAAAACAGAACATGATTGTCCTTGGTTTGTGTATGCTAGCAAGAAAGAGGGTGAGAAGACTTTTGTTCTTAGGAAAGTGAATTTGGAACATAAGTGTGAAGGGGATCCCCAAAATAGGAATAGATCTGCTGATCCTCATTTTGTAAAGGATTTTGTTCTTGATCAGATGAAGAATAAGCCTAAAAAAGTTGTTCCAGACCCTTATAAAATCAAGGAAGACTTCTTAGCTGAAAAGAGAGTAAATATACCATATCAGTGTGCATGGAAGGCTAGGAATCTAGTTTTAGAGTCATTATATGGGAACTATAAAGAAAGTTACAATGAAGTACCAGCATTCTGCAAGATGTTTACAAAATGCAATGATGGGTCTGTTGCTAAGTTCACTTTTGACACAGTGAATAACACCTTTGAAAGCATGACACTCTCATTTGAACCTGCAATGAGGGGTTGGCGAAAAGCATGCAGGGGAGTTATAGGGCTTGATGCCTGCCATCTAACAGGGGAATATGGGGGAGTATTGATGGCTGCAACTGCACTTGATGGACATAATGGGTTAGTAATGTTAGGAATTATGGTATGCAGAGCTGAAACAAAGGAAAATTGGATCATTTTTTTGAAGCATTTGAAGGATGCAATATTAGCACATCCAGTGAAAGTGGCTTTCATTTCAGATAGGCAAAAAGGTTTATTGGAAGCTGTTGGTATAGTGTTTCCTGGCCATCACCACAGATACTGTTGGAGGTAACTTTCTTGTCTAACTTTGTTTCTTGTTTCTTTTGTTTGTCAGATCAGATAAAGACCATATGTTAATTACAATGTGTTAAAATGCAGACATTTATACAAAAATTTCAAGAAGGATTACAAGGGTCTTGAATTATACAGTTCTTTATGGAATGCAGCAAAAGCATACAAAGAAAAGCATTTTCAGGTTTGACAGTTCACAACAGTTCTTTGTTATTGGTTTTATGCACTATTTGACAGTCAAGTTAGCTAGTTTTTGATTGGCTGTGCAGGAACATTTTGACAATATTGTGAAACAGAGTGCTGCAGCTGGTGCTTATCTCAGTAGAGAAGATCCTGCTACATGGTCCAGGGCCTTTTTTAACCCTATTCACTGTTGTGAACATATGAACAACAATTTTTCAGAGTCTTTTAACAATATGATCAACAAGATGAGAAATAAACCAATTATAATGATAGGAATAATGTATGCTAACTTAGTGATGGGTACATGGTACAATAGGAGGACTGAATCTAGCACTAACCTTTACATACTCTGCTTGAGCAGGTACTGCAGTGATTACTATTCAGTGGAGAACTATAAGGCCACATATGCACCAACTTTTGCACCACTAGATGATAAAAGTGAATGGGTCCAGGTACTTTTTCTTCTTAAATTTGTAACTATATGCCATATTTATATTCTCAACTACATTAATATAAGTGCATTTGTTCTTGCAGCCAAACATGAACAAGAAGATCTTGAACCCTCCTCACAGTAGGAAACCAGGAAGACCCAAGAGCAAGAGGGTAAGAAGTTATGATGAACCTCGTGTTGAGAAGACAAAAAGGAGGTGTGGGAAATGTGGAAATGTTACTAACCACAACAAAAGAACATGTGCTGGTGGTGAAGTGGGATCTAATCCAACTGCAAAGAGGCAAAGGACTGAATGTGATGCACAAAGCTTCACCTTCAGCAACATAGAGCCAAGTCAGACCACCGGAGTTAGGGGTGCAGCTAAGTCAAACAAGAAGAAGAGAACGGCATCATTTGTTGGTGAATGTTTTACAGGGCCTGGCAGTCAGCCTTTGGCAACACCATCTTCTACTCCAGCTTCCACAACACCTATGAGTCTGCCATCTATAGCACCATCTTCTACTCCACCCTCTACAATAAATAACCTTTATCAGAACTTCTTTGGCATTGGATCTGTATCTCAGAATATAAAACAAGGAAAGGGAAAGGGAAATGGAAAGGCTAAGAAGAAATGATTTGAGATCCGTTTTCTGATTTTTTGTGTTTAAGAAGACAATATTTTTTTCTTTTGTAGACTTGAATTAATGCTGAATCAAAAGTGGATGGTTGTTTATTAGTACATTTGCAGGTTACATTTTCAGATTGTTGAGTTCCTTACATATAGCATTAAGTTGTAAACTTGAATGCATAATTCTGTTTTTTGCAGCAATGAAGACTTCATCTGAGACCCATTTAAAACCGTCACAATCTGTACAAGTGAGGTATGCTATGTTCTTGTTGTGTTCATTCTTGCAAAATTTCATCTCCATTTTTGATTTGCAGTGATCTTTGTTGCAGGTTTGATTTTGCAGTGGGCAGTTTTTGAAGCAATGACCAGATTCTCCGCAAGCGTAACAACCATTCTCTACTGGTAATTTCACCATCTTGCATTTGACAGGATCGATGGCATCGTCAAACCATTCAAAGTACTGACAGGTTGGAATTGAACACTTCAAAAACATTTTTTCGTTTGTTTCTTTTGCTTTTGAACACAATAGTTGCCTTATACCATTACATGGTATATATTTGCACCTGGAATAAATCCAAGGACATACCTTTGGATCATGAATTCCCTGTGCACATATAGAACATGAAATTAGGGGTTGTTTTAATCTTAATCTTACCTTGCTGCTGCTACTGCTGCCTGGAGAGTTTACTTCATTTTGGCTCATGTCTTATTTATTTTTATTTTTTTGATCTGTTGAGTATGACAAATACTATGGTTCTTCTCTGCAGGGCCTAATTTATATGAATGAAGCTGAATCTGACCGTTACAAATCCAACCGTTACAAATCCGACCGTTGCAATGAGTCACTGAGTTGACTCGATACTGGTTTGGTTACGAACTCAGACGAGGGTTAAGTCGTCTTTTACCTAGCAGGTTAACTGCCACGTAGCCAGTTAACTACCTAAATCCGTTTTTTGAAAAAAACGGGATGGAAAATGTCAATATCGGCCAGTTTATATAAAGATTCAAAAAAAAGGCCAGTTTCTTAAATATGGTTCAAAAAGGTGGTTACTTTATTAAAAAGCCCATATTATTATAGCTCACGAAATCTCCCATATCACGAAAAATAGGAAAAAATGGAAATTAGGATATCAGTTTAAAAATTGACATGAACAAAGCCTTTGATAGAATTGAGAGGAACTTCCTTATTAAAATCTTCAAGAAAATGAGTTTCTCCGACCACTGGTGTCATTTAATTCATCAATGCATTAGCACTACTTTCGTCTCAGTTCTCCTGAATGGTTTCCAGGAAAGGTTTTTCATCCTACAAGGGATATAAGACAGAGAGATCCTCTATCTCCATACTTGTTTATCATTTTCATGGAAGCCTTATCTAGGATGATTGAAGATGCGGAAAACAAAACAAAAAAATCTCTGGGATTAAAATAGCCAAGACTTGCCCACCTACTTCACCTTTTGTTCGCCGACGATATTTTGATTTTCCACCAAAATTGGTATAAGAGAATCCAGGAATGTAATGAAGATCTTAACCGAATTCAGCTTTGTTTCTGGACAGATGATAAACCTGAGTAAATCTGACGCTTTTCACACATCCAACCTTCCCAACAGATTTTGTAGAATCTTGTTAAAGAACACTCAAGGTGAGGAAGATGAACGCCAAAGAAACATATTTACGGACACCCCTATTTTTTCAAAGACCTAGGCATCTAAACTTTGATAATCTCATCATTAAATTCAAAGTGAGGCTGAAAGGATGGCGAGGTAAATCCTTAAACCAAGCTGGCAGATCTGTTCTCGTATCATCCACTATAGATTCCACTCCTATTTACCAAATGACCTGCTTCCCCATCCCGGTTAAAACTCTCAACACCTTAACTTCCATTCAAAGAGACTTCTGGTGGGGAAAATCCGAAGGAAAAAAAGGATTATACATCAAATCGTGGGTATCCATTATGAAACCCAAAATCAACAGAGGATTGGGGTTCAAAAACTTGAAAAAGGTCAATGAATCTATGCTGACAAAACTGGCATGGCGAATGGTAAAACAACATGCTGCCATGTAGGCACGAGTTCTAAATCTGTACACTTCCCTAATTCATGTTCGATCGCTGGAAAAACTGTTAAAGGAGGCTCTGTTGCCTGGAGTGGCATCAGGCAAGGACTTCAAAAGGTTGCTACTAACTCTATTTGGGACATTGGGTTTCAATCAAGCCTCAACATCTGGACCAATCCCGGAACAAAATGGATACGAAAATGTTGACTCTGATCTCAAAATCGTATAGACTTGGTTAATACTGATCCAAAAGAGTGGAACTTTCTTGTTGTTGATTCGTTATTTGATGAACAAACTAGCACTAGGATTAAGTCCATCCATCTTAGACAGGGCCCGAACATTCTTAGAGTATAGCAAGTTCACCACTAGCTCGATGTACAAAAAACTCATGGATCCCATGGGAGTGCAAGTAGCCTCTCATTTTTTTGCCAAATTATGAAAGATTCAGACTACCCCTAGAATCAAGCAATTCTTATGGAAATGTCTTTCCAACTGTCTGTCAATTAGAGAAGTATTAGGTACTAGAATATACTTAGAAACATTAAACTGCCCTTTGTGGAGTAATCATATAAAATCGGTCCAACGTCTTTTTATGGAGCATACATTCTCAAGAACAGTTTGGTTTGGGTATATGTTCTCTTACTCTTCGAGAATTACAGATGGTCAACACTTACACAAATGGATTTCTGGATGGTTTACTAATCCGGATCAGTGGGAGGAAAACACATATGATTGGGTCGCAATTAATTTGTGGGATTATCACTTGGCATATTTGGAAAGCTAGGTGTAATTTGGTCTTTAGTGATATAAAATTATACCCATCGGAAACAATTAGGTTAATTGAAAACGAGATACTAGTTCACTCAGACGGGTTCCAAAGAACGAAAAAGACAGCTAAAAAGGTTAAATGGTTACTACTACGGACTGGATTCCACGACCAATGGGTATTGATAAGTTGAATTTTGATAGTTCATTTGTGGATGTTAATAGTCCAGTGGGGTTGGGATATATTTGTGGTGATTTTATAGGGACGTTCAGGGACGCAGAGTGCATCTCAACACTTGCAACATCACCAGATATGGCTGAAAGTCTAGCCTCACTATCAGCCACTCAGTGGGCCACAAAACAGTAGCTAAAAAGGTGATTTTAGAAGGAGATAGCATGGAGGTGATAAGCTACATCAACGGAACAGACGAAAACATCGACTGGCAGTGCATAACTATTTAGGAGGGACTCAAGGAGCTGACAAGGAATTTTGATTACTTTGAATGCCGTCGCATACCTAGAGATGGCAATGACGCACCAGAGTGGCTTTCCAAATATGGAAGGAAGACGGGAACGACATCTTTCACCCAAGCAACGCTGCCTTTAATTTTTTTTTTTAATATTTTAAGTAAAGACTACATTTTATTTTCAAAAAAGTAGCTACCCATGAGGATTCTACTGTCCATGGGAGCACTGCAGCGCCTCATCATCCTATTGAGAGAGCAGCTTAGTTTTTCTTGTTTTTTGCTTTGCCGATAAAAAAAAGTTAGAGAATGATTTTCACATTTATTATTTCTCATTTTTCTATCTTTCAAAAACATTTTGGTTTTATCATCTGTGATCAAATGTTATCATGGTATCAGATTTATCTTGCTTTTCAAGCTTCAATTCGTTTATTTCAATCTATGAGGTTCTTCTTCAATTACTTCTTTCTCCATTACTTTATGAGACTTTCTGCTTTTCATTTCATCAATCTTCTCCTCGATTTAATTTCTGTCAATTATTGAATTTTTTGGTCTTCGATTTTATCTTTGATTTTCATATCTGATTTCTTTAGTTCATTTTTATGGATTCTCTGTTGAATTTCGTACAACTGATTTGTTTTAGTCTCTTAGTTTTAGATCAATAATGGCCACAAATAAAATTTCTACTCTTCCGTAATCAAATGTTGTCATGGTATCAGATTTATCTTACTTTTCAAGCTTCGATTCGTTAATTTCAACCTATAAGGTTCTTCTTATATTACCTTTTCTTCATTACTTTTTAAGATTCTATGTTTTTCAATTTGTTAGAGCACTGCTCGGTCGAATTCGCAAGCGTTGCTATCTCAAGCTTATTTGTCAACTTTAGGTGATCAAAACTATAAGTCTTGATTTCTAGTCTACTTATAGCTATGTCCCAGATTAGGATAAAATGTGTAGTTGAGCTTTAGACTTCACGGCGTTCATCGATTGAAGACGAAGATCTACTGAGGAGAGCTTGGAGGAACTTCATCAACAAAAGGTATGTGGAGACTAAAACTTATCTATCACTCAGAAGTCTATTCTATTTTATCTCCTATTGGGGCTAAGTCGTATAGCTGTATAGACTTTACATTATACACATTTGATATTTCGAGATGAGTTTAACTCGCTTATATCTTTCTCGAAATATGTGTTTGAAAGCTTTTTGCTTTAACTACGTTCATCATTATTCTTAACGAGTTTAGTTGGAAACGATTCTGTTTGTACCATGAGTAAAAATACCCCATATTGGGCCAGAATATTGTTTTGGGCCACTATTCAGCTGCCACCAGCCTACCCATTGAAGTAGCTACCGGCAAGTCCAGAGCCCCGTGAAGTCAATGACAGGTCAATGGTCAAAGTCAACTGTCAGTCAACTATCGAAGTCAAGTTGCCAGTCGCGCTTCTAACCAGTTTCCAGTTAAGTACTATGCCGCATTGCCAGTCAGTCTCTGCGCATGCTGTCAGTTGTGCTGCCAGACAACATCCATCCATACTGCCAGCCCGTTACGCCAGTCAAGCAAGTCTGCCAACATGGAAAATCAATACAAGGAGACATGCAGGGCAGATTAATGTCAGGAGGCATGCAGGGCAATTCAATAGGCATGCAGGGAAGTTTCATGCAGTTTCATGCAGAATTAATACAAGAGGGAAGTTTCATGCAGTTTCATGCAGTTTCATGCAGAATTAATGCAGGAGGGCAGTTTCATGCAGAATTAATGTAGGGCAGTTTATGGCCAGGAGGCATGCAAGGCATGGCCATGAGGCATGCAGGGAAACTTAATACAGTTTATGACCAGGAGGCAATTAGGGGAAGACCCTAATTCGCATTTGTATAAATAGAGGGAATTACAATCCCAAAAGGGGAGCTAGGCCAACGAATATGGAGAAAAATCCATTGTAATTCTGATATCAATAAAACATCACTCCCCCAGGGGATTCATCTGTGGACGTAAGCACATCTTGCCGAACCACGTTAAATTCGTGTATCTGTCATTCTTGATTATTTCCTGTTATTAACCCTGTTTTGATCATCATCACCAAAATCATCTTGTTTGGTGCCTGGAAATATTTCTGGGTACAAACATTGGCGCCGACTAAGGGGAATACGAGAAAAAGAATCGTGTTTTCCCGTTGAGAAAAGTAGTACAAAAGGCTTCTAAATCGTATCCGTGAAAAAGCATTTTGAACGTCGTCAAAAATCGTTGTTGTAGTCCAGTTGATCGTAACTGCTGCAGTACAGTTTGATTGAAATTGTTTCAGTCCAGCTGATCGCAGCTGCTGCAGTCCAGTCAATCGTAGTTACTGCAGTCCAGTTGATCGCAACTGCTGCAGTCCAGATTCGCGGTTCGAGATTTATTGAAACTATTACCTTCGGAAACCACCCAAACTGCACCACTACAAGGGTTGTTGAAACTATTATCAGGATGTTCGGTCCGTGACAAAAGATGGAGAGAAAATCACCAAGGTTGTTGCCGGGATGTTTGATCCGCAGCATGTTCAAGTCCAAAGTTCGAAAAAAATTGTTTCTCAAATAACGCAGTGTCCACATGTTCGAGTTTGTAGTATGCCAAAATCACTACTGTCATGATCGCAGGGTTGTCAAGTTGCCTACATCTCTAGGTGCTTGAAAACCCTAGAGAAGACCTCCAGAAAATCATCTCATTAAGTTCCAGAAAATGCTATAAAAGTGTAGAAAACGGTGCTGGGAAGTCCATGAGAAACGACAACAGTCCCCATAACCGTTACTAAAAGTCCAAGGAAAAAGAAGAAAACAGAAAACTGTTGCAGAAAATTTCGTGAGAAATAGTTTCTGAAAATTCAAGAAGAAAGCCGTTGCATGAAGCTTTGAAGGAAAAGACAACAGTTCAAAAAATCTGTCACAAAAAGTCTGAAGGAAAATATCACAGTTGTAGGAAAGCGTCGCGGAAGGTTTCAAAAAAACAAAAAGCTGGCGGCAAAAGCCGGCGGCCGAGTCCGGCAGCCAAAGCCGGCGACCAAGTCCGACGACCAATCATGTTCACCCACTTCATCATCTCCGTTCACCCACTTCAAGTTCTATTCACCCATGTTAACAGTTCGTTCACCCACATTTTAGAGTTTTGTTCACCCAGATTCAGTTACCGTCACCTACATTAGAGGTTAATTTCACCCATGTTAAGGGACTGTCACCCACGTTAGCTGAAGTTGCACAGTCATCGGCCGCCATGTCAGCAATTGCCAATCATCGACCGCCATGTCATCAAGTAGGATCTGTCAGCATCTGCCACGTCCGCAAGGTGGTCAAGTCAGCAGTGCTACGTCAGCTCGACACGTCATCAACATGTTCAATCAGCACCTGGCACGTCAGCAGTTGGTCCAGTCATCAACCTCCACGCCATCATGTATGTCTAGTCAGCATTAACACTTCAGCAAGGTGGTTTTCCATGTCAGCAACCAACCGCTAGGTCAACAAGGGGGTCCATGCAGCGTGCCACGTCAGCAACCTTGATCTAGTCGGCGACTGCCACGTCAGCATACAATCCAACATACCACGTCATCGTGCCAATCAGTATACCACGTCAGAAAATTGTCCAGTCAGCTCGCCACGTCGGCAATTTGTCCAATTGGTGACTGTCGCGTCAGGAATTTGTCCAGTCAGTTGTGCCACGTCAGCTACTACACGCGCGCTAAGAGAAAATCTTGTTTCGGCAATAACTTCTTCATTTTAAGTCCGAATCGAGTGATTTTTGGCTCGTTGGAATCGTCTTTCAATTCCTTACAACCTGGAGGTAAAAAATTATGAGTTTGAAAAAAATTATTTTTTGAGGTTTCAAGCAGCGATATCACACACGGTCACCACCAAATGAAAACTACATATCATATTCAATGTTCGCGAACGCTATTGCGTCGAGTTTCTATCCACAACATGCCCGTGTGAAAAGTTCGTAAGTGATGGTTCGATTCATAAACCTCAACACGCACATGTTCGGTGCTAGTTAAAATTGCTACAGTCCACTTGATCGAACTACTGTAGTCTAATTATCCTCAGCAATGTTGCTGTCCAGTTGATCGTAACTGATGCAGTCCAGTTTTGGTCATAACTGTTGTAGTCCAGTTCTGTAGTAACAGCTGCAGTCCAGTTCCAATATAACTGCAGCAGTCCAGTTTTGATTCAACTAGTGCAATCTAGTCTGGCAGAAATCTAGTGGCTAAGTCAAGCCAAGTCGAGACGCTGAGCCAACTGCACCAGAAAAGACCGTTGTTACAGAGCCGAGATGCCCAAACCGTCTTCTTCAACATGACGTCGTCGTGAAGCTACCCACCATTCACAAGAATAATATCATCACTATTTTTCCCTCGAAAGTTCGTCAGTAGCAAAATCATCTCGAGAAACTCAATTGATTTTACAATTCAGAAGAGTTGTTGCCTGGAACGTTTTTGGTAACACACTGTTCAACAATCATCACCACTGGGAAACATCAACATAGCCAATTGACATCCTAACTGCCACATATACACAGAGTTGCAATACCACTTCTCATAAGGTACGAATACAAATTAAATATTTTTTGCATCATTTCATATAATCATGCATACTTTTGTTCACTGGGATACCTACAATGTGGCGATCATTTTCACATGCCAAGCTTGTGGAGATGCACACATTTCAATTCTGTGCGCATCTGGAATAGCGGGATTGGCCCCCTGCGCAGATTCTGGATAGCAAACACCTTCAATTTCTTTCCGAGTGCGAGCAAGACGCAGCAAGGTTGTGCACCCTTGTGCGAGCATTGAGCAACATGACAATCACTGTCTTCTGGGGGAGAGTTGCATATCACTTCAACGTAGATGACCATCACTTTGGGGCGAGATATTTAACACCTCATAGTATAAAGTATATCTTTAAGAGCTAGTTTCGTAACACTCCACACACTTGGGGGGGAGTTACGTAGCACCTAAATGCGATGCAAAATTCAGCTGCTGAAAATCGGAACAAAAGGAAAACTGAACTTCTTAATCCTCCAACGAGTTACAGGATTAAGAGGGGGTGAGCCTACACCCTAATATTTTGATGTAATTATTTCAAACAGTAACATTAATAACTTCTATAGTTAAGTTGATCGAACTGATGTAGTCCAATTCAAAAGCATCTGCTGCACTCAGTTGGACGCAACTGATGCAGTCCAGTTTTGCTCATCAATTCTGTACTCAGTTGGACGCAACTGATGCAGTATGGTTTTATTTGTAACTGTTACACTCAGGTTTATCGAACTATTTTAATCCAGTTCCTCGGCAACTGCTGCAGTCTAGCTGATTGAAGCTACTGCAGTCCAGTTATGTTCGCAGCTAGTCCAGCTGATCACAGCTGCTGCAGTGCAACTTTACTCGCCGCTGCTGCAGTTCGGATGATCGAAGTTGTTGCAGTCCATCTATGTTCGCAGCTCCTGCAGTCCAGCTGATCGCAGTTGCTGCACTGCAACTTTGGTCGTCGCTGCTGCAGTTCAGCTGATCGAAGCTACTGCAGTCCAGTTATGTTCGCAGATCCTGCAGTCCAGCTGATCGCAGCTGCTGCAGTGCAACCTTGCTCGCCGCTGCTGCAGTTCAGCTGATCGAAGCTACTGCAGTCCAGCTATGTTCACAGCTCCTGCAGTCCAGCTGATCGCAGCTATTGCAGTGCAACTTTGCTCTCCGATGCTGCAGTTTAGATGATCGAAGCTGCTGCAGTCCAGCTATGTTCGCAGCTCCTGCAGTCCAGCTGATCGCAGCTGCTGCAGTGCAGCTCTGCTCGTTGCTGCTGCAGTCCAGCTGATCGAAGCTGCTGCAGTCCGGCTCTGTTCGCAACTCCTGCAATCCAGCTGATCGCAGCTGCTACAGACCAGCTTTGCTCAAAGTTGTTGCAACCCAGTTTTGCTCATTACTGCAGAGGACAGTATTTTGTGGCCGTCGCAGTCCATTTTACCGCAATCATTGCAACCCAGTTTCGCAACAACTATAGCGATCTAGTCTACATCGATGTTGTTATCCTGATTCATATAACTATTAACGACATATAAAGATCGATATCATATCCAGTAGCATAACCAAGACCATTGGAGGTCCAACAACACACAAAGTTTGTTACCATTCCAACTATTGAAGGATCACACCCTTTCGCTCGCAACTACCGCAGCTCAGTCCGTAATTGACAGCAGCTACTACTACCTAGTTTGGTCGGAAATTACTGACAGTCTGCAAATTCAAGTTTCGTTTACAACAACAGCTCACACAGATTCCAGCCGAGTGACGTCAAATATAACTCATCTTTTCCAAACAACTGTTACTAGTCTAGTTTTACGCAACTACCACAGTTCAGTTTTACATCAACAATTACAGCTCACTTTCAACACCGCTCCGCTCCAGCATCGCGTTTCCGTTGCAGACCAGTTCATCCTTCAGTCCAGTTTTTGCATACAACAACGGTTCATACTCATCTGTTGCCCGCCGATATTCCAGTCACGATAGCCTTACTTGCGGGCGTCTTGATTATGATTTCCGCAAACAACAAGGGAAGGTTGCCAATCACTTTAGCAAAAATAATCCACACTTAAGGGCGAATTTTGTCATTGATCGAGGGAAATGAAATGTTCTTAACCCCCAACAAGTTGGAGGTTAAGAGGGGCGATGTTTGTACCATGAGTAAAAATACCCCATATTGGGCTAGTATATTGTTTTGGTCCACTATTCATCTGCCACCAGCCTACCCATTGAAGTAGCTACCAGCAAGTCCAGGGCTCCGTGAAGTCAATGGAAGGTCAATGGTCAAAGTCAACTATCGAAGTCAAGTTTTCAGTCGCGCTTCTAACCAGTTTCAAGTTAAGTACTATGTCGCACTTCCAGCCAGTCTCTACCCATGCTGACAGTTGTGCTGCCAGACAACATCCATCCATACTGCCAGCCTGTTACGCCAGTCAAGCAAGTCTTCCAACAGGGAAAATCAATACAAGGAGACATGCGGGGCAGATTAATGCCAGGAGGCATGCATGGCAATTCAATTGGAATGCAGGGCAGTTTCATGCAGAATTAATACAGGGAAGTTTATGGCCAGGAGGCATGCAAGGCATGGCCAGGAGGTATGCAGGGAAACTTAATACAGTTTATGACCAAGAGGCAATTAGAGGAAGACCCTAATTCGCATTTTTATAAATAGAGGGAATTACAATCCCAAAAGGGGAGCTAGGCCAACGAATAATGAGAAAACTCCATTGTAATTCTGATATCAATAAAACATCACCCCCAGGGGATTCATCCATGGACGTAGGCACATCTTGCCGAACCACGTTAAATTCGTGTGTCTGTCATTCTTGATTATTTCCTGTTATTAACCTTGTTTTGATCATCATCACCAAAATCATCTTGTTTGGTGCCCGGAAATATTTCTGGGTAGAAACAGATTTATTTGTTGGAAACTAAACAATGAGTCAAAAGATGATCATGTGAAAATTTCCTTGAAACATGTTACATGATTTGTGTGAGACAGTCATTTGATGTAGAGTCGGAATATTTCGTATTGATCATTCAATCACTTGAAAATTACTTATAAGCTAATAGTTTGTGTGAGACAACTATTATCGTCTTCTAAGGATGTTTCAATGATTGAAATGGGAGTTTAAAACAAATAACATTGTCTGGACATAACACAGTATGCATACCAGTATGCAAACTGTTGTAGTGTGATTCAGGTCCGGGAACCAAGTATGCATACCAGTATGCGAACGGTTTTTACTGTCAAAGTCCGGGAACCAATTTTGCATACCCGTTTTCAAACAGTTTCATCTGAGTTGCGGTCCGGTACGACAGTATGCATACCCGTTCATGAACTGTCGGACAACACCAGTGTCCGGAACTTATGTTTGCATACCCGTTTGCAAAGTAAGTTGGTTTAAGTTCTAAAATTCGGTTAAGTATGATTTCATACTGATGAAAAAAATACATATATAAATTAAGGAATGCAATCTTTGCAAACCGTGGCTTAATGTTCATGAATTGATTCTCTTGAATCAAATCTGATTTTGTTTCAATTATGTCTTGTACACTTCTATGAGAATATAAATAATTGAACAACTCTACGAGTAACACAATTAGATTGATTTGATTATCATTTGACCTAAAAGTGTTAGATTAATGAGGTTAATAGAAAAGTGTTCATATGGATAACTTCGGTTAACTGTTATTGAGCCAACTCAATATACACGTTTAGGTATGGTTACCCATATCTAAATGAAGGTATATTTCATTTTTGCGTAACAAGCTAAGACCATCTAACGATGGAGAGATATTTCTTTGGTTTTAAGAAAACTTAGCTTGAATCTTAAATCAGGTTTTTCATCTAACAGTGAATATTGATTGCTTTGTTTCAAAGTTATCAAACCCTGATTTGAAGACTATACAAGGGAAAACTCTAGCAACTATAAAACCTAATTCCCACACCTCCTGTGTGATACCAATTGTGTACTAGAGTCGATTCCCTTTAACCTAGGTTTTTCCTAAAACCATTATAGGTTAATGACTTAAAGACTTCATTGGGATTCTGAAGCCAGACCCAACTATTTTCTATGTAGTTGCGTGTTCTGATCTTACTTGTTTTATCATATTGTACTATCTTTTCTAAGATTTGATCGAGATTTATCTCTAATAGGTAAGATATTAAAAGTAATCACAAAGCTCTTCGTCTCATTCTTTGTGATTCCACAATAACTTGTTCTACTCACATATAGTTAAGTTATTGTGAGGTGTTTGATATTTCTAGGTTTTTCTTCGGAATATAAGACCGAATTATCAATTGGTTTCTGTTCACCTTGATTTATCAAAAGACAGAACAAAACTTCATAGGTATTTCTGTGGGAGACAGATTTATCTATCAGAATTGACTTATCTGTGTGAGACATGTTTGGTTATCAAGTCTTCGACTTTGGGTCGTAGCAACTCTTAGTTGTGGGTGAGATCAACTAAGGGAATCAAATGCATAGAGTCCTGCTGGGATTCAGAGGCGTAAGGAACACGACTGCACCTTAATCGGTGTGAGACTTGGTTAGGGATCAATTACATTCCAGTCCGAAGTTTACTTGTAGTAGGCTAGTGTATGTAGCGGTTTAATACAATGTGGTGTTCAAATCTGGACTAGGTCCCGGGTTTTTCTGCATTTGCGATTTCCTCGTTAACAAAATTTCTGGTGTCTGTGTTATTTGTTTTTCGCATTATATTTGTTTATATATTTGAAATATCACAGGTTGTGCGTAGTTCAATTAATTGGTAAATCCAACCTTTGGTTATTGATTGAAATTGATTGACACTTGAACATTGGTTTTTCATACCGTTCAAGTTATTTCTCATATCAATCAGGCTCACAGATCATATATCTGTTCGATTGCAGATTGTATTAAGAAATTGAGATATAACTCTTGGATGTTTTTCCTTGATTGAGTCTGACTGTCTAGTTGGTTCTCATGGAATTATATTGGAGTTAGTCCATACAGATTGCCGAACGAAATATTGGGTGTGGTTGTTAGACCCCCATTTTTTCAATTGGTATCAGAGCAGGCAAATACACTAAGATCTCATAAGTCTGTGTTTGTAGCAATCTGATTTTTATGGATGAGTCTATCTCTTATAACGTACTAGTTCAGAAATTAACAGATGATTTTCAAAGATTGGATTCACCTGAGAGAATTGTCACATCTAAGTCAATATCTAAACATTCTCTTGATGTAGAAACTGTTGATTGGGAAACACCCCTAGAAGAACAATTGGATAAACTTTCTGATGAAGGTGATTCAGATATTGATAGAGATGTTGATGAGGAAGTCTCAGAGTATGTTAAGGTTTTGAATTTGTTGTAAAAGAAGAAGATGACAACTTCTCATGTCACACCTATTCTGACTCCTCTATGTCGAGAAAACAAGAAATTGAAAAGGATTTACGGAGGTATTTATGTTTCGAATCGATCTTGCGAATCGATCCTCAAAGATTCCGAGGAAAACCTGAGTAGAAAGTCACTTGAGCGTGATAATGTTTATCAAAAATACTTCTTATTGGAAGAGAAACTTGGAGAAACTGAAGCAAGATTAACTCCTAGCAAGCAAGTTTTGATGACAGAGAAAGCACTTCTCGCTCGAGAAAAATGCCTTGAGGATGATTTAGATGTTGCTCTTGATAAAATCAAGATGTTGGAAGATGACTTGAAAAAATTCAATACTAGTTCAAGCAAATTAAACACTATGCTAGGAGCAAGTAAAATCATCCTGATACACGAGGATTGGGCTATAAGGGAATAAATGCTCCAAGTACTATGAAAGAGGTAAAATTTGTCAAGGCTAGTGATTCTTCTCAACAAAAGGTTTCCACTAATGGAAAAAGTGAAATACCTTCACTGGCAGTTAAGGTTCAAAATAGCAAAGTGTATCAACCTCCAAAGTCAGCACACACGGATCGAGGTAAGAACATGCAGGGGTCTAACAACCACACCCAATATTTTGTTTAGGAAATTTGTATGGACTAACTCCAATATAATTCCAAGAGAATCAATTAGACAGTCAGACTCAATCAAGGAAAATATATCCAAAAGTTATATTTCCGTTTCTCAATGTAATCATCAAATCGAACAGATAGAATCCATGAGACTGATTATTATTAGAAACAACTTAAACGGTACCAAAGACCAATGTTCAAGTGTCAATCAATTTCAATCAACAACCAAAGATTGGATTTACCAATTGATTGAACTATGCACGACATGTGATATTTCAATTATATAAACAAAGATAATGCGGAAAAGAAATAACACAGACACCAGAAGTTTTGTTAACGAGGAAACCGCAAATGTAGAAAAACCTCGGGACCTAGTCCAGTTTTGAACACCACACTGTGTCAAGCCGCTAAAGACTCTAGCCTACTACAAGTTAACTTCATACTGGAATGTAGTTGAGCGCTAATCAATCTAACATTGATTAAGGTACAGTCGCGTTCCTTACGCCTATGAATCCCATCAGGACTCTCCGTGCTTGATTCCCTTAGTTGATGTCACCCACAACTAAGAGTTGCTACGACCCAAAGTCGAAGACTTGATAAACAAATTTTTCTAACAGAAAAGTCTATTCTGATAGATAAATATGTCTCCCACGGAAATACCTACGAAGTTTTTGTTTCTGTCTTTTGATAAATCAAGATGAACAAGAACCAATTGATAATCCTATCTTATATTCCCGAAGAAAATCCTAGATATCAATCACCTCACAGTAACTTAATTATATGGTAGTAGAACAAGTTATTGTGGAATCATAAAGAATGAGACGAAGAGCTTTGTGATTACTTTTCCTTACCTATCGAAGATAAATCTGGATCAAATCTTAGAGAAGATAATACTCAATACGATAAAACAGGTAAGATCAGAACACACAACTACAGAGAAAATAGTTGGACCTGGCTTCAGAATCCCAATGAAGTCTTCAAGTCGTTAACCTACAATGGTTTTAGGAAAAACCTAGGTTAAAGGAGAATCAACTCTAGTCGCAACTAGTATCACACATGAGGTGTGGGGATTAGGTTTCCCAGTTGTTAGAGTTCTCCTTTATATAGTCTTCAAATTAGGGTTTGATAACTTTGGAACAAAGCAATCAATATTCACCGTTAGATAAAAACCTGATTTAAGATTCAAGCTAATATATTTTCACCGTTAGATGGTCTTAGCTTGTTACACACAAATGAAATATATCTTCATTTTGATATGAGTAACCGTATCTAAACATATATATTGAGTTGGCCCAATAACAGTTAACCGAAGTTAACCATATGAACACTTTTGTCTTAACCATGTTCATCTTAACACTTTTAGATCAAATGAATATAATTTTATTACTCGTAGAGTTGTTCAATTGTTTATATTCTCATAGAAGTATACAAGACACAATTGAAGCAAAATCGGTTTGATTCAAAAGAATCAGTTCATGAACATTTTAGCCACGGTTTGCAAAGGTTGCATTCCTTAACATATAAATGTATTTTTTCATGAGTATGAAATCATACTTTGACGATTTTAGAACTTAAACCACTTAAGTTTGCAAACGGGTACGCAAACTTAAGTTCCGGACATTGGCCTTAAACCAACAGTTCGCAAACGGGTATGCAAACTTTGGCTCCGGACTTAACTCAGTTGAAACCGTTTGCGAACTGGTATGCAAACTTGGTTCCCGGACTTCAATAGTTAAATCAGTTTTCCAACGGGTAACACAAAACTTAAGTACCCTGACTTAAACAGTTGAATCAGTTTGCGAACGGGTATGAAAACTTAACTTCCGGTTTTGAATTCTATCAAAATAGTTCGCACACTTAGTACACAAACCATAATGTATCCTGACATGGGTTAATTGTTCTAAACTCATATTTCAATCATTGAAATATTCTTAGAAGATGACAATAGTTGTCTCACAAAAACTATCAGCTTATAAGCAATTTTCAAGTGATCGAATGATCAATACAAAACATTCTGAGTCTACATCAAATGACTGTCTCACACTAATCATGTAAGACGTTACAAAGCGATTTTCACCTGATCATCTTTTGACTGTCGTCAAGAATAATGATGAACGTGGTTAAAGCAAAAAGCTTTCCAACACATATTTCGAGAAACATATAAGCGAGTTAAACTCATCTCGAAATATCAAATGTGTATAATGTAAAGTCTATATAGCTATACGACTTAGTCTCAATAGGAGATAAACTAATATAGACTTCTGAGTGATAAGTGAGTTTAAGTCTCCACATACCTTTTGTTGATGAAGTTCCTCCAAGCTCCCCTTAGTAGATCTTCGTCATCAATAGATGAACGCCGTGAAGTCTTAAGCTCAACCACACATTCTATCCTAATCCGAGACATAGCTATAAGTAGAATAGAAATCAAGACTTATAGTTTTGACAACTAAACTTGACAAACAAGCTTGAGATAGCAACGCTTGCGAGTTCGACTGAGCAGTGCTCTAACAATCTCCCCCTTTGTCAATTTTAGTGAAAAAACTATCAATACATATGGATTCCAAAACAAATAAAATTTTGTAGCTTCTCATCCAAATGCTTGATTTCCTTGGTTCTTCAACATTCCTTGAATTCTTCGTCACTCCAAGTAATCCAGTGATGCTGAACATGTTCAACTCGGCATCATAGTTTTTGAAGATCCATAGCCATAAAAATACGAAGACAATTGTTCTCAAATATTGTACAGTGTCATAGTATTATTACACGGCATCAAAGTTCAATTGTATCACAACTTTGACAATAATACTACGGTGATATGTATCACTCCCCCTTAGTCAATACTTCATCTCACAATGAAAACCACCCCCCCTTACATAATGATCCGTAAACCGTATGTATGTAGTGTGAACTACAAAATAGTTCTACCCATTTTTGTCAATATGAATTGGCAAAGGTACGAAAACTAGCGGGATCATAATGAAATTCTCATAGAGATACTTCATGACTAAAAGAGAACATATAAACTTTGTTTCGATGATTTAACATAGTCGAAACTTAGTGTATTCATCAAGGAGTTTATAAAGGTACAAGAAAACTCCCACAATATTCCACAGCCGCACTCCCCACAAAGATTTGGCAATTAAGCACAAGTTTAATTAATAATTCTCCCCCGTAAAATGTCATTCCCGAATGAACAACAAGAGCGACCTTACTTTTACAAGAAAAGAATGATTTATTTGGACATTAAAAAATCACATGAAACATGAATTTGTATCCAGTAAACTCAATTAAATTAACCACAAAGGGACCTTAATGATTAATTAAATTAGAACCGCTCAACATAAGAAAACTTACGGAGCCATACAATACTTTCACATAGAAGTGGATCAGGGAAAGATCAATACTGCGGAATATTCAAAAGTTCATTCTATCTTTTATCAATATTTTCATAATGACATAATAAACTTAACTTTTGACATATATGGGACAATCATAGTTCACGGACGTAAACACACATATCCCGTAAAATATTTCGCAATATATAAAACCAACAAAGATTAATACTGCAAAAACATCTTCCAAATAACTTAGAGTTTAAATAAATAAATCTAAAACATTGCAAGATGAAAATTGTTGGCAATAGCTATGTGTAATCACAATATTTGCTACTCCAAACCCTAGTTATCCTTCTTAAAAACACAAGAATAAATTCTCATAAGAAGTTTCCTAGACATAAAAAATCAAGTTTCTTTGATAACTTCATACCTTTGAAAGACTCCATCGTAAAAGGTATCACTGATATATCCTTGATTCTTTGACTGTGGAGATTCCATGTTCATGGGTTAGAACATTTACTGTTCGATCAACAATACAGGCAAGCTGCCTAGCTTTGATGCAGTCCACGATGAGTTTCTTATAATTCCGTACCAAGACATTTTGATTTTTAAGGATTTTGGTTTGACCATCAATGAGTTGATTTATTTGCAGTTGAAGGTTTGCAAATTCGAGCTTTGAGTCATTCTGTAAAAGAATTAAATCCTTGGCAGATTCACCAATCCAGGAGTTGTACTTTTTTCTTACAATAATCTTTTTCAAAACAAGTTCTTGAATTGAATCACATCCTTTAATGTCTTCTTCCATCTCAAGATTCACCACTTCCTGAGGTCTTGAAGAGTTTTCCATATTTATTTTTTTATTAGGGATGGAAAAAGAAATAATATAATATATATATTTACGAACAATAGAAGGACACCCTTGTTATGGAAACCCTATAAACTCCCAAATAAAAGACACGGACGTCCGTGGACCAGTTATTGAAGGATAATGGATAAGAAGAAAAAAACTATTTCAAACATAAGACAGATGGCAACCTACAGTAGACTTGAGCATCTCGCAAATATCATCCTTGCAACTCTCAAGTTAGATACAAGGATGAAATTACCTAGAGCTAGGTAGCGGAGTGAGATGTAATCCCACCATGAACATTGAGAGACGAGTTGTAAATACCATCTAAATGTTTGAGCCTTGTATTCCTTACCTTATTTCGGTTATTTCTTATTCCAGAGTAATCAGACATAAACCTTTTTATAATATCCATCAGAGGGATTTTTCTGAGGATTAAGCCTAGAACCTCTAGAGATTGGTTCCAGAGGATCAGAGTTGAGAGATCTCCATCTCCTAGACTTAGATTTACCAGACTTATTCTCATAAGCACGGGGAATGTGTACATTTTTGGCGTAGAGATAAGCACCATTAAGAGGGACATGATTCCTATAGAGATTTATAGAAGAGTGACCACCGAAACCTCTTTTATGAGAGTTATGGTTTCTGCAGGAATGGAATCCATTGTAGATGTCATCAGACAATTTACTCTGTCGACAATAAAAAGAAATAGATTTTGAAGATCAGAAATCTCTTTCTTTCTAGCAAAACAATGTATAATATTGTGATTCCTTTTCCCACAGACTGAACAGATTCGTGGATAAGAGACGTGAGAATCATCCCGTTTCAGATTCATAGCCTTTCTGGAATTCTATAAGTCGCGTAACTGTTTCTTAGCAGAAAATTCCTTAGAAGAAAAGTTCTCCATGCAAGGTAATACCACATAAATATTAGAGATATGCACTGAAGAAGATTTACTCATTAAAATAGAGTTTTCCCTTTTCAAGGAGTTGCGCTGTTCCTGGGCTAGCAAAAGAGATGAAACAAGATTATCTTTTTCAACACGATAGTTGTTCAATTCTGATGAATGAGTCTCGATTCAACGTTTTTCTCTAATTGAATCTTCTTGAACAATATCCTCAAACATACTAATATTTTCGTGCTGTAGAGTAGTTTCTTGAACAAGGTTTTCAATATTGTCAGAGAAAGACTCAACAATACTATAGAGTTCCCATTCTCTATAGAGAGATTTCTAAAGTTCATCAGTGAGATGAGCATATTTTTCTTCAAGAGATCTAATTTTAGATACTTGAACATCAATAATCTCAGCATATATTTTTTAAAGTTCTGGTGAGTTCCATTTCAGATTTTGACATAGTGAAAATTATCGTTCTAGAGGGAATGTTACCAGAATCTGATAGCAAAAGTTGTTTACCTCAGAATTCGGAAGAATCAACTAAGGATTTATTCTTTGAGGTAAGCCCAAGACATTTAGCATAGTCAAAAACTTTGGAAGACATTTCTACGTGCGAAATTGCGATATAATCTTCTGTCCGCAGAAATTAGATTGCTACAAACACAAACTTACGAGGTCTTAAACGTGTTTGTCTGCTCTGCTACCAATTGAAAATGCGGATGTCTAACAACCACACCCAATATTTCGTTTAGGAAATCTGTATGGACTAACTCCAATATAATTCCATGAGAATCAACTAGACAGTCAGACTCAATCAAGGAAAATATATCCAAGAGTTATATCTCAGTTTCTCAATGTAATCAGCAAATCGAACAGATAGAATCTGTGAGCCTCATTATTATGAGAAACAACTTGAACGGTATCAAAGACCAATGTTCAAGTGTCAATCAATTTCAATCAACAACCAAAGGTTGGATTTACCAATTGATTGAACTACGTACAACCAGTGTTATTTCAATTATATAAACAAATATAATGCGGAAAAGAAATAACACAGACACCGGAATTTTTGTTAACGAGGAAACCGCAAGTGCAGAAAAACCCCCGGGACCAAGTACAGTTTTGAACACCACACTGTATTAAGCCACTGCAGACTCTAGCCTACTACAAGTTAACTTCGGACTGGAATGTAGTTGATCCCTAACCAGTGCCATACTGATTAAGGTACAGTCGCGTTCCTTACGCCTCTGAATCCCAGCAGGACTCTACGCTCTTGATTCCCTTATCAGATCTCACCCACAACTAAGAGTTGCTACGACCCAAAGTCGAAGACTTGATAAACAAATAAGTCTCCCATAGAAAAGTCTATTGTGATAGATAAATGTATCTCCCACAGAAATACTTATGAAGTTTTTGTTCCGTCTTTTGATAAATCAAGGTGAATAGGAACCAATTGATAATCCGGTCTTATATTCCCGAAGAACAACCTAGAAATATCAATCACCTCACAATAACTTAACTATATGGTAGTAGAACAAGTTATTGTGGAATCACAAAGAATGAGACGAAGAGCTTTGTGATTACTTTTTATATCTTACCTATCGGAGATAAATCTCGAGCAAATCTTAGAGAAGACATTACTCAATACGATACAACAAGTAAGATCATAACACACAACTACAGAGAAAATAGCTGAGTCAAGCTTCATAATCCCAATGAAGTCTTCCAGTCGTTAACTTATAATGGTTTTTGAAAAAATCTAAGTTAAAGGAGAATTGACTCTAGTCGCAATTAGTATCACACAAGAGGTTTGGGGATTAGGTTTCCCAGTTGCTAGAGTTCTCCCTTATATAGTCTTTAAATCAGGGTTTGATAACTTTGGAACAAAGCAATCGATATTCACCGTTAGATGAAAACCTTATTTAAGATTCAAGCTAATATGTTTCCACCGTTAGATGGTCTTAGATTGTTACACACAAATGAAATATACCTTCATTTAGATATTAGTAACCGTACCTAAACGTGTATATTGATTTGGCTCAATAACAGTTAACCGAAGTTAGCCATATGAACATTTTTCTTAACCATGTTCATCTTAACACTTCTAGATCAAATTATAACCAAATGAATCTAGTTGTGTTACTCATAGATTTGTTCAATTGTTTATATTCTCATAGAAGTATACAAGACACAATTGAAGTAAAATCGGATTGCTTCAAAAGAATCAGTTCATGAATATTTTAGCCACGGTTTGCAAAGATTGCATTCCTTATTATATAAATGTATTTGTTCATGAGTATGAAATCATACTTTGCCGATTTTATAACTTGAACCACTTAAGTTTGCAAATGGGTACGCAAACTTAAGTTCCGGACATTGGCCTTAAACCAACAGTTTTCAAACGGGTACGCAAATTTTGGCTTCGGACCGAACTCAGTTGAAACCGTTTGCGAACAGGTACGCAAACTTGGTTCTTGGACTTCAACAATTAAATCAGTTTGCGAACGGGTATGCAAACTTAAGTATCCTAATTAAACAGTTCAATCAGTTTGCGGACGGGTATGTAAACTTAACTTCCGGTCTTGAATTTTATTAAACCAGTTCGCACACTTAGTACACAAACCGTAATGTATCTAGACATGGGTTAATTGTTCTAAACTCCCATTTTAATCATTGAAACATTCTTAGAAGACAATAGCTGTCTCACCCAAACTATTAGCTTATAAGCAATTTTCAAGTGATCGAATGATCAATGTGAAACATTCCGAGTCTACATCAAATAAATGTCTCATACAAATCAAGTAAGATGTTACAAGGCGATTTTCACATGATCATCTTTTGACTTTCGTCAAGAATAATGATGAACGTAGTTAAAGCAAAAAGCTTTCCAACATATTTTCGAGAAAGATATAAGCGAGTTAAATTCAGCTCGAAATATCAAATGTGTATAATGTAAAGTCTACATAGTTATACGACTTAGTCTCAATAGGAGATAAAACAGAATAGACCTCAGAGTGATAGATGAGTTTAAGTCTCCACATACCTTTTATTGATGAGGTTTCTCCAAGCTCCCCTTAGTAGATCTTCGTCTTCAATTGATGAACGCCGTGAAGTCTAAAGCTCAATTACACATTTTATCCTAATCGATATATATCTATATGTAGACTAGAAGTCAAGACTTATAGTTCTGACTACTAAACTTGACAAACAAGCTTGAGATAAAAACGCTTGCGAGTTCGACCTATTAGTGCTCTAACAGTGACTATCTAACCTTTAGGCAAAGGAACCAGTGCTTTGATAAAAGTATATTTTCCTATAAATGTCATACGAATCCTTTTCACAATCGTAATGATTATAAAAAGGATAACTTCGCAAAGACGAAGATAAGATCCGATGCTCCCAATTGGAGAAAGAATAACTTGCAAAAGAATAGTCAACCCAATTCTCTTCCTAGAAATCTAGAAGAGAGTAATGGGAAGAAGGTTCATATTGTTCCTAAACACATTCAGAAGTGGGCACCAAAGAAAGCCAATGATGCTTTGAGTGTGAAAAGGAATGATCTCCCAGAAAATTCCATGACTATGGAGAAGGCAGTATCCATAATATTGGAAGTTAAAGAGTTCTTTGGAAATATGGATTTGGATATGAAAGGTTCTAAAGCAATATGTTTCATGATAATCCAAAAGTGAAACACAAAAATAGGTGGAAGAAGAAACGAAGTAACCCAAATACTATAGATTGTGAAAAATCGATAGTTGCGGAAAATTCGGTTTGTGTCACATGTGGTGAGCAATATATTGTTCACCTCAACACAACTTGATTGTGTTGGAAGTGCATCCTCACCAAGAAATGCATTTCTATGTATACGTGTAATATGCCTCTCTTTTAAATCCCTAAACTAAAGTTGAAAAAATAGGATTTATACACGGTTTGGTTTAGAGAGGGTATATCCGTTAGTAAAATTTAGTATTTTATTTAGCCATACCCAGGTGGTTAGGTGGAAAATTAGGTTTTTGAACTTTTCCTTTTAGTCCTTATCGTGAGAGGAAGAGATAATATAAGAAAAATATTAGCCAAGGGAAACATGAAGAGAAGTAGGCCGCAATAACATATCAAACTATTAATTAGCTAGGTTTGGGGAAAAGATTTGATAAGTAGCGATCGATTGGTAAGGATTTGATTTAGCTTTGATCATTTTTCTTTGTGATGATTTTGGCTTATACTTGCGGTTTTATATCCTCATCTTTTTATTGTTGTATAATCCTTTAGGACTTGTTCATTGAGGGAAGTTCTTCCTAACGGATTAATCAAGTTGCTTGCGGATAGTTGAGGTTTTATTCGATTTCTTAGCTACAGATAGATGTATAAGTGACAAATTAATATCTTGTAAACTCTATTCATGCCTGAATTTATCTTCTATCAATTGCTTGTGGTATGATCGATCTGCTATTATTTGTCTGTTATCCGTGTGACTCCATTGTTTTCAATTAGGATTATTTTGGTATACAACGTGGACCAGGGTAGTATGAATTAGCTAGATACTTGCTGGTAAATTTTCATGGCTTAGAACATGATAGTTTTTATTGGTTTAACCTTTTAAATCTAGGAATTAGCTTATACCGTTGCGACACAGTTGAATGGAAGGCCTGATGGGTTATACATGATTCTATTAGTAGAAAATTGGTTGAAATGTCATGGAAATAATGGTCGAAATGTTCAGATTCTTTGGTGAATATAATTAATCAAGTACAGAGCCTAGATATCCATGATGTTAATTCCAAGTTCTTAGATTTAATGGCATCTTCTGTGTGCACTAGTGGAGATTGTTGACTTTTAGACCACTTAGTGGTTAGATATGAATCTTACCTGTTAGTGGAGGTTTTCATGTATTAATTTGTTAGACACAGTAATATGATATTGATAGTAGATTTTTTATACGTCTCTTGAGTGTCTGATTGCAAATGAAGAATGTTGTGCTTAACGGTTACCTAGTAGATTTTCTTTGGAGTGCCAGAATGTTGGGAACTCAACTTGATCGCAGTAGTGACAGGTTGGATGGCCTGTGAAAGTGAGGGGTACGTAAGTAGCGATTATAGCTTTGTGGTAAGACCCTTGATTAGGTGGCTTTGCGTAAGTTACTAGAGACAGTGAGCTAAGCTCGTTTCCAAAAAATGAGATGGGAAATGCGGAAGCGTATGCGTTCCTAATTAGTACAGTAATATGTATACTAATTATATCCATATAAACATGTATAATACGGGTGTTAGACTTTGCAGATATGTCCTGGACGCAGTTAATGTGATTGCGGATAGGTTCCAGTGTCGCATTGTGGTATAGATTTAACTGAAATAAGTTTTTTGTATTATATGATCATCTGATGGGACTTTAGATTGTTTAGGCAGTGATCGTTCTACTTTTTATTAATGTGAATTTTTATTTTGTTGTAACACTCTGGTTTGCGATATATTTGCATCTCATTTTTATATGTCTCTGTGACTCGGAGGTTGAGTGAACTTGCTTGGAGTTTAACTCACGTTGATTATTTTTCAGGTGTTGTTAGGGACCCTGAAGGAGTTTGATTGATTCCAGTTTCGGTGGATATCTGAAGATATCTAACTGAGGGTGGACATCTACACTTCTTCTATCGTTGAATTTTTTTTTTTGCGTAAGTAGTTGTGAGGCCTTGGGGATAATTGAATTTGGGTAGTTTCTATCTTTTTCGTCGAATCAACATTTTACTTATTTGTTGATCATTTAGGAATTTTCAAGTACATCGTATCTATTTTTTTTAGACTTCTTTATTTTTAGAAATAATAAAATTCCCTTCTGCATATTTAATTGTAATGGAACTTGTTCCTAGTTTTCTGTGGTTATGTACCTAAATGCAGGAAATTAACCGCATACTTTCTATTTAATCATCGGCCGGGGTTATGTGGAAAGTATGGTTGTTACAGTTGGTATCAGGAGCTTAGGTTATAGTAACTCTAGGACTCGGGGGGAGTGAGCCTAGGACGTTTCGTTATGTATATCCATGGTTTGGATATGCTTTATAATTATTAGTATTTTTTTATTTCTTTTCTAAGATTATCATCGACTTATATAGGCGTGGTACTAGGAGACCTAATGATACTGGAAGAGGTGGTACCAGAAACGGTGGTCCTATTGATGGAGACGAACCACAATTAGGAGATCAGACTGTGAATGTGAATATGGCGCAATTGACCCAGTTAATAGCTCAAGCAGTTGTCGCTGCAATGAATCAAAATGTTGGACAAGTCAACAATCATCAGAACCAAGGACCGCCTGCTGAAACTGAGGAAGATAGGTATAGAAAGGTTCAGTTTCAGTTCAAGAAGTTGAACCCGAAAGAGTTTTCTGGAAAGTCTGATAACCCAATGATAGCCCATGAATGGAAGGATGATATGGTCAAGATTTTTAGGGTCATAGGACCTTCTTGCACAGAATTCTTTAAGCAGAGATTAGCTACCTTTCAACTAACTGGAGATGCTCATACATGGTGGACTTCAGCTTCACGTGGCTTGCATCATGCCATCGTGACATAGACAGACTTCATTCGTATGTTCGATGACAAGTATTTCCCTCAGAGTGTTCGAAATGATAAGGAGAGAGAGTTTATTTCTTTTCAGCAAGATAACTTATCTGTTATGGAGTATGATATTGAATACTCAAGATTGTCGATGTTTGTACCCCACCTAGTAGATACTGAAGAGAAAAATAATCGTCGGGTTGTATATGGTTTGAAAGCCGTGTATCAGAGGCATATTGTTGGAAATCCAATGATTGACACTTATGTTAGGGCTGTTGAATGTGCCATGGAGCTTGAGCAAGATTTTTTGGCTCATAAGAGGGATGAAGAGTACCTGAAGAAGGAGAGTAAGGTTGACCGTGCATCAAAAGCTTCGTCGAGTCAACATGGCGGTGGTAAGAACCAGCAGAACCATAATGTCAGTCAATAAGGTGGTCGTCCAGGGAAGAAAAGAAAGGGGCATTTGAATCAAGGGAATCGTGGTCAGAAGGATGGCGGCAACGAAAGAGCAGTAGTGTCAGCTGAAGGTGAGGTTGTTGGCGCTAAACCAATTAATTTCTACGGGTTTTGTTATAACTATCGTGAAAGGGGGCATAAGGCATCAGAATGTACCAAAGAAAAAGTTCAGACAACAGATATACGTGAGCAACCAAACACTGGGGTTGCAAACTGTAATGTGCATCTTCGTGGCCAGGGTCAACTCTTTGCTGTGCAACCTCCTGAGACGGAGAATGCTACTTTAGGAGGTACTTTCTTTATTTTAGGAGAGACTGTTAGTATTTTATTTGATACCGGAGCTACTCATTCTTTCATTTTTGCTAAGTTAGTTCACGTGGTAAATATTTCTATGAAAGTGTGTGATTTTCCTTCATGTGTTGCCACTCATACGAGTAGTATGGTAGAGTTGAGTAACAAGGTTGATGCTTGTCCTATTATGATTGGATATGTTGAGCATTTGGCGGATCTTTATGTGTTAGAGATGGTTCCTTACGATGTATTATTAGGAATGGGATGGTTATCTTCTAATTTTGTGCAATTGGATTATGCTGACAAGACAATCACTTCTGCAAAGACGTGTCAATCTAAGGTAGTAGTGCAGACTACATCTCGAAGTATGTTTGTAGAAGCTTTCCTTAGCCATATTGAGGGTGAAGTAGTAGATAATGAGTCTCTATAGATTGCGAGTATACTAGTTGTGTCTGATTTTACGGATTTGTTCCCAGAGGTTTCTGGATTACCTCCAAATAGGCAAGTGGAGTTCTGCATCGAACTTCAACCAGTTACGACACCAATTGCTCGTGCTCCTTACAGAATGGCTCCAAAGGAAATGCAGGAGTTGAAGTCTCATATTGACCAGCTTTTAAGTCAAGGACTTATTCGACGTAGTTCTTCACCATGGGGTGCTCCTGTTTTATTTGTGAAAAAGAAAGATGGTTCTTTACGATTGTGTATTGACTACCATGAACTGAACAAGGTCACGATAAGAAACAAGTATCCTTTACCTAGGATTAATGATCTATTTGACCAGTTGAAAGGGGCTATATGGTTTTCGAATATCGATTTGCGATCAGGCTATCATCAGCTTCTTGTTAGAGAGCAAGATATTTCTAAGACTACATTCCTGACTTGTTATGGTTCTTATGAGTTTCTGGTGATACCTTTTGGTCTTACGAATGCACCAACGGTTTTTATGGACTTGATGAATCGAGTATTTAGAGATTTTCTTGATCGGTTTGTTATTATTTTTATTGATGATATTCTTGTGTACTCTAAGACTCGGTAACAACACGTGGAACACTTACGCTTAGTGTTGCAGACTTTGAGAGAGCATCAGTTGTTTGCAAAGTTCTCGAAATGCGAATTTTGGCGACAATCAGTTAAGTTTTTGGGCATGTGATATCTGAATCCGGAGTTTCTGTAGACCCTTCCAAGATTGAGGAAGTGTTGAGTTGGAAACAACCTACAACGGTTTCAGAAGTTCGAATTTTTCTTGGTTTAGCTGGATATTATCGCCGTTTCATTAAGGATTTTTCTCGAATTTCGGGAGCACTTACTAAGCTAACTAAGAAAGGAGTATTGTTTGTTTAGGATTCTAAGTGTGAAGACGCTTTTCAGGAGCTTAAGACTAGGCTTACTTCGGCACCAGTTTTGTCCTCACCCGAAGAAGGAAAGGAGCTAGTGGTTTACACAGATGCCTCACTTCTAGGATTGGGATGTGTTTTGATGCGGGAAGGTAAGGTTATTGCTTATGCATATAGGAAATTGTATGTTCATGAAAAGAATTATCCAACCCATGATTTGGAGTTGGCAGCGATAGTTTTTGCTCTGAAGTTCTGGCATCATTACTTGTATGGAGAGAGATTTGAGCTTTTCACTGATCATAAGAGTCTCAAGTATCTGTTTTCCTAAAAGGATTTGAATATGAAACAAATTCGATGGATGAAGCTCATCAATGATTACACTTTAGGCTTACAATATCACCCTGGTAAGTCGAATGTCGTAGCTGATGCCTTGAGTCAGAAACCAAGGGGTTTGTTATCTTTCATGATTGTGGAAGAGTGGAAGATGTTGGAGACGGTTGCCGAGTTTGACTTAGACATAAATAATTCTTCTACTTCGCAAGCATTTTTGAGTAATCTTGTGGTACAACCTGCACTTATTAGACGTATCATCCAGGCACAATCCAAGGGTGATTGGTGTGCGAATCTACTTGGAGCTGGAGACTTAAGTGAAGATTTTGAGGTAGGGATGGATGGTGGGCTTCAACTTAGAGGTCGTTTATGTGTACCCTTGGATGTCCAATTGAGGCGTGAGGTGTTAGATGGAGCTCAACGTAGTCGCTACACTATTCATCCCGGATCTACAAAAATGTATAAAGATTTGCGTAGACAGTTTTGGGGGAAAAGGATGAAGCGAGAGGTTGCAGAATACGTTTCTAAATGCCGAACTTGTCAGAAAGTTAAGATTGAACACCAAAGGTGAGCCGGAGAATTAAAACCACTCCCAATACCAGAAAGGAAATGGGAAAATATTTCCATGGATTTTATAGTTGGACTACCGAGATCAAAGAGAGGACATGACTCTATTTGGGTAATAGTGGATCGGTTGACTAAGTCGGCACACTTCTTACCAGTACATACTACCTACAGTGTAGATATATTATGCAAGCTCTATGTAGAGAATATTGTGGTATTGCATGGAGTGCCAGTCTCAATTGTTTCTGATAGGGGGGCTCAATTCACTTCTAAATTTGGAGGGAGGGGATTTCAGGTTCAAAGTTGAATCTGAGTACTTCATTTCATCCTCAGACTGATGGTTAGACAGAGAGAGTTAATCAAATATTGGAGGATATGCTTCGAGCGTGTGTGCTAGATTTCCAAGGAAACTGGGATGCATACTTACTGTGGGCAGAATTTGCCTACAATAATAGTTATCGGTCGAGCATCAGTATGGCTCCTTTTTAAGCTCTTTATGGAAGACCTTGTCGTTCACCTGCGTGTTGGGTAGAAGTAGGTGATAAGAGATTTTTGGGACCCGATTTAGTTCAGCTAACTACGAAGAAGATCCTAGTGGTTAAGGATTGTCTTCATAAAGCTCAGAGTAGGCAGAAAAGTTATGCAGATAGAAAGCGTCGACCATTACCTCTTGAAGTTGGGGATGAAGTGTTACTAAAGGTGTCTCCTATGATAGGAGTACTGATGAGGTTTGGAAAGAAAGGGAAATTGGCTCTGAAGTTTATATGACCTTTCCCTATAACAAGAAGATTGGAAATGTGGCATACTAGCTGGAATTACCACTGCAGATTTCTGGAGTGCATAATGTATTTCATGTTTCTATGCTACGTAGACACTTAAGAGACGAAGAGAGAGCTCAACAAGAAGACCTTAGTGAGTTGGTTGTCAAACCGGACGCCACCTACAATGATAAGCATATCCGTATTGTAGATCGACAAGTAAGACAACTACGATCCCGCGAAATACCATTTGTGAAGGTGCACTGGAATCCTCAGAAAGAGCGAGAAGCTTCTTGGGAACGTGAAGATATTGTTCTCCGTTATCATCCGAATCTCTTCAATAACGAGGTAATTTGATTCCGGGGACGAAATCCTTTTTCTATTGGGGTAGACTGTAATATGCCTCTCTTTTAAATACTTAAACTAAAGTTGAAAAAATAGGATTTATACACGGTTTGGTTTAGAGAGGGTATATCCCTTAATAAAATTTAGTATTTTATTTAGCCATACCCAAGTGGTTAGGTGGAAAATTAGGTTTTTGACCTTTTCTTTTTAGGCCTTATCGTAAGAGGAAGAGAAAATGTTTAAGAAAAATATTATCCAAGGGAAACATGAAGAGAAGTAGGCGGAAGTAACATATCAAACTATTAATTAGCTAGGTTTGGGGGGAAAGATTTGATAAGTAGCGATCGATTGGTAAGGATTTGATTTAGCTTAGCTCATTTTTCTTTGTGATGAGTTTGGATTATACTTGCGGTTTTATATCCTCATCTGTTTATTGTCGTATAATCCTTTAGGGCTTGTTCATTGAGGGAAGTTCTTCCTAACAGATGAATCAAGTTGCTTGCGGATAGTTGAGGCAAGTTTTATTCGATTTCTTAGTTGCGGATAGATGTAGAAGTGACAAATTAATATCTCGTAAACTCTATTCATGCCTGAATTTATCTTCTATCAATTTCTTGTGGTATGATCGATCTGCTATCTTTTGTCTGTTATCCGTGTGACTCCATTGTTTTCAATTAGCATTATTTTGGTATACAACATGGACCAGGGTAGTATGACTTAGCTAGATACTTGCTAGTAAATTTTCATGGCTTAGAACATGATAATTTTCATTGGTTTAACCTTTTAAATCTAGGAATTAGCTTATACCGTTGCGACACAGTTGAATGGAAGGCCTGATGGGTTATACGTGATTCTATCAGTAGAAAAGTGGTTGAAATGTCAGGGAAATAATGGTTGAAATGTTCAGATTCTTTGGTGAATACAATTAATCAAGTACAGAGCCTAGATATCCATGATGTTAACTCCAAGTTCTTAGATTTAATGGCATCTTCTGTGTGCACTAGTGGAGATTGTTGACTTTTAGACCACTTAGTGGTTAGATATTAATCTTACCTGTTAGTGGAGATTTTCATGTATTAATTTGTTAGACACGGTAATATGATATTGATAGTATAGTTTTTATACGTCTCTTGAGTGTCTGATTGCAAATGAAGGGTGTTGTGCTTAACGGTTACCTAGTAGATTTTCTTTGGAGTGCCAGAATGTTGGGAACTCAAATTGATCACAGTAGTGACAGGTTGGATGCCCTGTGAAAGTGAGGGTACGTAAGTAGCGATTATAGCTTTGTGGTGAGACCCTTGATCAAGTGGCTTTGCGTAAGTTACTAGGGACAGTGAGCTAAGCTCGTTTCCCAAAAATGAGATGGGAAATGCGGAAGTGGATGCGTTCCTAATTAGTAAAGTAATATGTGTACTAAGTATATCCATATAAACATGTATAATATGGGTGTTAGACGTTGCGGATATGTCCCGGACGCAGTTAATGTGATTGCGGATAGGTTCCGGTGTCGCATTGTGGTATAGGTTTAACTGAAATAAGTTCTTTGTATTATATGATCATCTAATGAGACTTTAGATTATTTAGGCAGTGACCGTTCTACTTGTTATTAATGTGAATTTTTATTTTGTTGTAACACTCTGGTTTGCGATATATTTGCATCTCATTTTTATATGTCTATGTGACGCGGAGGTTGAGTGAACTTGCTTGGAGTTTAACTCCCGTTGATTAAATTTCAGGTGTTGTTAGGGACCCTGAAGGAGTTTGATTGATTCCATTTTCGGTGGATATTCTGAAGATATTTAACTGAGGGTGGACATATACACTTCTTCTATCGTTCTTTTTTTTTTTTTTGTCGTACGTAGTTGTGAGGCCGTGGGGATAATTGAATTTGGATAGTTTCTATCTTTTTCATCGAATCAACATTTTACTTATTTGTTGATCATTTAGGAATTTTCAAGTACATCTTCTATTTTTTTAGACTTCTTTATTCTTAAATATAAAATTCCCTTATGCGTATACAATTGTAATGGAACTGTGTTCCTAGTTTTCTGTGGTTATGTACCTAAATGCAGGAAATTAACAACATACTTTTTATTTAATCATCGGTTGGGGTTATGTGGAAAGTAGGGTTGTTACAATACGGTGAGGGAAGCACGAGATTTGGGGTGCACATATTGTGTTAGGTATGATTTTGAATCTTTGGTAAGGCTGTAGAGTTCGATTGGATTCTTCTAAAAAGTTATGTCTCTAAACTTGAGCAAGATTTATGATTTTATTATTTGCTTAAAGTGCTTATCATTATCCATGTACCTTGTGTATCATTCATGTCTACCTAACTTGATTTGTGTTTAAGGTTCTTAAATGTTTAGGTTCGAAAATAGTAGTTCGGGATGTTTGGCCTTCATGGTACACATACCAGGTATGCATACCATCATTTAAAATTAAAATTCAGGGATTTCAGTTGGCATACTGGTTTGAAAACAGCTCCAGATCACGAAATCCCATTTGCAAACCGGTTTGTAAACTTTTACTGTCTTCGGTATTCGATAAAAAGCTTGTTTTGGCCGTAACTTCTTCGTCCGAACTCGGAATGACATCATTTTTTGCATTACTTTCCTCTTTGAATTCTATTCAAAAAGGTGATGAGAACTCCTGGATTTGGATGAGTTAAGATTGGTCCTTGTCTCGTTTCTTGTCTTTGAATGTTTTGCTCCGTTTTGTCGCACTTGTACCACTTCTCTTGGAATTGAGCACTTGGATTCTTGGAGTAAGTTCTAAGCGCATTTGTAGATTTTGTAAGAATGTTGTTGGTGAATCACAAAGAAGAAAGTTCAAGAACGGGCAGTCGTACGCATTACTCGGATTCTTGAATGTTCACAATCCTCTCATGTGAACTACGGTGCATGGTTGTTAATGACTTTGTGTTTTCTTTGTTTTCTTCAGGGAAAATAAAGATTGATTCTACCTTCTAATGGAAAATCATCTTCTATGTTATTTACGAGTTTGTTTGTCCCTTCGTTTTGTTGTTTAGGAAACTGAAAAAGTGGGGGTATAACAACCAGGCCCAATATTTTGCTTAGCAATCTATATGGACAAACTCCAATATACTTTCTAGAGAATCAACTAGACAGTCAGACTCAATCTAGATAAAAATTATATCAAAGAGTTTATATCTCAATCTCTCGATTTGATATATACTGAAGCAAATAGAAATCTGCGAGTCTTTATCAAATACTAGAGAGATAACTTGGATGGTACCAAAGACCAATATCCAAGAGTCAATCAATTTAAATGAACAACCAAAAGGTCGGATATTCTAATTGATTGAACAACGCACAACCTGTGATATGTCAATTATATAACAAAATATAATGCGGAAAAGAAATAACATAGACACCAGAATTTTGTTAACGAGGAAACCGCAAATGCAGAAAAATCCCGGGACCTAGTCCAGATTGAACACACACTGTATTAAGCCGCTACAGACACTAGCCTACTCCAAATTAACTTCGGCCTGGACTGTAGTTGAACCCCAATCAATCTCACACTGATCCAAGGTACAAATAAATGTCTCATACAAATCAAGTAAGATGTTACAAGGCGATTTTCACATGATCATCTTTTGACTTTCGTCAAGAATAATGATGAACGTAGTTAAAGCAAAAAGCTTTCCAACATATATTTCGAGAAAGATATAAGCGAGTTAAATTCAGCTCGCAATATCAAATGTGTATAATGTAAAGTCTACATAGTTATACGACTTAGTCTCAATAGGAGATAAAACAGAATAGACCTCAGAGTGATAGATGAGTTTAAGTCTCCACATACCTTTTATTGATGAGGTTTCTCCAAGCTCCCCTTAGTAGATCTTCGTCTTCAATTGATGAACGCCGTGAAGTCTAAAGCTCAATTACACATTTTATCCTAATCGATATATATCTATATGTAGACTAGAAGTCAAGACTTATAGTTCTGACTACTAAACTTGACAAACAAGCTTGAGATAAAAACGCTTGCGAGTTCGACCTAGCAGTGCTCTAACAGTGACTATCTAACCTTTAGGCAAAGGAACCAGTGCTTTGATAAAAGTATATTTTCCTATAAATGTCATACGAATCCTTTTCACAATCGTAATGATTATAAAAAGGATAACTTCGCAAAGACGAAGATAAGATCCGATGCTCCCAATTGGAGAAAGACTAACTTGCAAAAGAATAGTCAACCCAATTCTCTTCCTAGAAATCTAGAAGAGAGTAATGGGAAGAAGGTTCATATTGTTCCTAAACACATTCAGAAGTGGGCACCAAAGAAAGCCAATGATGCTTTGAGTGTGAAAAGGAATGATCTCCCAGAAAATTCCATGACTATGGAGAAGGCAGTATCCATAATATTGGAAGTTAAAGAGTTCTTTGGAAATATGGATTTGGATATGAAAGGTTCTAAAGCAATATGTTTCATGATAATCCAAAAGTGAAACACAAAAATAGGTGGAAGAAGAAACGAAGTAACCCAAATACTATAGATTGTGAAAAATCGATAGTTGCGGAAAATTCGGTTTGTGTCACATGTGGTGAGCAAGATATTGTTCACCTAAACACAACTTGATTGTGTTGGAAGTGCATCATCACCAAGAAATGCATTTCTATGTATACGTGTAATATGCCTCTCTTTTAAATCCCTAAACTAAAGTTGAAAAAATAGGATTTATACACGGTTTGGTTTAGAGAGGGTATATCCGTTAGTAAAATTTAGTATTTTATTTAGCCATACCCAGGTGGTTAGGTGGAAAATTAGGTTTTTGAACTTTTCCTTTTAGTCCTTATCGTGAGAGGAAGAGATAATATAAGAAAATATTAGCCAAGGGAAACATGAAGAGAAGTAGGCCGCAATAACATATCAAACTATTAATTAGCTAGGTTTGGGGAAAAGATTTGACAAGTAGCGATCGATTGGTAAGGATTTGATTTAGCTTTGATCATTTTTCTTTGTGATGATTTTGGCTTATACTTGCGGTTTTATATCCTCATCTGTTTATTGTTGTATAATCCTTTAGGGCTTGTTCATTGAGGGAAGTTCTTCCTAACGGATTAATCAAGTTGCTTGCGGATAGTTGAGGCAAGTTTTATTCGATTTATTAGCTACAGATAGATGTATAAGTGACAAATTAATATCTTGTAAACTCTATTCATGCCTGAATTTATCTTCTATCAATTGCTTGTGGTATGATCGATCTGCTATTATTTGTCTGTTATCCGTGTGACTCCATTGTTTTCAATTAGGATTATTTTGGTATACAACGTGGACCAGGGTAGTATGAATTAGCTAGATACTTGCTGGTAAATTTTCATGGCTTAGAACATGATAGTTTTTATTGGTTTAACCTTTTAAATCTAGGAATTAGCTTATACCGTTGCGACACAGTTGAATGGAAGGCCTGATGGGTTATACATGATTCTATCAGTAGAAAATTGGTTGAAATGTCATGGAAATAATGGTCGAAATGTTCAGATTCTTTGGTGAATATAATTAATCAAGTACAGAGCCATATCCATGATGTTAATTCCAAGTTCTTAGATTTAATGGCATCTTCTGTGTGCACTAGTGGAGATTGTTGACTTTTAGACACTTAGTGGTTAGATATGAATCTTACCTGTTAGTGGAGGTTTTCATGTATTAATTTGTTAGACACAGTAATATGATATTGATAGTAGATTTTTTATACGTCTCTTGAGTGTCTGATTGCAAATGAGAATGTTGTGCTTAACGGTTACCTAGTAGATTTTCTTTGGAGTGCCAGAATGTTGGGAACTCAACTTGATCGCATTAGTGACAGGTTGGATGGCCTGTGAAAGTGAGGGGTACGTAAGTAGCGATTATAGCTTTGTGGTAAGACCCTTGATTAGGTGGCTTTGCGTAAGTTACTAGAGACAGTGAGCTAAGCTCGTTTCCAAAAAATGAGATGGGAAATGCGGAAGCGTATGCGTTCCTAATTAGTACAGTAATATGTATACTAATATATATCCATATAAACATGTATAATACGGGTGTTAGACTTTGCATATATGTCCTGGACGCAGTTAATGTGATTGCGGATAGGTTCCAGTGTCGCATTGTGGTATAAATTTAACTGAAATAAGTTTTTTGTATTATATGATCATCTGATGGGACTTTAGATTGTTTAGGCAGTGATCGTTCTACTTTTTATTAATGTGAATTTTTATTTTGTTGTAACACTCTGGTTTGCGATATATTTGCATCTCATTTTTATATGTCTCTGTGACTCGGAGGTTGAGTGAACTTGCTTGGAGTTTAACTCACGTTGATTATTTTTCAGGTGTTGTTAGGGACCCTGAAGGAGTTTGATTGATTCCAGTTTCGGTGGATATCTGAAGATATCTAACTGAGGGTGGACATCTACACTTCTTCTATCGTTGAATTTTTTTTTTGCGTAAGTAGTTGTGAGGCCTTGGGGATAATTGAATTTGGGTAGTTTCTATCTTTTTCGTCGAATCAACATTTTACTTATTTGTTGATCATTTAGGAATTTTCAAGTACATCGTATCTTTTTTTTTAGACTTCTTTATTTTTAGAAATAATAAATTCCCTTCTGCATATTTAATTGTAATGGAACTTGTTCCTAGTTTTCTGTGGTTATGTACCTAAATGCAGGAAATTAACCGCATACTTTCTATTTAATCATCGGCCGGGGTTATGTGGAAAGTATGGTTGTTACAGTTGGTATCAGGAGCTTAGGTTATAGTAACTCTAGGACTCGGGGGGAGTGAGCCTAGGACGTTTCGTTATGTATATCCATGGTTTGGATATGCTTTATAATTATTAGTATTTTTTTATTTCTTTTCTAAGATTATCATCGACTTATATAGGCGTGGTACTAGGAGACCTAATGATACTGGAAGAGGTGGTACCAGAAACGGTGGTCCTATTGATGGAGACGAACCACAATTAGGAGATCAGACTGTGAATGTGAATATGGCGCAATTGACCCAGTTAATAGCTCAAGCAGTTGTCGCTGCAATGAATCAAAATGTTGGACAAGTCAACAATCATCAGAACCAAGGACCGCCTGCTGAAACTGAGGAAGATAGGTATAGAAAGGTTCAGTTTCAGTTCAAGAAGTTGAACCCGAAAGAGTTTTCTGGAAAGTCTGATAACCCAATGATAGCCCATGAATGGAAGGATGATATGGTCAAGATTTTTAGGGTCATAGGACCTTCTTGCACAGAATTCTTTAAGCAGAGATTAGCTACGTTTCAACTAACTGGAGATGCTCATACATGGTGGACTTCAGCTTCACGTGGCTTGCATCATGCCATCGTGACATAGACAGACTTCATTAGTATGTTCGATGACAAGTATTTCCCTCAGAGTGTTCGAAATGATAAGGAGAGAGTTTATTTCTTTTCAGCAAGATAACTTATCTGTTATGGAGTATGATATTGAATACTCAAGATTGTCGATGTTTGTACCCCACCTAGTAGATACTGAAGAGAAAAATAATCGTCGGGTTGTATATGGTTTGAAAGCCGTGTATCAGAGGCATATTGTTGGAAATCCAATGATTGACACTTATGTTAGGGTGTTGAATGTGCCATGGAGCTTGAGCAAGATTTTTTGGCTCATAAGAGGGATGAAGAGTACCTGAAGAAGGAGAGTAAGGTTGACCGTGCATCAAAAGCTTCGTCGAGTCAACATGGCGGTGGTAAGAACCAGCAGAACCATAATGTCAGTCAATAAGGTGGTCGTCCAGGGAAGAAAAGAAAGGGGCATTTGAATCAAGGGAATCGTGGTCAGAAGGATGGCGGCAACGAAAGAGCAGTAGTGTCAGCTGAAGGTGAGGTTGTTGGCGCTAAACCAATTAATTTCTACGGGTTTTGTTATAACTATCGTGAAAGGGGGCATAAGGCATCAGAATGTACCAAAGAAAAAGTTCAGACAACAGATATACGTGAGCAACCAAACACTGGGGTTGCAAACTGTAATGTGCATCTTCGTGGCCAGGGTCAACTCTTTGCTGTGCAACCTCCTGAGACGGAGAATGCTACTTTAGGAGGTACTTTCTTTATTTTAGGAGAGACTGTTAGTATTTTATTTGATACCGGAGCTACTCATTCTTTCATTTTTGCTAAGTTAGTTCGCGTGGTAAATCTTTCTATGAAAGTGTGTGATTTTCCTTCATGTGTTGCCACTCATACGAGTAGTATGGTAGAGTTGAGTAACAAGGTTGATGCTTGTCCTATTATGATTGGATATGTTGAGCATTTGGCGGATCTTTATGTGTTAGAGATGGTTCCTTACGATGTATTATTAGGAATGGGATGGTTATCTTCTAATTTTGTGCAATTGGATTATGCTGACAAGACAATCACTTCTGCAAAGACGTGTCAATCTAAGGTAGTAGTGCAGACTACATCTCGAAGTATGTTTGTAGAAGCTTTCCTTAGCCATATTGAGGGTGAAGTAGTAGATAATGAGTCTCTATAGATTGCGAGTATACTAGTTGTGTCTGATTTTACGGATTTGTTCCCAGAGGTTTCTGGATTACCTCCAAATAGGCAAGTGGAGTTCTGCATCGAACTTCAACCAGTTACGACACCAATTGCTCGTGCTCCTTACAGAATGGCTCCAAAGGAAATGCAGGAGTTGAAGTCTCATATTGACCAGCTTTTAAGTCAAGGACTTATTCGACGTAGTTCTTCACCATGGGGTGCTCCTGTTTTATTTGTGAAAAAGAAAGATGGTTCTTTACGATTGTGTATGACTACCATGAACTGAACAAGGTCACGATAAGAAACAAGTATCCTTTACCTAGGATTAATGATCTATTTGACCAGTTGAAAGGGGCTATATGGTTTTCGAATATCGATTTGCGATCAGGCTATCATCAGCTTCTTGTTAGAGAGCAAGATATTTCTAAGACTACATTCCTGACTTGTTATGGTTCTTATGAGTTTCTGGTGATACCTTTTGGTCTTACGAATGCACCACGGTTTTTATGGACTTGATGAATCGAGTATTTAGAGATTTTCTTGATCGGTTTGTTATTATTTTTATTGATATATTCTTGTGTACTCTAAGACTCGGTAACAACACGTGGAACACTTACGCTTAGTGTTGCAGACTTTGAGAGAGCATCAGTTGTTTGCAAAGTTCTCGAAATGCGAATTTTGGCGACAATCAGTTAAGTTTTTGGGCATGTGATATCTGAATCCGGAGTTTCTGTAGACCCTTCCAAGATTGAGGAAGTGTTGAGTTGGAAACAACCTACAACGGTTTCAGAAGTTCGAATTTTTCTTGGTTTAGCTGGATATTATCGCCGTTTCATTAAGGATTTTTCTCGAATTTCGGGAGCACTTACTAAGCTAACTAAGAAGGAGTATTGTTTGTTTAGGATTCTAAGTGTGAAGACGCTTTTCAGGAGCTTAAGACTAGGCTTACTTCGGCACCAGTTTTGTCCTCACCCGAAGAAGGAAAGGAGCTAGTGGTTTACACAGATGCCTCACTTCTAGGATTGGGATGTGTTTTGATGCGGGAAGGTAAGGTTATTGCTTATGCATATAGGAAATTGTATGTTCATGAAAAATTATCCAACCCATGATTTGGAGTTGGCAGCGATAGTTTTTGCTCTGAAGTTCTGGCATCATTACTTGTATGGAGAGAGATTTGAGCTTTTCACTGATCATAAGAGTCTCAAGTATCTGTTTTCCTAAAAGGATTTGAATATGAAACAAATTCGATGGATGAAGCTCATCAATGATTACACTTTAGGCTTACAATATCACCCTGGTAAGTCGAATGTCGTAGCTGATGCCTTGAGTCAGAAACCAAGGGGTTTGTTATCTTTCATGATTGTGGAAGAGTGGAAGATGTTGGAGACGGTTGCCGAGTTTGACTTAGACATAAATAATTCTTCTACTTCGCAAGCATTTTTGAGTAATCTTGTGGTACAACCTGCACTTATTAGCCGTATCATCCAGGCACAATCCAAGGGTGATTGGTGTGCGAATCTACTTGGAGCTGGAGACTTAAGTGAAGATTTTGAGGTAGGGATGGATGGTGGGCTTCAACTTAGAGGTCGTTTATGTGTACCCTTGGATGTCCAATTGAGGCGTGAGGTGTTAGATGGAGCTCACGTAGTCGCTACACTATTCATCCCGGATATACAAAAATGTATAAAGATTTGCGTAGACAGTTTTGGGGGAAAAGGATGAAGCGAGAGGTTGCAGAATACGTTTCTAAATGCCGAACTTGTCAGAAAGTTAAGATTGAACACCAAAGGTGAGCCGGAGAATTAAAACCACTCCCAATACCAGAAAGGAAATGGGAAAATATTTCCATGGATTTTATAGTTGGACTACCGAGATCAAAGAGAGGACATGACTCTATTTGGGTAATAGTGGATCGGTTGACTAAGTCGGCACACTTCTTACCAGTACATACTACCTACAGTGTAGATATATTATGCAAGCTCTATGTAGAGAATATTGTGGTATTGCATGGAGTGCCAGTCTCAGTTGTTTCTGATAGGGGGGCTCAATTCACTTCTAAATTTGGAGGGAGGGGATTTCAGGTTCAAAGTTGAATCTGAGTACTTCATTTCATCCTCAGACTGATGGTCAGACAGAGAGAGTTAATCAAATATTGGAGGATATGCTTCGAGCGTGTGTGCTAGATTTCCAAGGAAACTGGGATGCATACTTACCGTGGGCAGAATTTGCCTACAATAATAGTTATCGGTCGAGCATCAGTATGGCTCCTTTTTAAGCTCTTTATGGAAGACCTTGTCGTTCACCTGCGTGTTGGGTAGAAGTAGGTGATAAGAGATTTTTGGGACCCGATTTAGTTCAGCTAACTACGGAGAAGATCCTAGTGGTTAAGGATTGTCTTCATAAAGCTCAGAGTAGGCAGAAAAGTTATGCAGATAGAAAGCGTCGACCATTACCTCTTGAAGTTGGGGATGAAGTGTTACTAAAGGTGTCTCCTACGATAGGAGTACTGATGAGGTTTGGAAAGAAAGGGAAATTGGCTCTGAAGTTTATATGACCTTTCCCTATAACAAGAAGATTGGAAATGTGGCATACTAGCTGGAATTACCACTGCAGTTTTCTGGAGTGCATAATGTATTTCATGTTTCTATGCTACGTAGACACTTAAGAGACGAAGAGAGAGCTCAACAAGAAGACCTTAGTGAGTTGGTTGTCAAACCGGACGCCACCTACAATGATAAGCATATCCGTATTGTAGATCGACAAGTAAGACAACTACGATCCCGCGAAATACCATTTGTGAAGGTGCACTGGAATCCTCAGAAAGAGCGAGAAGCTTCTTGGGAACGTGAAGATATTGTTCTCCGTTATCATCTGAATCTCTTAATAACGAGGTAATTTGATTCCGGGGACGAAATCCTTTTTTATTGGGGTAGACTGTAATATGCCTCTCTTTTAAATACTTAAACTAAAGTTGAAAAAATAGGATTTATACACGGTTTGGTTTAGAGAGGGTATATCCCTTAATAAAATTTAGTATTTTATTTAGCCATACCCAGGTGGTTAGGTGGAAAATTAGGTTTTTGACCTTTTCTTTTTAGGCCTTATCGTAGGAGGAAGAGAAAATGTTTAAGAAAAATATTATCCAAGGGAAACATGAAGAGAAGTAGGCGGAAGTAACATATCAAACTATTAATTAGCTAGGTTTGGGGGGAAAGATTTGATAAGTAGCGATCGATTGGTAAGGATTTGATTTAGCTTAGCTCATTTTTCTTTGTGATGAGTTTGGATTATACTTGCGGTTTTATATCCTCATCTGTTTATTGTCGTATAATCCTTTAGGGCTTGTTCATTGAGGGAAGTTCTTCCTAACAGATGAATCAAGTTGCTTGCGGATAGTTGAGGCAAGTTTTATTCGATTTCTTAGTTGCGGATAGATGTAGAAGTGACAAATTAATATCTCGTAAACTCTATTCATGCCTGAATTTATCTTCTATCAATTTCTTGTGGTATGATCGATCTGCTATCTTTTGTCTTTTATCCGTGTGACTCTATTGTTTTCAATTAGCATTATTTTGGTATACAACATGGACCAGGTAGTATGACTTAGCTAGATACTTGCTAGTAAATTTTCATGGCTTAGAACATGATAATTTTCATTGGTTTAACCTTTTAAATCTAGGAATTAGCTTATACCGTTGCGACACAGTTGAATGGAAGGCCTGATGGGTTATACGTGATTCTATCAGTAGAAAAGTGGTTGAAATGTCAGGGAAATAATGGTTGAAATGTTCAGATTCTTTGGTGAATACAATTAATCAAGTACATAGCCTAGATATCCATGATGTTAAATCCAAGTTCTTAGATTTAATGGCATCTTCTGTGTGCACTAGTGGAGATTGTTGACTTTTAGACCACTTAGTGGTTAGATATTAATCTTACCTGTTAGTGGAGATTTTCATGTATTAATTTGTTAGACACGGTAATATGATATTGATAGTATAGTTTTTATACGTCTCTTGAGTGTCTGATTGCAAATGAAGGGTGTTGTGCTTAACGGTTACCTAGTAGATTTTCTTTGGAGTGCCAGAATGTTGGGAACTCAAATTGATCGCAGTAGTGACAGGTTGGATGCCCTGTAAAAGTGAGGGGTACGTAAGTAGCGATTATAGCTTTGTGGTGAGACCCTTGATCAAGTGGCTTTGCGTAAGTTACTAGGGACAGTGAGCTAAGCTCGTTTCCCAAAAATGAGATGGGAAATGCGGAAGTGGATGCGTTCCTAATTAGTAAAGTAATATGTGTACTAAGTATATCCATATAAACATGTATAATATGGGTGTTAGACGTTGCGGATATGTCCCGGATGCAGTTAATGTGATTGCGGATAGGTTCCGGTGTCGCATTGTGGTATAGGTTTAACTGAAATAAGTTCTTTGTATTATATGATCATCTAATGAGACTTTAGATTATTTAGGCAGTGACCGTTCTACTTGTTATTAATGTGAATTTTTATTTTGTTTGAACACTCTGGTTTGCGATATATTTGCATCTCATTTTTATATGTCTATGTGACGCGGAGGTTGAGTGAACTTGCTTGGAGTTTAACTCCCGTTGATTAACTTTCAGGTGTTGTTAGGGACCCTGAAGGAGTTTGATTGATTCCATTTTCGGTGGATATTCTGAAGATATTTAACTGAGGGTGGACATATACACTTCTTCTATCGTTTTTTTTTTTTTTTTTTTTGTCGTACGTAGTTGTGAGGCCGTGGGGATAATTGAATTTGGATAGTTTCTATCTTTTTCATCGAATCAACATTTTACTTATTTGTTGATCATTTAGGAATTTTCAAGTACATCTTATCTATTTTTTTAGACTTCTTTATTCTTAGAAATAATAAAATTCCCTTATGCGTATACAATTGTAATGGAACTGTGTTCCTAGTTTTCTGTGGTTATGTACCTAAATGCAGGAAATTAACAACATACTTTTTATTTAATCATCGGTTGGGGTTATGTGGAAAGTAGGGTTGTTACAATACGGTGAGGGAAGCACGAGATTTGGGGTGCACATATTGTGTTAGGTATGTTTGAATCTTTGGTAAGGCTGTAGAGTTCGATTGGATTCTTCTAAAAAGTTATGTCTCTAAACTTGAGCAAGATTTATGATTTTATTATTTGCTTAAAGTGCTTATCATTATCCATGTACCTTGTGTATCATTCATGTCTACCTAACTTGATTTGTGTTTAAGGTTCTTAAATGTTTAGGTTCGAAAATAGTAGTTCGGGATGTTTGGCCTTCATGGTACACATACCAGGTATGCATACCATCATTTAAAATTAAAATTCAGGGATTTCAGTTGGCATACTGGTTTGAAAACAGCTCCAGATCACGAAATCCCATTTGCAAACCGGTTTGTAAACTTTTACTGTCTTCGGTATTCGATAAAAGCTTGTTTTGGCCGTAACTTCTTCGTCCGAACTCGGAATGACATCATTCTTTTTGCATTACTTTCCTCTTTGAATTCTATTCAAAAAGGTGATGAGAACTCCTGGATTTGGATGAGTTAAGATTGGTCCTTGTCTCGTTTCTTGTCTTTGAATGTTTTGCTCCGTTTTGTCGCACTTGTACCACTTCTCTTGGAATTGAGCACTTGGATTCTTGGAGTAAGTTCTAAGCGCATTTGTAGCTTTTGTAAGAATGTTGTTGGTGAATCACAAAGAAGAAAGTTCAAGAACGGGCAGTCGTACGCATTACTCTGGGATTCTTGAATGTTCACAATCCTCTCATGTGAACTACGGTGCATGGTTGTTAATGACTTTGTGTTTTCTTCTTTGTTAAGGGAAAATAAAAAATTGATTCTACCTTCTAATGGAAAATCATCTTCTATGTTATTTACGAGTTTGTTTGTCCCTTCGTTTTGTTGTTTAGGAAACTGAAAAAGTGGGGGTATAACAACCAGGCCCAATATTTTGCTTAGCAATCTATATGGACAAACTCCAATATACTTTCTAGAGAATCAACTAGACAGTCAGACTCAATCTAGATAAAAATTATATCAAAGAGTTTATATCTCAATCTCTCGATTTGATATATACTGAAGCAAATAGAAATCTGCGAGTCTTTATCAAATACTAGAGAGATAACTTGGATGGTACCAAAGACCAATATCCAAGAGTCAATCAATTTAAATGAAAACCAAAAGGTCGGATATTCTAATTGATTGAACAACGCACAACCTGTGATATGTCAATTATATAACAAAATATAATGCGGAAAATAAATAACATAGACACCAGAATTTTGTTAACGAGGAAACCGCAAATGCAGAAAAATCCCGGGACCTAGTCCAGATTGAACACACACTGTATTAAGCCGCTACAGACACTAGCCTACTCCAAATTAACTTCGGCCTGGACTGTAGTTGAACCCCAATCAATCTCACACTGATCCAAGGTACAATTATGCTCCTACGTCTCTGATCCAGCAGGATACTACGTACTTGATTCCCTTAGATGATCTCACTTGACTTTCGTCAAGAATAATGATGAACGTAGTTAAAGCAAAAAGCTTTCCAACATATTTCGAGAAAGATATAAGCGAGTTAAATTCAGCTCGCAATATCAAATGTGTATAATGTAAAGTCTACATAGTTATACGACTTAGTCTCAATAGGAGATAAAACAGAATAGACCTCAGAGTGATAGATGAGTTTAAGTCTCCACATACCTTTTATTGATGAGGTTTCTCCAAGCTCCCCTTAGTAGATCTTCGTCTTCAATTGATGAACGCCGTGAAGTCTAAAGCTCAATTACACATTTTATCCTAATCGATATATATCTATATGTAGACTAGAAGTCAAGACTTATAGTTCTGACTACTAAACTTGACAAACAAGCTTGAGATAAAAACGCTTGCGAGTTCGACCTAGCAGTGCTCTAACAGTGACTATCTAACCTTTAGGCAAAGGAACCAGTGCTTTGATAAAAGTATATTTTCCTATAAATGTCATACGAATCCTTTTCACAATCGTAATGATTATAAAAAGGATAACTTCGCAAAGACGAAGATAAGATCCGATGCTCCCAATTGGAGAAAGACTAACTTGCAAAAGAATAGTCAACCCAATTCTCTTCCTAGAAATCTAGAAGAGAGTAATGGGAAGAAGGTTCATATTGTTCCTAAACACATTCAGAAGTGGGCACCAAAGAAAGCCAATGATGCTTTGAGTGTGAAAAGGAATGATCTCCCAGAAAATTCCATGACTATGGAGAAGGCAGTATCCATAATATTGGAAGTTAAAGAGTTCTTTGGAAATATGGATTTGGATATGAAAGGTTCTAAAGCAATATGTTTCATGATAATCCAAAAGTGAAACACAAAAATAGGTGGAAGAAGAAACGAAGTAACCCAAATACTATAGATTGTGAAAAATCGATAGTTGCGGAAAATTCGGTTTGTGTCACATGTGGTGAGCAAGATATTGTTCACCTAAACACAACTTGATTGTGTTGGAAGTGCATCATCACCAAGAAATGCATTTCTATGTATACGTGTAATATGCCTCTCTTTTAAATCCCTAAACTAAAGTTGAAAAAATAGGATTTATACACGGTTTGGTTTAGAGAGGGTATATCCGTTAGTAAAATTTAGTATTTTATTTAGCCATACCCAGGTGGTTAGGTGGAAAATTAGGTTTTTGAACTTTTCCTTTTAGTCCTTATCGTGAGAGGAAGAGATAATGTATAAGAAAAATATTAGCCAAGGGAAACATGAAGAGAAGTAGGCCGCAGTAACATATCAAACTATTAATTAGCTAGGTTTGGGGAAAAGATTTGACAAGTAGCGATCGATTGGTAAGGATTTGATTTAGCTTTGATCATTTTTCTTTGTGATGATTTTGGCTTATACTTGCGGTTTTATATCCTCATCTGTTTATTGTTGTATAATCCTTTAGGGCTTGTTCATTGAGGGAAGTTCTTCCTAACGGATTAATCAAGTTGCTTGCGGATAGTTGAGGCAAGTTTTATTCGATTTATTAGCTACAGATAGATGTATAAGTGACAAATTAATATCTTGTAAACTCTATTCATGCCTGAATTTATCTTCTATCAATTGCTTGTGGTATGATCGATCTGCTATTATTTGTCTGTTATCCGTGTGACTCCATTGTTTTCAATTAGGATTATTTTGGTATACAACGTGGACCAGGGTAGTATGAATTAGCTAGATACTTGCTGGTAAATTTTCATGGCTTAGAACATGATAGTTTTTATTGGTTTAACCTTTTAAATCTAGGAATTAGCTTATACCGTTGCGACACAGTTGAATGGAAGGCCTGATGGGTTATACGTGATTCTATCAGTAGAAAATTGGTTGAAATGTCATGGAAATAATGGTCGAAATGTTCAGATTCTTTGGTGAATATAATTAATCAAGTACAGAGCCTAAATATCCATGATGTTAATTCCAAGTTCTTAGATTTAATGGCATCTTCTGTGTGCACTAGTGGAGATTGTTGACTTTTAGATCACTTAGTGGTTAGATATGAATCTTACCTGTTAGTGGAGGTTTTCATGTATTAATTTGTTAGACACAGTAATATGATATTGATAGTAGATTTTTTATACGTCTCTTGAGTGTCTGATTGCAAATGAGGAATGTTGTGCTTAACGGTTACCTAGTAGATTTTCTTTGGAGTGCCAGAATGTTGGGAACTCAACTTGATCGCATTAGTGACAGGTTGGATGGCCTGTGAAAGTGAGGGGTACGTAAGTAGCGATTATAGCTTTGTGGTAAGACCCTTGATTAGGTGGCTTTGCGTAAGTTACTAGAGACAGTGAGCTAAGCTCGTTTCCAAAAAATGAGATGGGAAATGCGGAAGCGTATGCGTTCCTAATTAGTACAGTAATATGTATACTAAGTATATCCATATAAACATGTATAATATGGGTGTTAGACTTTGCATATATGTCCTGGACGCAGTTAATGTGATTGCGGATAGGTTCCAGTGTCGCATTGTGGTATAAATTTAACTGAAATAAGTTTTTTGTATTATATGATCATCTGATGGGACTTTAGATTGTTTAGGCAGTGATCGTTCTACTTTTTATTAATGTGAATTTTTATTTTGTTGTAACACTCTGGTTTGCGATATATTTGCATCTCATTTTTATATGTCTCTGTGACTCGGAGGTTGAGTGAACTTGCTTGGAGTTTAACTCACGTTGATTATTTTTCAGGTGTTGTTAGGGACCCTGAAGGAGTTTGATTGATTCCAGTTTCGGTGGATATCTGAAGATATCTAACTGAGGGTGGACATCTACACTTCTTCTATCGTTGAATTTTTTTTTTGCGTAAGTAGTTGTGAGGCCTTGGGGATAATTGAATTTGGGTAGTTTCTATCTTTTTCGTCGAATCAACATTTTACTTATTTGTTGATCATTTAGGAATTTTCAAGTACATCGTATCTTTTTTTTTAGACTTCTTTATTTTTAGAAATAATAAAATTCCCTTCTGCATATTTAATTGTAATGGAACTTGTTCCTAGTTTTCTGTGGTTATGTACCTAAATGCAGGAAATTAACCGCATACTTTCTATTTAATCATCGGCCGGGGTTATGTGGAAAGTATGGTTGTTACAGTTGGTATCAGGAGCTTAGGTTATAGTAACTCTAGGACTCGGGGGGAGTGAGCCTAGGACGTTTCGTTATGTATATCCATGGTTTGGATATGCTTTATAATTATTAGTATTTTTTTATTTCTTTTCTAAGATTATCATCGACTTATATAGGCGTGGTACTAGGAGACCTAATGATACTGGAAGGTGGTACCAGAAACGGTGGTCCTATTGATGGAGACGAACCACAATTAGGAGATCAGACTGTGAATGTGAATATGGCGCAATTGACCCAGTTAATAGCTCAAGCAGTTGTCGCTGCAATGAATCAAAATGTTGGACAAGTCAACAATCATCAGAACCAAGGACCGCCTGCTGAAACTGAGGAAGATAGGTATAGAAAGGTTCAGTTTCAGTTCAAGAAGTTGAACCCGAAAGAGTTTTCTGGAAAGTCTGATAACCCAATGATAGCCCATGAATGGAAGGATGATATGGTCAAGATTTTAGGGTCATAGGACCTTCTTGCACAGAATTCTTTAAGCAGAGATTAGCTACGTTTCAACTAACTGGAGATGCTCATACATGGTGGACTTCAGCTTCACGTGGCTTGCATCATGCCATCGTGACATAGACAGACTTCATTCGTATGTTCGATGACAAGTATTTCCCTCAGAGTGTTCGAAATGATAAGGAGAGAGAGTTTATTTCTTTTCAGCAAGATAACTTATCTGTTATGGAGTATGATATTGAATACTCAAGATTGTCGATGTTTGTACCCCACCTAGTAGATACTGAAGAGAAAAATAATCGTCGGGTTGTATATGGTTTGAAAGCCGTGTATCAGAGGCATATTGTTGGAAATCCAATGATTGACACTTATGTTAGGGCTGTTGAATGTGCCATGGAGCTTGAGCAAGATTTTTTGGCTCATAAGAGGGATGAAGAGTACCTGAAGAAGGAGAGTAAGGTTGACCGTGCATCAAAAGCTTCGTCGAGTCAACATGGCGGTGGTAAGAACCAGCAGAACCATAATGTCAGTCAATAAGGTGGTCGTCCAGGGAAGAAAAGAAAGGGGCATTTGAATCAAGGGAATCGTGGTCAGAAGGATGGCGGCAACGAAAGAGCAGTAGTGTCAGCTGAAGGTGAGGTTGTTGGCGCTAAACCAATTAATTTCTACGGGTTTTGTTATAACTATCGTGAAAGGGGGCATAAGGCATCAGAATGTACCAAAGAAAAAGTTCAGACAACAGATATACGTGAGCAACCAAACACTGGGGTTGCAAACTGTAATGTGCATCTTCGTGGCCAGGGTCAACTCTTTGCTGTGCAACCTCCTGAGACGGAGAATGCTACTTTAGGAGGTACTTTCTTTATTTTAGGAGAGACTGTTAGTATTTTATTTGATACCGGAGCTACTCATTCTTTCATTTTTGCTAAGTTAGTTCGCGTGGTAAATTTCTATGAAAGTGTGTGATTTTCCTTCATGTGTTGCCACTCATACGAGTAGTATGGTAGAGTTGAGTAACAAGGTTGATGCTTGTCCTATTATGATTGGATATGTTGAGTTTGGCGGATCTTTATGTGTTAGAGATGGTTCCTTACGATGTATTATTAGGAATGGGATGGTTATCTTCTAATTTGTGCAATTGGATTATGCTGACAAGACAATCACTTCTGCAAAGAC